>NC_088390.1:3533125-3863750 GCF_037993035.2 Macaca fascicularis | reverse complement strand
AAAAATAATCAGACTTCTGAAAAACTAGCTTTAAATATTTTCATTCCAAATAATTAGTTATTCCTTGGTATCTCTGGGGGATTGCTTCTAGGACCCCCTCCCCACTCCCCTACAGATACCAAAATCTGCAGATACCAAAATCCATTGATGCTTAAGTCCCTCATATAAAGTGACATATTATCTGCATATAACCTACACACATCTTCTCATATACTTTAAGTCATCTCTAGATTATTTATAATACCTAATACAGTATAAATTCTTATCCTGTATTTTGTAAAATTTGTATTATTTTTTGCTGTACTGTTATGTTTTATTTTTTTCCCCCAAATGTATTCAATCAGCAGTTGGTTGAATCTATAGATGTGGAACCCATGGATGAGGAGGGCCGACCATATTTGACTCTATGACACTGGTATACTTTATATCCAGGAATAATAGAAATTAAGTTGGGTGGTTGTCTGAATGGTTAAGAGTTTGAACTAGATCATTTGTATGTTCAAACACTGATTCCGCAGGTCTTCAGCCGTATCTGCTATGTGCCAGACCCTGGGCTAGGTGCTAGGAATGTCAGAAGCCTTTGGAGGAGACGCAGAGCCACCATAGATCTACTAGGGAAATTGCGAAAGGTTTCTCAGTGAAAGTAGCGTTAGAGCCAGGCTTTGGGGAGGGTAGGATCTCTGTTGGCAAACCTGATTTTTTTTTACGTGGGAGGTAACCTGATCTTATATCTGTTTTAGAAAGATAACTTGAGGGTGCAGTGGGGTGGGGTAGAGAGTTAAAAAAGTAACGAGCCTGAACTAGGTCGGTGGAGACAGAATGGATAAAGAACAGGAAGTCTTGTGAAGGAAGACTCAGTGCTAGGAAGCGTTGGAGGAAAGGAGCTCAGGCCTCAGTGACCGGAGAGAACAGGGTGCTGCTCTCCGAGAGAAGCTAAAGTGAGAGGAGGCCTCGGCACAGGGCCTTGCCAATGAGTGTGTTTCTGTTGTTGCTGTCGTTGTGAGAGGGAACCCCAGAGGACAGGCAGATTTCTGGGGGGATTGAGGGATCCTTTGCTTTTTCCAGTCTCTTTGTATTTACTGGGTAAATGTAATACGTTTATTGGAAACTACTTATATGTTCAAAGATTGTGCCTTCCGCTTTCCGGGAGCTCACGGGATTTTTTGTTTGCTGAAACTTTTGTAAATTATTTAGTCTGCTTGATTCTGCTTTAAAAAAAAAATGGTTGTTTCTTCAGAAATTTAGTTCTGGAGCAGTCAGTTGAGGTTTTTTCCTCTGACAGCCCCTATGTCCGAATTTTCCTAGGGATATCCATACTGACTACAAAGGAAGACTACGTAGCAGCCTGATTGTCAGGTCCTGTGTCCTCACTTGGGGGGCAGGGCAGGGGTTAGTGCCAGATCCTGTAGAGGTCTCAGGCGGCTGGTTCTGAGCATAAAGCACACACATGGTCACTGGTGCAATTCTTCTCTTTTTTCAGATATACGCCAGCGATTAGGAAAAAGACCATATTCTCCGGAAAAGGCTTTTAGTAGTAACCCAGTCGTTCGGAGAGAGCCCTCTTCTGATGTGCATAGTAGGCTCGGTGTTCCCAGGCAAGATATTAAAGGCCTCTACGCCGATACTCGGGAGAAGAAATCAGGTTGGTAACACTTAAAACCGATGGGAATGGGGATTCAGTGAGAGCAGAGGACAATGGGTGTATTGGAGCAGACGGCAAGAAACAGCCCATGACAAACATAAGTGATTATTCCTTTTCCATTATAGTTATCATCAGTATCAGCATCAGCATCATCTCAACAGTAAGGAATGCTTAGAACATAGGAAAAAATAGCACACTCCTGGTTCTTTCTGCTTGGCACACATCTTTTTAGTTTCATGTGAGCTATTCTGGTCTTTGTCCACATACAAGTCCTACTTTTTTCACATAGCATTTTATCGTAGTTGTTTGCCACATTTTATAAACTTTATAAATAAAACTTTTAGGCCCAGCACGGTGGCTCACACCTGTAATCCCAGCACTTTGGGAGGCCGAGACCAGCCTAACCAACATGGCGAAACCCTGTCTCTACTAAAAACATAAAACTTGGCCGGGCGCGGTGGCTCAAGCCTGTAATCCCAGCACTTTGGGAGGCCGAGACGGGCGGATCACGAGGTCAGGAGATCGAGACCATCCTGGCTAACACGGTGAAACCCCGTCTCTACTAAAAATACAAAAAACTAGCCGGGCGCGGTGGCGGGTGCCTGTAGTCCCAGCTACTCGGGAGGCTGAGGCAGGAGAATGGCGTAAACCCGGGAGGTGGAGCTTGCAGTGAGCTGAGATCCGGCCACTGCACTCCAGCCTGGGTGACAGAGCAAGACTCCGTCTCAAAAAAAAAAAAAACAAAAAAAACAAAAAAAAACACAAAACTTAGCCGGGCGTGGTGGTGGGTGCCAGCACCACCGCACTTCAGCCTGGGCAACAGAGCAAGACCTTGTCTCGAAAACAAAAACAAAAACAACTTTTAATTGCCTTATAATGTGGCTATCCACCAAATTCTAAACACATATTTCTCTGTTGTTCAATTTTCATGAAATATATTTCAAAAAGTAATGGATGGTGGGCAGAATTTCTGAAATGTTACAGTATAGTAGGCCCATCGATTTGTAGAATGTTGAAGCTGGAAAGGAGCTGGGAATGGCCTACTCCTGGCAGAATGGATTGGCACACCGGGTGGTATCTCAGCAGGGAAGGGCAGGAGTAGGAAGAAACAGCCTCTCAGGTGATTCTGATGTGCCTGGTGACAGGGAGGGACCTGACCTGTCCCCCACGGTGAGAATCCCCTGCTGGGTCCAGACCCTTCTGTTTGCAGGCCAGGGGCTGCGGCCCAGGAAATGAGATTTTACCTACCCAAAGCTGCACTGTGATGGCGTTTCCTGCACAGCAGGTGTTGGCAGTGCCACTGCCCCCTCAGTACCACCCTGGTTCTTAGTGCTGACTGTGAAAGTGAAATGCCATCTCATCCAAACAGGTAATTTATGGACTCGCCTAGGATCTGCACCCAAGACCAAAGAAAAGAATACGAAGAAAGTGGATCACAGGGCACCTGGCGCTGAGGAAGACGACTCCGAGCTGCAAAGGGCGTGGGGGGCTCTGATTAAGGAGAAAGAGCAGTCTCGCCAAAAGAAGAGCCGGTTAGATAACTTACCATCTCTCCAGATTGAAGTTAGTCGGGAAAGCAGCTCTGGTTCAGAGGCAGAGTCCTGATGCCCCTGGGGCCTATGGCAACTGCCCTAAAACCTGACCTTCTTGCACAGGGTGGGGCGCGCAGTAGGAACCTCCCCCGCAGGAGCTGGCGCCCTCTCGCTCCTGCTCACACAGTCACCCTCTCAGCTCTTGCTACTTCGGCAAGACGTCTTAAGAATGGGACACATTTTCAAGGGCGTCTCTATCTTTCGCTGCAGAGTTGTAGTTCTGGGCCCTCGATTCCTTTCCCATCACCCCACAGGCTTTACCCTTTGAGAAAAAGGCAGCCCTCCAGATTTTGTAGACATTTTTCTTAATATTTTTAACATTGTGTCTTTTAAAAGAAATGTTTTACACAGTTCATCCAAAGAGCAGAGAACTGAACTTCTCACTATTGCCTTGGCCCTGACAGCTGTTACCAGCACCCTTTTCCCAAGAAAAGTCAATTCCCAGGTGCTTATTGGACATCCTTCGAGGGGGAAGAGGAGGGAAGCGGCCAGCTCACCCTTCCGGGACCCTAGTGTGGGGGCGAATCTCACCGACCTGACCTCAGAGGTGCACCAGTGCCGCCCAGGTAGATAAGAGCTGCAGCATTGACTGTGCTTCCGTTCTTCCCTCGGGGATTGCTCATGTCATGGGCCTCTTACTTGCTGTCAGCTTGATGTGAAGATCAAGTTCAGTGCTGTGGGATTTTTAGGAACAAAAAACTGTGACGTCTGGAATTGGGGTTGATTTTTGTGCTGGGGGTGGGATTATGGGTTAATGTTAAAGAATTTTTAAGTCTGTATTATGTTTAAAACACAAATGATTTGAAAGTTTAAATTTTTAATTTTTATATGTGGAAGTTCTTCCTGTTGGCTAAAGGGGAAGCTTGAGTGGTGTCTTCTTTTGTGCTGTTAAATATATATTCTATTCTTTGGAAGAAGGCAGAGAGAGGAGTATTATTATTTTTAAATGCTTCTAGTTGTATAGCCTGTCTGTTGTACATAGAGCTCAGCTTGCTTTTTGGCTCCAGTAGGAAAAAAATCCATCCATCTGAGATGGATCCTGTTGTTTATTATCACTCTAGAAGTTGATACATTGATATTTATTCTTTCTGTCCCCAAGTTGTGGCACCTGAAGACATCCTAAAACTTGGCAGAAAAGATAATAGTTATGAAAATTTTAGTTCATTTATTTTTAAGCTCCTTTCAGATTATTTTACCATTAGGAGGAGGTAGATTGTTTCTTCTTGCTGTCTGATTTTTGTTTTGTAGTATTTAATTTTGTATTCCTCTGCAGTTTTGAGAAACAGTGTTTCGCTTCGGTTTGCTGGAACATGAGAGTTAGAGCTGGTCGTAAGCCGTGGGCCTTTTTGCGATGTCACAACTCTTCACCTGCCTGGGCTGTTCCGCACACAGTGCAGCCTGGATCCTGGCGATCTGTACTTGTGGCCGAGCTAATGGTCGCATTGATAGTTGATTACACTGTGGCACGAATGAATGCAGAACACTGTTATTAATAAAGGAAGTAAAAGGGCTGCAAGATTTGAGAGCTGCAACAAAAACTGTATTGTCCCATATTTTGTTGATTAACCTGCTTTTTCTCCCTCCCTTTAGAGTATTAGAGCATATAACTGTGATATATTTCAGCTTCCTAATAGGATTCTAGGAGAGAGATGGTTCTGGTTTCTCCGCCAGTTGAGACTTAAGGCATCTGAGATTCCTCAGCTTTCCTTTCCCTGTGAAGCACACGGCTGAGAGCCAGGTTCTTAAGAAGGGTCAGGGGTTGGGGAGTTGGTAGAGTGAGAAGTGCGGGGGTCTGAGAATCAGAGACCTGGATGCCAACCCCTGGCTCTGTGCTATGGACCTGGGCCTCAGTTTTCCCATCTAGCAGTTGAGTGAGCTGGTACCAGAATTCCTGGCTTTGTTGGTGCGTCTCAGTGGCGGTTTATTCTTCCCAAGCTGTGATGGCGGTGGGCTGGCCTGCGTGAATTTCTATTGCAGGTGGCTGGAGGAAGCGCCGAGGAGACAACTGAGAGCGAGCATGAGGTGTGGACAGGGGCTTTTCCCATCCCAGCAGTCTCTGCAATGGGGCAGAGATGTCTTGTGGTCAGGGTCCCAGCTGGCATGGCCTCTGCAGGGTTTAGAATATGCCCCTTCACAGACTTTGCTTTTGGTTTTCCACCAGCAGCTCAGGCCCATTTGTTCCATGGCCTTTCAGCACTCACCAGTCTCTTGCTGGAGATCAGCAAAGACATTCTGGAAGGAGGTGGTGTGCAGTCAAAACTGGGTCTTTGATCTAACCAAGAAAAATACACACTTGAGTAGCCTCCAGTTTTCACAGACACACAGAGAGAACCCGGAAAGGCAGGTTTGACGATTTTACTTCTCGGAGTTACTGGCCTTATTAGCCTCTCTAACCCTTCAGCCCACTCTCAGTCACTCAGATCTTGCAACATCTTGAGTGTGTCCTGAATGACGAGGCCTTTTCTTTGGCGTTTCGGAGTGAGAATGGATAGTCAGGACAGGCCTCTGGCAGGCAGCTGGGCGTGCTTTTACCCTGGACGCTCCCCACACATGTGGGCACAGGGCTACCCACTTTGTGTATCCCTGTTAGTCTCATAGGTAGGAGATTTTAAATCCATGTTTGCTGCTTGATGGTAATTGCAGATACCTCATTTGTTTCCCACTCTCCTCTCTGGAGAGTTACCAGGTACCCAGGAGAACTTGTGGCGTCCACCGCAGGATGGAGTCTCCTTCTCTGGCCCCCTTGTAGTCTGATCCTGTGAACCCCTCCCCGTACTTCAGCCACTGTCCTTTCCAGCTGCACTTGTACAGCAGCCTCTTCACTGGTCTCTGCCCTTTCTCCGTTCTGCACACCGCAGCCGGGACGAACCTTTGTTGTTGTTACCAGCTTAATTAAGATAAAATTTGCATACAGTTCAGCCATTAAAAGTGTACACTTCAGTCGCTTTCAGTATATTTACAGAGTTGTGCACCAGCACTGCTATCAATTGTAAAACATTTTTATCACCCAGAGAAACCCTGAGCCCATTAGCAGCGCTCCCTATTCCGTCTTCCCTCTTAGCCTCTGGCCACCACTGATCTTCCTTCTCTCTCTCTGGATTTGCCTGTTCTGGACAGTTCGTATAAATGGGATCATATACTATGTGTCTATTTGTGACTGGCTTCTTCACATATTTTTGGGGTTCACCCCTGTCACATAGCATGTATCAGTATTTCGTTTTCAAAAATTAACGAATAATAGTCCATTTTATGGGTACGCCACTTTTTTTTTAATCCACTTACTGGTTAATGGGCATTTGAGTTTCTACTTTTGGGATATATATATTATATATACATATATATATTTTTATTTTTTTATTTATTTTTGAGACAGAGTTTCGCTCTTGTTGCCCAGGCTGTAATGCATAATCTCAGCTCACTGCAACCTCCGCCTCCGGGGTTCAAGCGATTCTCCTGCCTCAGCCTCCAGAGTGGCTGGGATTACAGGCACGTGCCACCACGCCTGGCTAATTTTTTGTATTTTTAGTAGAGACGGGGTTTCACCATGTTGGTCAGGCTGGTCTTGAACTCCTGACCTCAGGTGATCCGCCTACCTCGTCCTCCCAAAGTGCTGGGATTACAGGTGTGAGCCCCCGCACCTGGCCCTACTTTTTGGCTATGATGAATAATGTTGCTGTGAACATTCCCATACAAG
This sequence comes from Macaca fascicularis, assembly GCF_037993035.2. Taxonomy (NCBI): domain Eukaryota; kingdom Metazoa; phylum Chordata; class Mammalia; order Primates; family Cercopithecidae; genus Macaca; species Macaca fascicularis. The sequence continues at coordinate 3,856,822 of NC_088390.1, read as the reverse complement.
TTTTTGCATGGACAGGTGTTTTCATGACTCTTGGGTTTATGCCTAGGAGTGGAGTGGCTGGGTCCTGATCACCTTTAACCTTTGGAGGAGGCGCCAGGAGGCTTTTCCAGGCAGTGGCGTCATTTTCCATTGTCCATTCCCACCAGCAGTGTGTGAGGACTCCAGTTTCTCCACATGTCCACCAACACTCACTGTTTTCTGGTGTGAAGTGGTACCTCATTGTAGTTTTTTATTTTTATTTTTTCTTTTTAAAATACATTTTGTACAGATGGGGTCTCATTATGTTGCCCAGGCTGGTCTCACGCTGGTGGCCTCGAGTGATCCTCCTGCCTCGCCCTCCCAAAGTGCTGGGATTACAGGCATGAGCCACCACGCCTGGCCCTCATTGTGGTTTTTTATTTGTATTTCCCTAGTGACTGATGATGTTGGGCACCTTTTCACATGCTTCAGGATGAACTTTCTTAAATATAAATCTGCTTCGATTATTCTTCTGCGTGAAACTTTTCCAAAGCTTCACTATTGCACTGAGAAGAAATTCCACACTCCCGACCGCATGAGCCCAGGAATTCAAGGCTGCAGTGAGCTATGATTAAGCCACTGCACTCCAGCCTGGGCAGCAGAGCAAGACCTGTCTCAAAAAATACGTACACACATCAATTCCACCCTTTTTGATAGCTTTTTATAAGGCTCGCCAAGGTCTGTCCTCTGGCAGTGTCCCTGGCCTGTTCTCCCCATCTCCCCTGCCCTCTGCTCACCAGTTCCCTGAATGCATCTCGATCTCACTAGCCCTCCAGACTGTGCACAGAACTGTTTCTACCTCCAGCGAAATACTTCCCCCCAGGCTTCTCCCCCTCCCGCCTCAATGTTCCCCTCACCAACTTAGGGTCTTAGGGCCCCTCCTAGGAGGCAATCCCCAGCTTCCAGAGCCAGGGTCTAGGCTCCTTCTCTGTGTCCCATGGCGCTGCCGCAGAAGAGTCTTGGCTCTCTCCAGGATTCAGTTCTAAGGTCAGTGTCTAAGGTGAAAATGGAGGGTAACTGAAATTCCTCTTAGAAATCTAAGGAAGGTGCCATGTTGAAGACCAACATCTCGAGGTCCCATGTAGTCATTTCTTGCCCATGTGGGAACAGATTACTGTTTGGATGAGTACCAGGTGAAGTGACTGGCCTGCAGTTAGGGCTGAGTTGTGCAAAAACCACTTGTATTTAGGTGTTAGAAGCACACTTAGGCGAGAAGGCCACTTTTGGGGAGCTTGGGAAGCGAGGCAGGCCGCAGGGGCAGCAGAGGCGTGAGCTTGCCCGCGCCCGCCCTCCTGTCCGTGCCCACGGAGTGAAGGAGGGGCCAGCGGAATGGCCCAAACAACTGATTTGTTTTTCTTTTTTACAAAGTTTTTCAGACACATACCATTGTGTTTAAGTGAAATGTGTGTATAATGCCCCATCACTGTACCCTGTAACCCCGCACACCTCTACACTGGACTGTGATTTCTTGTTCCGAGTTTGTCTTGCTAGACTGTAAGCTCCGTGCGAGCAGGGACCATGTCTGCTTGTTCACTGGGCTTTCCCCGGTGCCTGCCAGCGTGCCTGGCATCCAGCAGGTCTTGTGTAAAGATGGGATGAATCTGTAAAACCCTCCAGCCTCAGGAATGGCTCCATCCTCTGAGGCTCTGGGGCCCACTGACAGGCTAGTCATTTTTCTGCCATGTGCGTACAATGCTTTATTTTCATGTTGTATTTTCCTTTCTAGCCGGTAAGCAAGCTCCTGATGAGCCAGGTTCTTTGTGGTGGTGTCTCCGTATGCTTCCGTCAGGCCAGCCCAGAGTGAGCAGTGCTGCGAGAGTGTTTGGTAACTGAATGAACTGTGGTAACGCAGCCCAGCTCCGGCATCACTGTCTGCGGGTTAGTCTGATTCTAGATGAGAGCCCCAGATTCGAAAAAGGGACGATTAATTATTCAGAGGTGCATATGCTTGTATAAGAAAAAAAAATCTCATTAAATAGACCTGAGTAAACTTCACATTTTAATGATACGGCCATGTCGGAGCTGAAGCTGACCAGGCTCTCTAAAGCGTTTGCTAGGGAATCATGCAGATAGTCCAAAATGTGTTTTAGAAAAGGATTCATCTGTCCCAGGATAGACGTAGAGGAAGCTGGCAGGCAGGCAGTAGGCCCCAAAGAAGGACGGCTGAGCCAGTTCTGAAGCCTGTGGTCCTGTTGGTGAGGAAAGTGACGGCAGTCCAGAGCAGGTGAAAAGAACAGAGCTCATTCCTGCAGTGGCTGTTTTGCCTAAAGCAGCATTCCTCAAACTTCTCACTCGAAGCATTAAGTGATGGTGAGATGCTAACACGCACTTTAGATTTAAGTCAAAATTTGCTGTGAAGCCACGGCAAACTCTGGCTTCACGGGTGAATTAGTTGCTACACAAATAAGTTTGATACCTAAGTCCAGTAATTGCTTTTAAACCTTATAATAACAAGAAGTTAATAATTAGAAGTTAAACCATGTTTTTTTCTTTTACGAACTAAAAGAAGAGAATGCTTTTGATACTGAGAATGGCACACTTGCGTCAAGCCAGATTGTTACTGCATCACCAGACCCGCAATAAATATCTAGAACTTTTCTTACGTGTTTATAAAATAAATCTTAGAAGAAGAAATATTGTAGCTTTTTTTCCTTTTTTTTTTTTTTTTTCCGATGAAACTCTCTGAACATTTCACAGAACTTTGTTACTGGGAGTGGTTAGGGAAATGCTGCTTCAAAAAGCCTGTTTTAAGTAGTTGTGAGGCATCAACGTGGAATTTTGCTGTATTGTCAATAACACTCGAGAGTACAGGTTGTATTTCGCCTACCAAGGTCAGTACCCTGCTTCGGGATTCTTACCTGTTCATTTGAGCAATTCCAGGGGCCCTCTCTGGATGACCAGATTCTTAAATAGTTGAGACTTTGTGTTACCTCAAATTGTCACCCTCACCTCTGGGCCGGCGTAGGTTAGCGAGGTCGAGAGGCCCACACCAGTGGCAGAAGAGAATTATCAGGCGGGGCGCGGTGGCTCCTGCCTGTAATCCCAGGACTTTGGGAGGCCGAGGTGGGTGGATCACCTGAGGTCAGGAGTTCGAGACCAGCCTGACTAACATGCTGAAACCCCGTCTCTACTAGAAATACAAAAATTAGCTGGGCATGGTGGCGGGCACCTGTAGTCCCAGCTACTTGGGAGGCTGAGACAGGAGAATTACTTGAACCCGGGAGGCAGAGGTTGCAGTGAACCAAGATTGCGCCACTGCACTCCAGCCTGGGTGACAGAGTGAGACTCCGTCTCAAAAAAAAAGAATTCTCATCTTCCTTTCCCTTCCTAGGATTTTCGTGGTAGTTTTCAATCCTGTGATAATGGCCATCTTCTCCTCAGAGGGCCTGTGAGAGGGAGGCAGCATCTTTTAGCTCAGGTAGAATGCCTGTTGGGGAAAGTCAAATAGGACGGCAGCTGGGGCCGGGACCCTGGGACTCCTTCTGCCCCACATACTCAATTGGAAAGACAGAGCAAGTCCCCTCACCTCCCTGGGCCTCAGCTTCCCTGTCTGTCAAATGGAGGGCTCAACTGGGATGAGCTCCAGTTTCCTTCTAGTGCTAATGTGTGTTTGAGGACCCTTGCTCTCCTTTCCAGGGAGCATCAGGGGTTTCAGGAGTATGGGTTAGACAGCAGGAAAGAAGTAGGGGCTTGTAAACAAGAGATCCAAGCCCCTGTACCCTTGGTCCCAGCACCCAGTGCAGCCCTCCCACTCCCAGACACTTAGTTCTAAGAAAAGACAAGAGAATCCACTCCTTGTTCTCTCCCTGTCCCATCACCCCCTCAGTCCCCCACAGATCTGAGGCCAGAGGATGCCAACATGGTGGGCACCCTCTTGCTGTCTTACTCACGTAGGCTTTTCTTGGTGCCTGCACACGGCCCTTGTAAGGCCACCACTCTTACTGGATTATGATCTCATTTAACCTTAATTACTTCCTAAAAGCCGTATCTCCAAGAAGAGCCACATGGCGGGTTAGGGCTTCAACATATGCATTTGGAGGGCATTTACAGTTCAGTCCACAGCACCTGGCCATGTGGAGATCCCAGTCTGCATTTGGAGGGCATTTACAGTTCAGTCCACAGCACCTGGCCATGTGGGGATCCCAGTCTGCATTTGGAGGGCATTTACAGTTCAGTCCACAGCACCTGGCCATGTGGAGATCCCAGTCTGCATTTGGAGGGCATTTACAGTTCAGTCCACAGCACCTGGTCATGTGGAGATCCCAGTCTGCATTTGGAGGGCATTTACAGTTCAGTCCACAGCACCTGGCCATGTGGAGATCCCAGTCTGCATTTGTGGGAAGAAATCTCTGCTTTTTTAAAGTTTACACACCACCTAGCTGGGCACAGTGGCTCACGCCTGTAATCTCAGCACTTTGGGAGGCCAAGGCAGGGGATCATCTGATGTCAGGAGTTTGAGACCAGCCTGGCCAACTGGTGAAACCCCGTCTCTACTACAAATACAAAAATGAGCCGGGTGTGGTGGCGGGTGCCTGTAGTCCCAGCTGCTGGGGAGGCTGAGGCGGGAGAATCGCTTGAACCCAGGAGGCAGAGGTTGCAGTGAGCCGAGAAAGCACCACCGCACTCCAGCCTGGGCGACAAAGCAAGACTCCGTCTCAAAAAACAGAAAGTTCACACACCAATAGAGCTGAAGGCAGAAGAGTTTGTGGTGGCTCAGAATCGTGATTCTGGAGGAAGCAGACCTGTTTGGAGTCCCAGCTCTGCTCCTTCCTGCTGTGGCCTCTCGGAGGCAGCATCCTCATCTGAGGAATCGGGTTGACCTTGTAGGTGGCTGAGAGGCTCCGATCAGGGCTCGCGTGTGAGGCCTTGGCACTGAGCAGGGCAGTCCTACTGAGCGCTCAGTCAAAGGCCGTGAGTACCACTGCTCTGCAGCCCTAGGCTCTGGTCTCAGCAATGTCGTCACTCTTTCTGGCTTCCTAAGACTCAGAAGGCAAGTGGGGGAATAGAACCATTTCCTGCCTCTGAAGACTGTGCCTCAGTGCTTTTGACTCTGAAGACAGCAGGCAGGCCTTTCTGTTTTTTTTTTGTTTTTTTTTGGAGACAAAGTCTTGCTCTGTCGCCCAGGCTGGAGTGCAGTGGTGCAATCTCGGCTCACTGCAGCCTCCACCTCCTAGGTTCAAGCAATTCTCCTGCCACAGCCTCCTGAAGCTGGGACTACAGGCGCACGCGGCCACACCTGGCTAATTTTTTGTATTTTTAGTAAAGACAAGGTTTCACCATGTGGCCCAAGCTGGTCTCAAACTCCTGAGCTCAGGCGATCCACCCACCTCGGCCTCCCAAAGTGCTGGAATTACAGGCGTGAGCCACCGTGCCTGATCGACAGCCCTTTCACCTGACACCAAGCACGTCTCCTCCATCCGTGGACATTTTTGCAACTTTTTTTTAAAGAGACAGGTTCACACTATGTTGTCTAATTGGACTCAAACTCCTGGGCTCAAGTGTTCCCAAGTAGCTTGAGCCTCTCAAGTAACTGTGACTATAACCGCACCTGGCCATTTTAAAAACTTTATTCTTCCTGGTATCAAGGGGGGAAAGAAAAACATTAAAAAATACATAAAACTTTGTTTTGAAATCATTTCAAAATCACAGCAGTTTCCAGGGTACCACAAAGAACATTTTGCCACGTTTTCTCTTTCATTCATTCCCTCTTTCTTCCCTCACCCCTTTTTCTTCCTGTCCTCTCTGAACCGTGAATCATTTGAGGGTTATTTGCATACATCATGCTCGTTTATCCATAAGATGTTTTAGTGAACGCTTCCCAAGAACAGGGACAGCCTCTCACTTGTCCATGGTACAGCTGTCAAAGTTGGGAAATGTGTCATACTCTGATCGGCCCAAGAGTTGCTCATTTGTCGTTCAAGTTTCAGATGTGCCAACCGTCCCAATCACGATTTTGAAAGCCGTTGTTTTTCTGGTCCAGGATCCAATCCAGGATCAGGCGCTGCCTTTAGTTATCCTGTCCGCAGCCTGCTGTCATTTGGAGCAGGTCCTCAGCCTTTCTGTGTCTTTCATGACACGGATGTTTGTGAAGGGTACAGTCCAGTTTCCGTTGTGTCCCTCGAGTTGGTCCCGGAATATTTGTTTAACGTGAGTTGGCAAACCACATTCACGTGTGTTTTGGTTATGTACGTATTTGCCAAACACCCAGCCTTGTGCGAGGTGCTGCTGTGACGGGGAGCATTACTCAACACAGCCCGCTGACCTTGGGGGTGCAGTTTGGGTTTGTGGGGAGAGCAGCTACCGTCAGCAGGGCTTTGCGGACCCCTGTGTGTCTCATGACCAGAGGCACTGACGCTTGGATAAATACATGTTGGATGGATGCAGGATGAGTCAGCGTTCTAGAAGTCTGCAAAGGTACAGAAATGGCCCTGCTCCCTGTCCGGCAGCCAATCATCAGCTTTTCCTGGCTTCTCCAAGGCACCCTGCCGTTCACACTCCAAACACAAAGGCTTCTCTCAGGAATCAGTGAGCTGCAGTCTGGGTTCTGGCCCTGCCCTTCCGGGGATCTGCACAGTGTGGGCTGCTCTCTTCCCGCTTTAGGCCAGTGCTGGGGAGAGGAGACCCCTGTGACTCTCCCCGGTGCCCTTGGAGCTCAGAATGAAGTGACGGGGGAGGAGGGCACGAGCCCTGAAGCGCTGGGAAGACAGGCTGTGGGCCACAGGTCCCGACCCCGCCTGGGACAAGGTTCAACAGAAGTAGGATGGTTTCATCATGACCTGGCAGGAAAACCACCAGACCTGGAATTTTGCTTTTACAGCTGGTTAACTTCCCTGCTGTTTAACTTCTGTTTCATGCAGGATGAAAACCGGTGACTTGTAATCTCACATCACCGAGCAAGATCTAGTAGTCATAAGCATTCTGTCGGCAAAGCAGACAAGGCAGAGTGTTGGAAATGTCATCGGATCTTCACAGAACCTTAGCCGAGCAACCTTTCCGTGCGAGAAACAAAATAACGTGGATTTTTATCTAGTAATGAAGTCAACACCATTGTCCACTCTGTGTTAACACATTCACTTTTCAGAGTTCCCTCCCTGGGGCTGCAGACACTCATGTGAGAGAGACTTGGAATGGCCTGCCTTTTTAAATTTAATTAAATAAAATAGAAAATTCAGTTCATCAGTTGTTCTGGTGACATTTTAAGGGTTTAGTACCATATGTGGCTCGTAAGTACCGTCCTGGACAGTGTCGACCTAGAACAGTTCCATCCCTGCGGAGAGTTCTGTGTGACGGCACCACTCTGCGCTCCCAGCAGCCTGGGGAGCAGGGAAGCAGGAGACAGTTCCGTCCATCTCACAGACTTGGTCACACAGTACAGATTTGACAGCAGTTAAATACGACCGCAAACTGTCAATGGCGTGTTCTGTGGAATGCTGGGATGGATCAGAGGTGTGTTGGAAGATGGATAGAATTTTACTACTTCTGTTATTCTGGTAACTCAGAGTCCTGTTCAGTCAGTTTCCGCATCAGGATGCTGTCCTCGTGGTTTTAAAGAGGACGAATGCAGCCAGCGTTGAATCGAGGCGGTGATTCCACTCACCTGGCCCTCCAGAGCCCCAGGGTCTTGAGTGCATGGGCTGGTACAGGAGCCCAGTTTTTGACTCGGGGGGGCACTTCCTATGGGAGGAGGACCCCTGTCTCAGTGCTGAGGCAACCACCACTGAGGACCCTGGGCTGGAAGCTGGGCTGAGATGTCTGGTGCTAGGTTCTGAGGCCGGACAGGGACCGACTCAAAGGGATATGGACGGCAGGCTGGATTCATGTTGCTCCTGCACCTCCGGCTCTGCTGAGGACACCCAGAACTGCGGCCCTGGCCACACCTCAGCTCCCCATTCCATCAAAGTGTGGGTGGGAGAGTGGGGCTGACAGTGGTCCCGAAGCTCCTAGGGTCCAGCCCACAACTGAGGAAGCCACACGGCTGGTTGTGTATGAGCCAGAGTGTCTCTGTCTGATTAAAAGTGCCTATCTGCCTGTGGGTCGTTGCTGGTGTGTGTGCTTCTGTCCCCGCCTCCTGGCCTCCTGGCTGAGGGGAAGCTGAGTGGGCCACGGCCCATGTGTCTCACTTGCCTCGGCTCCCACACAGCTGCCTCTGCTCCAGCTCCAGCTAGGATGTGGCTCGTTCACACGCTGCTCTGCATGGCCAGTAAGTCCTCACCCGCTGCCTTGAGGGGCTGCGGTACCCTCAGCTCCAGCCAGATGTCTGCAGACCACAGCCTTGACTGTCTGTCTGATGGGGCTCAGTTCGAGCCAGAGGTTAGGGTGGGAGCTCCTCCAGGAGAGTGGTCTTGCTGGGTGGGTCAGGTGCCCAGGCTTGTTGGGAAGGGCGGCGGACGCTTTGTGTTGACAGTTCTAACAGCCAGGGCCTTCAGACTCCAGGGCTCTGCCACTCGGTTCCTTCTCCAGCCAGCCTCCCCCGACCACCTAAGCCCTCTCCCCGTGGCACCCACTTGGGGCAGGTGCTCGCCTCTGTAGTTTGTTCTCTGAGTATGGAGGCTCCGCCTGGCAGAGCTCCGTTCTGTGACAGAGCAGGGGTTGGGCTGATGAGGGTGCGGACCCTGTGAGAGAGTGTCGACGAGAGACCGGGGGCAAGCGTCTGTATGTAGAGGGCGAGCGTGTTGGCGGGGAGCCTGCTTCCTGTGTTGTCGGGCCAGGGTGAAAACTGGTATGTGGGGTGGGGGAGGCACTTCTGCTGCCTGGCGGGGGGGGTCCCGTTTTAGCCTTTAAACTGTCCCATGGAAGCCTCTGGGCAAAAGCCAAGCCACAATCCTTTCGTGGGCCCCCAGGGATGAGACAGCACAGTCAGGTGAGCCCCTGGAGGCTGCTAAGACCAGGCGGGAGGCCAGGGTGGTCCTGCCTGGTGATCTGAGCGGACTTCCCATGGACCTCCTGCCCCCGCTCAGGAGGTTGGCGGGAGAATTGGATTAGCATCCCACATGGGGCCAGATCACCCAGGAAGCAGGCCACAAGGTGTAGGGTACCAGCAAGTTACGGTTTTGGACAGATTTTAATATTTTATATTCATTTTATTTTTTGAGACAGAGTCTTGCTCTGTTGCCCCAGCTGGAGCCCAGGCTGGATCTTGGCTCACTGCAACCTCTGCCTCCCAGGTGCAAGCAATTCTCCTGTCTCAGCCTCCAGAGTAGCTGGGATTACAGGTTCGTGCCACCACGCCCGGCTAATTTTTGTATTTTTAGTAGAGACGAGGTTTCACCATGTTGACCAGGCTGGTCTCAAACTCCTGACCTCAGGTGATCGACCTGCCTCGGCCTCCCAAAGCGTTGGGACTACAGGCGTGAGCTACCATGCCCGGCCTAATATTTTATATTTCAAGAACATCAGAATAGTCACCACGGAAAGATCAACAGTTTGTTGAACTTCCTTTTATTTTACAATTTAGACTTCTCTGTTTTTAGTTCCATGTGAGGTGTAAGGAGTCTGTTTTTATGGCTTGTGGCTTTGATCTCCCATGACTGAGAATACCTGGAGCAGATGGTTAGACTAGACTCTTGTCTACCCTCTCCCAGTACAGAGGAGGTGACTGGGTCACAGAGGGGACAGTGACGACCCAGGCTTGCAAGCAACTGACAATAGACACGGGGCTCAGGCCCAGGCCTCTGTCCTGCCTCCCAGCTCCAGAATCCTCCTGTGGCTCATCTGTCTCCTGCAGCCTCTGGGGCCACCACTCATCACCTCAGTGCCTTTTCCAGCAGGTGGCATTGATCAACCCTCTTCGGAGGCCTAGGCCCTTCCCGAGCTGATGGGCAGCAGAGAGCAATGATGGAGCAGACTTGCCACGAGACCACTCAGCCCACAGCTCAGCTCAGCCATGGGAAGGGGTCGAGAGCAGGGCCCCAGCAGCTCCAGTGTGGGTGGCAGAAACGAAGCTGCTGCAGTTCTGCCCCACGCTGTGAGGTCCTGAGACTGGGACGGACCAGTCCGGGAGAGTTTCCTGGAGAAGGTGAGGTGGCGTTGAGTCTTGGGGGCTGAGGAGAGCCTGAGAAAGAAAATGCCTGGGAATTGCTGGCAGGAAAGACTCCCTCAGACAGTGGCCCAGGCCCAGCACCCTGAATCCCATGCCGGGCCGGGGCTCCTTAGGCTGGAGAGAATCCAGGACTGGCCTGGCGCTGACCTTCCACCCTCTCCAGGCCACCCGCTCTGGTGATGCCTACTTCTTGTTATTCGTGAGAGCAGATGGAATAATAGCGATTGTCTAAGGGAGATTTTAGAAGAGTCGGGTGCAGACAGACCGTGAAATCCTGGAACTGCCCACAGCCTGACCACCAGCCCCATCATGCCCTGTTACCCTGTGACCTGCCGTCCTCAAGTCCGTCTTCACCCCTGACTCATTCTGCAATCACAACATCAACTCACTTCTCCATCCTGGGTCTCAGAGGTTGGGTTTCCACCCTTGCACCCTTGCGTGAAGAGGCCTGTCCTGTCAGCCTCCAAAGCCTTACAGGGGTGAAGAAGAAGGAACCGGAAGTCCAGGGCCCACTCTGCTGGTGGCACGCACTCGGGCTGAGGTCTGGGGCTCTGCCGGGGCATCACCCCAGGCCTGTGCGTGATAGAAAACCTCCGTCCTTGGGGAGTGGGAGACTGTGGCATCTGAGGTGGGGTCTGAAGGATGGGGAGGTCCTTGGCAAGTACAGGCTGGGGGTGAGCAGAGGGGCCTTCCCTGCAGGGGGAATAGGAGGCACCAAGCCCTGGGGTGTGAGGAGTCTGGTTGGTAGGAAGATGGAGGCGGAGTGGGAGTGGGAGTGGAAGGCCGTCTCCTCTGGTGTTGCTTTCCCTTCCAGCCCCGCCCCAAATCGGGACATGCTGGGGCCTGGAGGTGCGGGCAGAGGCAAGGCCACCCCTGTCCTGGCGCCCTGTGTGAAGAGAAGGCAGGCTGTGCACACAGTAGCCTCTCCAGCCCCAGCAGCGTCTCACAACACGGGGGTAGGGAAAAGGCACTCCCGGCCGAGGGGCGGCCCAAGCAAAGGTGAAATGCCAGCAGAGTGCAGTGTGTGTGGGAGAGCTGGCTGGGGGAGTGTGGGCTGTGTGGGAGCCCCACATCCCTGCCCGTCTCTGGGAGGTCCCCTTGCGTGGGGCCGGTGTGGTGTGAGTGGAGGAATGCGGGCATCCAAGCCCGAGAGGCCCACAGCGGCGGGTGAGGAATGTGGGGACCTGAGTGCCGGCCTGGGGGAGCTTGGAATTCCTGCTGAGGGCAGTGGGGAGCCACAGGTCTTGAGCGGGGTGTCGACAGACTTGTATGTTGAGTGTTAGTTGGAATCTGGGGGAGAGGCCCGTAAGGAGGCTTCTGCCTCGGTCCCATCCACAGGTCCTGGGGAAGGCAGACGTGGGGAGGAGGAGACACTCATGAGAAACGTTTAGTTTCCTGGCCGGGCGCGGTGGCTCACACCTGTAATCCCAGCACTTTGAAAGGCCAAGGTGGGCAGATCACTTGTGATCAGGAGTTCAAGACCAGCCTGGCCAACATGGTGAAACCCCATCTCCTAAAAATACAAAATTTAGCCAGGCATGGTGGTGTGCACCTGTAATCCCAGCTACTTGGGAGGCTGAGGCAAGAGAATCGCTTGAACCCAGGAGTCGGAGGTTGCAGTGAGCTGAGATTGTGCCGCTGCACTCCAGCCTAGAAGACAGAGACAACGTTTCAGAAAAAAAATAGAGGCCGGGTGCAGTGGCTCATGCCTGTAATCCCAGCACTTTCGGAGGCCGAGGTGGGCAGATCACAAGGTCAGGAGATCGAGACCATCCTGGCTAACACAGTGAAACTCCGTCTCTACTAAAAATACAAAAAATTAGCTGGGCGTGGTGGCGGGTGCCTGTAGTCCCAGCTACTCGGGAGGCTGAGGCAGGAGAATCACTTGAATCCGGGAGGTGGAGGTTGCAGTGAGCTGAGATGGCGCCACTGCACTCCAGCCTGGGTGACAGAGCAAGACTCCATCTCGAAAAAAAAAAAAAAAAGGAAAAGAAAAGAAATGTTTAGTTTCCAGCACACAGTAGTGCTCAAGGCCTGTTGGCCGTTCTTGTTATTAGAGAGATGAAGGGTGAGGGAGAGAGATGGTCTCAGCTGACCGTGAGGTTCGGGGTGGAGTTGATGAGGCTCCGTGTAGAGGATCGAGGCGGGGGGACCGTGGCTGGGTGGTCCGGCGCAGGCGCGCTGCAGATGGCTCTGAGGCACAGCCCTCCCATGAGGCCCGGCTGGGTGTTCTGGGCTGGGTGTCAGGACCCCTGCGTCTAGTCCCACGTCTGCAGCTCCTGCCATCAATGTGGGTGAATCATGCCTCATGAGCCTCAGTTTCCTAAATTGGGAGTAGTGGTACTTATTGTACTGTGAGAATGCGTGTTTGAATTGCCCGGTGTGCTGGGGGAGACAGAGGGTTGAGGGGAGACAGTGGTGGCTGACAGGATGGAGGGGATCTCGGTCTGACTCAGCAGGCCTCTGTGGCTGGGGACAGCTCAGAGAGGTGGTCCTGTGGGTAGTGCGGTGACAGACACCGGTGGAGCTGTGTCTGTAAGTCTGCAGCACGCGATGGGGGCTTGAGGGGGAGGGCCAGCCCTCGCCTGTGGTTGTGACTCTCTCCAACCTCAGCCTCCACGTGCTGAGCCTCCTGCATCAGACCTGGGGATGGGTGTTGCCCCATTGGATCTGCACAACCCCGTGTCCCAGAGGGGAGACGGAAGGGAGGTGCCAGGGCCCTTCAGTGACTCCGAGGCAGTGAGGATTTGAACTCAAGACCCTCTACCAAGACGATGCTGTTTTCTGAGTCCTGGTGGGAAATGCAACAGGAGGTGGTTTCCTGATGGAGGCGCAGCTCGAAGGCGAACTGTCAGGCCTGAGGTGCGTCCAGTCCGAGGAAACAAGCTGAGCCAGGCCTGGCAGACCTGGGCACCAGCTGACTCTCAGGGAAAGCCCAGCAAATACAGCGACCTCCCCCACCCCACACACACACACACACACACACACACACACACACACGGATGTACACACACACGTAAGCACACAAGGATGCACGCACACGTGGATGCACACTACACGCACACATGGATACACACGCACACAGATGCACACACATGCACAGATGCATACACGCATGCACGCGCACACGGATGCACACACGCACACAGATACACACAGATGCACACACACACAGATGCACACATGCACGCACACACGCACACATACACGCACACACGGATGCACGCACACGGTTGCACACACGCACACACAGATACACAGATACACACAGATGCACACACATGCACATGCACACACGGATGCACACACATGGATGCATGCAGACACGCACACACGGATGCACACACATATGGATGCACACACAATGCACACACACATGCAGATGCACACACAGATGCACACGCACACGGATGCAGACACACACGGATGCACACCCACACAGATGCACACGCACACGGATGCACACACGCACACACGGATGCATGCACACACGGATGCACACACGCACACATGGATGTACACACACGGATGCACACACATGGATGGATGCACACATGGATGCACACACGCACACATGGATGCACACACGCACACGGATGCACACACATGGATGGATGCACACATGGATGCACACACGCACACGGATGCACACACATGGATGGATGCACACATGGATGCACACACGCACACGGATGCACACACACATGCATACACACACGGATGCACACACACGTGCATACACACACACATGTACACAGTTTCTCATGCCACCGTGCCCCCGCAGCAGGCTCTTGCTGACCTAGTTACCAGCCCTCTAAGCAGAGCTCTGCTGCAGCTCAGTGAGCCGCCAGCACAGCAGGAGCAGTGCCCAGCTTCTTGAGGCCATTCGTGACCCTGCCCTCTCTCTGATTACCAACCGCTCAGTGCCTCCAGCTTTTACTAAAGGCTTTGGAATCGGGCACAAACACAGAATCTGAGCCCCAGACGCAAATATTCACTCTTCCGATGGGCCGTGTGCAAACCACACCCCTCTCTGAGCCCAGCACCTAGCGTGGTGCCTGGAAGGCAACAGGTGCTCTGGGGGAGCAGAACCCTCTGTTGAACAAGATCTCTCTGTTGAACAGAGTGAACACGGGGGTGGGGTGGCGTGAGGAAAGGGAATATCTGGCCCACTCTGACATTTTTCGGGCGCCTCTTTTGGGCCTGGCCCTGTGCTGAGCTGGGCTCTGTGGCTGGGGGTGTTGTGTGTGACTCAGATCACATCATAGTTCGGGGGAGATAGACTGAATCACAGATCACCCTGATCCAGACAGAATTTGGTCAGAGCCAGACAGACCACAGGATGCTGAGGGGGTTCAGGGTTCGGTCAGAGCCAGACAGACCACAGGGTGCTGAGGGGGCTCGGGGACCCGGGAGTTACTCTGACTGAGAGTCTGGATTGGCTCCTGGCTTCTCGCTGGCTGAGCAGGGCCACAGAAGACGGGCTTTGCAGACGGAGGTGGAGAGCGGTGAGCAGGCCTGCTGGATGGAGGGAGCAGCTGTGCCGAGGCCTGGAGGCAGGAGTGTGCAGAGGGTGCCACGGAGACCCAGGACAGGAGACTAGACTTTGCTCTGCGGTCTCCACTCCTGCCTTTCAGTTACACCAACAGTGAAATAGGGGGACAAAGGCCCCACACTCACCCCTCGTAACATGTTGGCAGCTCGCACTTTTTAATTCTCCTCTAGGCAGTTTGCTGACCTCCTGTTTTTTCCCCAGCCTGGCTGACCAGGAAGCACAGGGCTCAACGTGACGTGGGCCCTGGGGCCGGAGCCCAAACTCCCTACTGGGCATCCCTTATCTCAGCTCTGGATTGGTGAGGGAGCAGCGGGAACAGTACAACCTTCTTCCCTGCCTGGGGGTCTTGATCTGGAACCTTTGAGAGTCTGTGTAGGCTGCAAGCGGCCACTCTCCCAGCACCTACCGAGTGTGGGCCACCATGCCAGGTCCTGAGATAATGTGGCAATCAAGGCAGATGCAGTGTGTGCCCTCATGGTACTCACTGGTGGCAGGGGGGCAGTCACTGGCAATAGGGAAACAAGGCCGAGCACAGTGGCTCACTCCTGCAATCCCAGCACTTTGGGAGGCCAAGACTGGAGGATTACTTGAGCCCAGGAATTTGAGTCCAGCCTGGTCAACATAACAAGACCCCCGTCTGTACAAAAAAATTTTTAAAAAAATTAGAGGCTGGGCGTGGTGGCTCACGGCTGTAATTCCAGCACTTTAGGAGGCCAAGGCGGGTGGATTGCAAGGTCAGGAGTTCGAGACCAGCCTGACCAACATGGCAAAACCCCATCTCTACTAAAAATACAAAAATTAGTCGGGTGTGGTGGCAGGTGCCTGTAATCCCAGCTACTCTGGAGGCTCAGGCAGGAGAATCGCTTGAACCCGGGAGGTGGAGGTTGCAGTGAGCTGAGATCATGCCATTGCACTCTGGCCTGGGTGACAAGAGCAAGACTCCATCTCAAAAAAAAAAAAAAGGCCGGGCGCGGTGGCTCACGCCTGTAATCCCAGCACTTTGGGAGGCCGAGGCGGGCGGATCACGAGGTCAGGAGATCGAGACCATCCTGGCTAACACGGTGAAACCCCGTCTCTACTAAAAACTACAAAAAACTAGCCAGGCGAGGTGGCGGTGCCTGTAGTCCCAGCTACTCGGGAGGCTGAGGCAGGAGAATGGCATGAACCCGGGAGGCGGAGCTTGCAGTGAGCTGAGATCCAGCCACTGCACTCCAGCCTGGGCGACAGAGCGAGACTCCGTCTCAAAAAAAAAAAAAAAAAAAAAAAAAAAAAAAATTGGCTGGGCGCGGTGGCTCAAGCCTGTAATCCCAGCACTTTGGGAGGCCGAGACGGGTGGATCACAAGGTCAGGAGATCGAGACCATCCTGGCTAACCCGGTGAAACCCCGTCTCTACTAAAAAATACCAAAAAACTAGCCGGGCGCGGTGGCAGGCGCCTGTAATCCCAGCTACTCAGGAGGCTGAGGCAGGAGAATGGCGTAAACCCGGGAGGCGGAGCTTGCAGTGAGCTGAGATCCGGCCACTGCACTCCAGCCTGGGTGACAGAGCGAGACTCCATCTCAAAAAAAAAAAAAAAAAAATTAGGATGAAGAGGAAGCCAGGAGACAGGCTGAGGCAGAGCACTTCAGGCAAGGGGAGGACTTTGTACACATGTGTACTCAGGGGATCAGGAAGGGCTCCAATGCTTCCATCAAATTCTCAAAGGGGGCCGGGCACGGTGGCTCACACCTGTAATCCCAGCACTTTGGGAAGCCGAGGTGGGCGGATCACGAGGTCAGGAGATTGAGACCATCCCGGCTAACATGGTGAAATGCCATCTCTACTAAAAATATAAAAATTAGCCAGGCATGCTGGCATGCGCCTGTAGTCCCAGCTACTCCGGAGACTCAGACAGGAGAATCACTTAAACTGGGGAGGCGGGGGTTGCAGTGAGCCGAGATCATGCCATTGCACTCCAGCCTGGGTGACAGAGTGAGACTCCAACTCAAAATGAAAAAAAGGCCGTGCGCGGTGGCTCACGCCTGTAATCCCAGCACTTTGGGAGGCTGAGGCAGGCGGATCACGAGGTCAGGAGATGGAGACCATCCTGGCCAACATGGCGAAACCCTATCTCTACTAAAAATACAAAAAATTAGCCGGGCGTGGTGGTGTGCACCTGTGGTACCAGCTACTCAGGAGGCTGAGGCAGGAGAATCGCTTGAACCCGGCAGGCAGAGGTTGCAGTGAGCTGAAAATTGTGCCATTGCACTCTAGCCTGGGCGACAGAGTGAGACTCTGTCTAAAAAAAAAAATAGAGGCCAGGTGCGGTGGCTCAAGCCTGTAATCCCAGCACTTTGGGAGGCCAAGACAGGTGGATCACGAGGTAAGGAGATCGAGACCATCCTGGCTAACACGGTGAAACCCCGTCTCTACTAAAAAATACAAAAAAAAAAAAAACTAGCCGGGCGAGGTGGCGGGCGCCTGTAGTCCCAGCTACTTGGGAGGCTGAGGCAGGAGAATGGCGTAAACCCGGGAGGCGGAGCTTGCAGTGAACTGAGATCCGGCCACTGCACTCCAGCCTGGGCGACAGAGCCAGACTCCGTCTCAAAAAAGAGAAAAGAAAAAAAAAGAAAAAAAAGAAAAAAGGGAAGATTCTCAAAGGGATCCATGACCCCCAAACAAGAACGTCAGGTCTGGGTGTATTTCCTGTGCTTTCTACTTTTGGGGCAGTGGCAGGGAGGACACAAATCACAGCTCTGGAAAAGCCGGAGTACAGAGTTTCTTCATTGTGTTCTCACGGAGGACCCTTAGGGACAGTTTTTTTCTGGTTTAAATAACAGGACTGGTTGTGCTTTGCCTGGCAGTGTTGTCTTTTTTGGATTTTGTGGACACTGCATGGTGTTGACTGATCTTTTTCATGTTGATACCACCTTCAAGAAAGCTTCATTCATTCCTGTATGCATTGAATCAACAAATGATTTTATTAAGCCAAAGGATTTTAGGAACTCTGCTGTGAGCCAGCGCTGTGTTCAAAGCCAAGAGTGGGGAACAGGATAGAAAGTGTTGGCACTGGGCCGGGCGTGGTGGCTCACGCCTGTAATCCCAGCACTTTGGGAGGCTGAGGCAGGTGGATCACAAGGTCAGGAGTTCGAGACCAGCCTGGCCAATATGGTGAAACCCCATCTCTACTAAAAATACAAAAATGAGCCGGGCGTGGTGCGGGTGCCTGTAGTCCCAGTTACTCGGTAGGCTGAGGCAGGAGAATTGCTTGAACCCAGGAGGCAGAGGTTGCAGTGAGCCAAGATCGTGCCACTGCACTCCAGCCTGGGTGACAGAGCGAGACTGTGTCTCAAAAAAAGAAAAAAAAAAAAGAAAGTGCTGGCACTGCTTGATCTACATGTTAGCTGTTGGCCTCCTTCCTGGTTTATTGTATCCCCCTCTTTTTTTAAACTATCATTTTCCTTCTGTCCTTTTCTGCCTGCCCCATTATTTTAAGCAAGCGTTTATCTTACCTGTATTATGTATTTTTATGAATCACCACAAATCATTCCAGGCAAGGAGAGGTATAAAGAAAAAGGAATAAAATATAGATATCAGGCTGGGCATGGGGACTCACACCTGTAAGCCCAGCACTTTGGGAGGCCAAGGTGGTGGATCACCTGAGGTCAGGAGTTTGAAACCAGCCTGGCCAACATGGAGAAACCCCAACTCTACTAGAAATACAAAAATTTGCCAGGCATGGTGGCGCACACCTGTGATGCCAGCTACTTGGGAGGCCAAGGCAGAAGAATTGCTTAAACCTGGGAGGCAGAGGCTGCAGTGAGCCGAGAACGCACCACTACACTCCAGCCTGGGCAACAGGGCCAGACTCCATCTCAAAGAATAAATCCATAAATAAAATTAAATTAAATATAGATATCCACTTTGTGCCAGACTCAGGGAAATGGCCTGGAAATGGAGAGATGAGAGATACAGGGCCTGGCCTCAGAGCCCTCTCCCCAGGCTCCTCCTCAAGTCTGGAATTTTTGGATAATAAAATCTTAAGCATGTACACAGGTAAACAAGATAACTATAGTAAAGCCAATATGTCCATCAAGCGGATGACACAATGATCAAGATCCGGCCACACAGCCTGAATTTATTTTGTGTTCCCTTTTTCATTTTCGTTGTCAAAGTATTTAAAGCCTGGCTGCTCAAAATGTGATCTGAGGACCAGCAGTTTCGGCATCATCTGGGAGCTTGTTGGAACAGACTTTCGGCCCCACTCTGATTCATTACCTGCTGAGTCAGAATCTGCATTTTACCAAGATCTCTGATGATTCATTTGCATGTTAATGCTTCAGAAACATGATTTTAAACCAAACCCCAAACATCGTGTCATTTCACTCCCAAAAAACATGGACATTTTCATTTCTAAAGACCATCAGGGGCCAGGCGCAGTGGCTCACGCCTGTAATCCCAGCACTTTGGGAGGCCGAGGCAGGCGGATCACCTAAGGTCAGGAGTTCAAGACCAGCCTGGCCAACATGGCGAAACCCCGTCTCTACTAAAAATACAAAAATTAGCTGGGCATGGTGGTACACCCCTGTAATCCTAGCTACTCAGGAGGCTGAGGCAGGAGAATCACTTGAACCCAGGAAATAGAGGTTGCAGTGAGCCCAGATCGTACCACCGCACTCCAGCCTGGGTGACAGAGTAAGACTCCATCTCAAAAATAAAAATAAAGAACGTGGACATTTTCTTAAATAGCCATAATGTTCTTACCACCTAACTAAATTTATGATAATTCTTTAGTATCATCTAATTCCAAATACTTAGTTCATATACAAATCTCACTGTCTCAAAGTATCTTTTTTTTTTTTTTTTTTAAGGTGGAGTCTCACTCAGTAGCCCAGGCAGGAGTGCAGTGGCACCATCTCAGCTCACTGCAACCTCGACCACCCAGGTTCAAGCAATTCTCCTGCCTCAGCCTCCCGAGTAGCTGGGACTACAGGTGTGCGCCGAGATGCCTGGCTAATTTTTGTATTTTTAGTAGAGTCAGGGTTTCACCATGTTAGCCAGGCTGGTCCTCAACTCCTGACCTCAGGTGATCCGCCCGCCTCCACCTCCCGAAGTGCTGGGATTACAGGCGTGAGCCACCGCGCCCGGCCTCAAAATGTCTTTTTAACAGTTGGTTTGTTCAAAGCAAGATCCAAACAAGGTCCACACATTACATGTGGTTGCTGTGGCTCTTTCTGTCTAGAGTGCACCCCCATTCCCATTTTCTGCTTTCATGTCTTTGATTTAGTGCAGAGTTTGGTCAGGGTGTTGCAGAACATCTACATTCGGGATTCGTGTGTTTGCTTCCTCTTGGTGGGATTTGTCTTTTTTTTTTGAGACGGAGTCTCGCTCTGTCACCCAGGCTGGAGCGCAGTGGCACGATCTCGGCTCACTGCAAGCTCCGCCTCCCGGGTTCAGGCCATTCTCCTGCCTCAGCCTCCCGAATAGCTGGGACTACAGGCGCCCGCCACCGCGCCCGGCTAGTTTTTTGTATTTTTAATAGAGATGGGGTTTCACCGTGTTAGCCAGGATGGTCTCGATCTCCTGACCTCGTGATCCGCCCGTCTCGGCCTCCCAAAGTGCTGGGATTACAGGCGTGAGCCACTGCGCCCGGCGGGATTTGTCTTTTTATTCCCCAAATTGCCTAGAAACTGGAAGTTTAACATCAGGTTTCAGTTTTCTGGCGATCATACACTAAGCAATCGTGAGGATTTTGCCCCACTTCCTACAGTTATTTAACTGCTTTTTCTTTTGTGTGTGTGTGTGTGTGTGTGTGTATATGTGTGTTTGAGACAGAGTCTCGCTCTGTCACCCAGGCTAGAGTGCAATGGTGCGATCTCGGCTCACTGCAACCTCCACCTCCTGGGTTCAAGTGATTCTCCTGCCCAAGCAGCTGGGATTACAGGCGCCCGCCACCATGCCCGGCTAACTTTTGTATTTTTAGTAGAGATGGAGTTTCACCGTGTTGGCCAGGCTGGTCTTGAACTCCTGACCTCAGGTGATCCGCCCACCTCAGCCTCCCAAAGTGCTGGGATTACAGGCGTGAGCCACTGCGCCCAGCCCTTCTTTTTCTTTTCTTCACTGAAGTATTTTAAAGCCTTAGTACTCAGAATGTGGTCTGAAGACCAGCAGTGTGGGCATCCCTTACAAGCTTGTTGGAAATGCAGAGTCTTGGGCCCTTAGATCCTTCCTAGGGTGTCACACCGAGAAGGACTTATGCCTGGGAGCCCCACTCCTGGGGATGTGAATATGGAGTAGTGGGCTCCGGTGGTGTCAGCCTAATTGTAAAGTTAGTCTATCAGACTCTCATTTAGTAGTTTTACCTATTGATGATCCTGGCGTGAATTAATTATTGTGTTTCATTAGGACTCACCAAATAGTTCGGTTCTATTATTCTTCCTACATTTATTAGT
The DNA here is from genome assembly GCF_037993035.2 of Macaca fascicularis. NCBI lineage: Eukaryota > Metazoa > Chordata > Mammalia > Primates > Cercopithecidae > Macaca > Macaca fascicularis. The sequence continues at coordinate 3,835,780 of NC_088390.1, read as the reverse complement.
AATAATTTATCCATAAAAAAAGAAATTTTTCTTGCCATTTTTATAAAGGCCAGATGAACAAATGAAAACTAAATTTAATACTGGGCGCAGTGGCTCACGCCTGTAATCTCAGCACTTTGGGAGGCCGAGGGAGGCGGATTACTTGAGATCAGGAGTTCAAGACCAGCCTGACCAACAGGGCGAACTCCATCTCTGCTAAAAATACAAAACTTAGCTGGGTGTGGTGGCGCGTGCCTGCAATCCCAGCTACTGGGGAGGCTGAGGCGGGAGAATTGCTTGAGCCCAGGAAGTTGAGGCCGCGTGAGTCTTGATCGCACCACAGCACTCCAGCCTGAATGACAAAGCAGCGTCAACTTCCTGAGCTCAAGTGATTCTCCCACCTCGGCCTCCCAAGTAGTCAGGACCACAGGCAGACGCCACTGTGGGCAGCTAATTTGTTTATTTTTTTGTAGAAACGGAGTCTCACTGTATTGCCCAGGCTGGTCTCAAACTCCTGAGCTTAAGCAATCTGCCTGCCTCAGTCTCCCAAAGTGCTAGGATTACAGGCGCGAGCCACTGTGCCGGGCCTCTAGTTTTCTTTTTGTTATTGGTTTAAATTCCAGTATAGTCAGAGAACATATTCTGAGTTATTTCAATTCATTGATATTTATTGAGGCTTTGTGACCTAGCATATGGTCAATTTTGGTAAATGTTTCACATGTACTTGAAAATAATGTTTCTGAGGGCCGGGCACGGTGGCTCACACCTGTAATCCCAGCACTTTGGGAAGCCGAGGCAGGTAGATCACAAGGTCAAGAGATTGAGACCATCCTGGCCAACATGGTGAAACCCCGTCTCTACTAAAAATAGAAAAATTAGGCAGGCATGGTGGTGTGCGCCTGTAGTCCCAGGTTCTCAAGAGGCTGAGGCAGAAGAATCGCTTGAACCCAGGAGGCGGAGGTTGCAGTCAGCCAAGATCGCGCCACTGCACTCCAGCCTGGGTGACAGAGTGAGACTCCGTCTCAAAACAAAAAAAAAACAAAAAAGGAAAGAAAAAAAAGAAAAAAATGTTTATTTTTCCATTGTTGGGTACAGCGTTCTGTTTGTCAGGTCAAGTTTGCTAATTGTGTTATTCCTGTCTTCTATATCCTGCCCAGTTTTTGCTCTGCTTTTGTAGTTAACATAAAAGGATTGTTGAAGTGAAGTCTCCCGCTTTCATTGTAGTGTTTTGTATTTTTCCTTTGAATTCAATTTTTGCTTTTATATTTTGAAATGTTACTGGATACATACAGATTTAAAATTGTCACATCTTCCTAGTGAATTAAAAACAACATATTTGTGTGCATGTATTTCCTTCCCTTCCTTATACAGAAGCTAGTGTCGTTTATATACTTGTCCTTCATGTAATGATTTTACTTTCTTTCTGAAACCTCTACTGCTAAGTAAACAACCATTAACTGGAAAAAATATTTGCATCGATTTCATTAAAAAAATTGTGATGCATTCCACCCAACCGAAGATACTCAGATGATTTTTACTGTTAGGAAAATGTATTCATTGACCAATAAAACAAGTTTAGATGAATAAAAACAATACTTTGAATATAAAAATACAGTTTCCATATACAATTTATTGTAATGAAGGTTTATTGGCCTTATTAAAAGAAGAAGACAAGATTTGACAGTGGGGGCTAGGTGTGGTGGCTCACACCTGTAATCCCAGCACTTTGGGAGGCTAATGTGGGCGGGTCACTTGAGGTCAGGACGAGTACGAGACCAGCCTGGCCAACATGGTGAAACCTCGTCTCTACTAATAATACAAAAAATTAGCCGGGCGTGGTGGCGTGCGCCTGTAATCCCACCTACTCCGGAGACTGAGGCAGGAGAATTGCTCGAACCCATGAGCCAAGATCACGCTACTGCACTCCAGCCTGGGCGACAGAGTGAGACTCCATCTCAAAAAATAAAAATAAAAAATGAAGTCATAGCAAAAGTCACAGAGAAACACCTTGAGGGCAAAATAAATACTGAACCCAAAAGCACTTCCAAACACATGGAAATAGCCTGTGCGCTCATCCCACTTCAGAATCATAGAAGCTTCAGCCCTTGCGATCGGCGTACATAAGCAAAAGCAGGCATTTGGGATTTATCCAAACATGACATGCAATGCAGATTTGTTCCATATGGTGGTGTTGGACTAGAAACTGTTGCACAGTAAATCAGTGAGTGTGTCTTCATGTGAGAGTGTAATGTCAAATGTCATTCCTTATATCATGTTTACCCAGTGTATTTAGAGATGAAAAAGTCACTCAACCAAAAAAAGGAGTGTTGCCAAGAAGTTGTATAGCTTTTTAAGAGTGTTTATGGCGAAAGTCGTTAATTGAACAGTACTTGAACAGGTAAGTCTGTAAACTGGACTTCATCTTGCTTTTTTCCCATGTAAATATATATTAGAGATGGGAGCAGTGGCTCACACCTGTAATCCCAGCACTTTGAGAGGCTGAATCATCTGAGGTCAGGAGTTCGAGCCCAGCCTGGCCAACACGGTAAAAACCTGTCTCTATTGAGAATACAAAAATTAGCTGGGCGTGGTGGTGCACACCTGTAATCCTGGCTACTTGGGAGGCTGAGGCAGGAGAATCGCTTGATCCTGGGAGGTGAAGGTGGCAGTGAGCTAAGATCGCGCCACTGCACTCCAGCCTGGGCAAAAGAGTGAGATCTTGTCTTAATAAAATAAAAAGTAAAAAATATTTGGGAGGCCAAGGTGGGGGGGGCGGATCATCTGAAGTCGGGAGTTCGAGACCAGCCTAACCAAAATGGAGAAACTCCGTCTCTACTGAAAATACAAAAATTGGCCGGGCGTGGTGGCTCATGCCTGTAATTCCAGCACTTTGAGAGGCCAAGGCGGGCGGATCACCTGAGATTGGGAGTTTGAGACCAGCCTGACCAACATGGTGAAACCTCATCCCTACTAAAAATACAAAAATTAGCCAGGCGTGGTGGCGCATGCCTGTAATCCCAGCTACTCGGTAGGCTGGGGCAGAATAATCGCTTGAAACTGAGAGGCAGAGGTTGTGGTGAGCTGAGATCGTGTCATTGCACTCCAGCCTGGGCAACAAGAGTGAAACTCCATCTCAAAAAAAAAAAAAAAAGTAAAAAATAATTTTGGAACAAGATGGTGAGATACTCTTAAAATAAGGATGAAAATGTCTTCACAGTCAGTCCAGGCAACACTGTGGGGAGACAAGCCTTCTCCCATGCTGTGGTTGGAGTATGACTTGGCAAAATCTCTTTGGGAGGTAATCTTTCAATACCTATTTTTCCCCAAAAAATGTTAAATGAAAAATTTCAAATACATAGAAAAGTTGAAAAATTATACAGTGGACAACTGCATCACCACACTTAAATTTGACAGTCATCAACACTTTTGCATATTTGTTTTATCACATATATCTATCTACCCATCCAGCAAGCCATCTTATATTTTTATGCATTTTAAAGTAAATTGCAGGCTGGATGTGGCGGCTCACACCTGTAATCCCAGCACTTTGGAAGCCCAAGGCAGGTGGATCACTTGAGGTCAGGAGTTCGAGACCAGCCTGGCCAACATGGTGAAACCTTGTCTCTACTAAAAATACAAAAATTAGCTGGGCGTGTTGGCAGGCACCTGTAATCTCAGCTACGTGGGAGGCTGAGACAGAAGAATCGCTTGAACCTGGGACACAGAAGTTGTAGTGAGCCAAGATTGCACCACTGCACTCCAGCCTGGGAGACAGAGCGAGACCCCATCTCAAAAAAAAGAACTAAATAAAAATAAATTGCTGACTTACGTATAATTCAACTCTAAACATTTCAGCATACATATCAACAAAATGTGTCTGCGTTTCTTTTGTAAGGTAATATTTACATACAGTGACATGCACAAATTCTAAGTGGACCATTCATTGAATGTGCTTTAACACATGCACACCTTGGTAATTCAAACACCCATCAAGATACAGAATATTTTCATAATTCCAGAAAGTTCCTTCTAGTCCCTTCCCAGTTAGTCTCATCTTCTTAGGCATTTTTTTTCTTTTTACTATAGATTTAGTTTTGCTGGTTCTGGAACCTCATATAAATGGAGTTATACAATATGATTTTTGTTGCCTTCGCTCAACAAATCTGCTGTGCTCTGCTTGAATTCCCTTTCCCTGCATCAAGGTCATAAAATTCCTCCAGAAAGAAAGCTGAGGGTAATGACAGGGCTCGTGTTATTTGTTCGTGTTTTCTAGAGATCACTGCCCTGCGCTGCCTGTTGTCAAATGTCTGAAAACGTTTTATCCGTTTTGTCTAGTGTTCTAGTTGTTTATGGTGAAATAATTAATCCAATACCAATTATTCCTTCATGGAAAGGCCAAATAAGGGACAATTTAAGAACCAATATGGTGATAACAGATTATAACCATTGAATAAAATAGAATTCGTGAGCCTATTCTGCTGTAAATAAATTAAAAAAAAAAAAAAAAACAAATAAATGAGAAGAAAGAAGAAAGATGTAAGGCCTTCTGCCACTCAGCATAATGATTGTTGTTGTTGTTTTGAGACGGAGTCTCGTTCTGTTGCTCAGGCTGGAGTGCAGTGGTGTAATCTCGGCTCATTGCAACCTCCGCCTCCCAGGTTTAAGCAATTCTCCTGCCTCAGCCTCCCGAGTAGCTGGGATTAAAGGCACGTACTACCACGCCCAGCTAATTTTTGCGTTTTTAGTAGAGACGGGTTTCATCAGGTTGGCCAGGCTGGTCTCAAACCCCCTGACCTCCAGCGATCCAGCTGCCTCGGCCTCCCAAAGTGCTGGGATTACAGGCGTGAGCCACCGCGCCCGGCCAGCATAATGATTTTTGAGATTCGTCACGCTGCTCTATCTGTTGTTCATTCCTCTTTACCTCTGAGTAGGATCCTATCGTAGGAATACACCACAGTGGGTTTTTCCATATTCTCCTGTTGATGGACATTCGGGTTCTTTGCAGTTTGGGGCTCTTCCGAATAAAACATTCTTGTGCAGGCAGTTTTGGGGACACATGTTTTCTCTTGGGTCGCTTGAAGGGGTACATAGAACATACGCAGGCCCTCTTCCTGGGGCTCACAGTCTACTGTCACTTCGGTACAAGACGCGGTAATGTGAGTACGTTCCGCGTGTCCGGTGCGGAGCTGACGTGAGGAGGCAGGAAGTGCTTCTTTGGGGAGAGCTAGGCGTGGCTTCTTGGAGGACGGGGGCTCGGGTACTGGTACAGCTTGGTTTAGTAGGAGAATCAGAGGCTCTGGGTCAGATACACCTGCGTCTAGTCTTTCTCTCTCACACACAAAGATCCTTGGGGAGTCTCACTTTTCTCAGCTGTAAAACAGGGTTAAAGACGCCACAGGATTTGCTGGAATCATGGGAGTAAAAGGCCTCTTTCATTAAACGCTCCTCTTTTCCCCCCAGGCCTGGCCCCGCTGGCAGCCTTCAATGTGGATGTGGCCCGGCCCTGGCTCACGCCCAAGGGAGGTGCCCCTTTCGTGCTCAGCTCCCTTCTGCACCAAGACCCTGGCACCAACCACACCTGGTGAGTAGGGCAGGAGGCCTTCAGACTGAGGGGGCTTCCGGGGAACCTGAGATGGGCCCCAGGGACGGCCATGGCACCCCACCCCACAGTCAGGAGAGGAACTTTCTCTTTCAGAAGGGCATGCAGGAGAAAGAGAGAAGGCGTGAGAGAGGCTGTGGGCATTCGGCCAGTCTGTGGGGTCCACAGAACCCCAGCCCCGTGCCTCACTGGGCCTCTCCCTGTTCCATTGCCCAGGGGGAGGGTGGACTTAAAGACAATTTTAAAATAATGCATATTAAGGCTCTTTTGTTCCTTATGGAAGTAACACATGTTCAATATAGAACATTTGGAAACAAAAAATAACAAAGAAAAAACTGGGCCTGGCACCGTGGCTCACGCCTGTAATCCCAACACTTTGGGAGACTGAGGCCGGTGGATCACCTGAGGTCAGGAGTTCGAGACCAGGCTGGCCAACCTAGCGAAACCCTGTCTCCACTAAAAAAAAAAAATTAGCTGGGAGTGGTGGCGGGCGCCTGTAATCTCAGATTCTTGGGAGGCTGAGGCAGGAGAATTGCTTGAACCCAGGAGGTGGAGGCTGTAGTGAGCCGAGATCGTGCCATTGCATTCCAGCCTGGGTGACGGCGCGAGAACTCTGTCTCAGAAAAAGAAAAATAAACAAACAAAAAATGTTTGTGGTAGGATTGTTTGGAATCATGGAAGACTGACAATATTCCTCATTAGGAAAATGGGAAAAATACTGATATAACTCATACAATGCTATACTAAAAGCAGACCCCCTGAATGAAGCCAGTGCAATGGTTGTTTACCTGGATCCATCTGGAAACATACTGTGAGTTGCAAAAGGCAAGTTGTAGAGTTTAATATACAAAGGTTGGCGGGTGCAGTGGCTCACCTGTAATCCCAGCACTTTGGGAGGCCAAGGTGGGTGGCTCACATGAGCCCAGGAGTTCAAGACCAGCCTGGGTAACATAGTGAGACCCTGTCTACAAAAAACATTAAAAATTCAGCCGGACATGGTGACTTAAGCCTGTAGTCCGTCCCAGCTACTTGGGAGGCTGAAGTGAGAGAATTGCCTGAGCCCAGGGGAGTCGAGGCTGCAGTGAACCACGATTGTGCCGCTGCAGTGAACCACGATTGTGCCACTGCAGTTCAGCCTGGGTGACAGAGCGAGACCCTGTCTCAAAAAAAAAAAAGAAGTAAGTAAAATATGCATTCCCTCAGATGGCGATGGTGGCCATGTGCTGATGTAGGAGTATGTCTGTAGTTAGGAGAAGCTCTGGCATAAAGGGTCATGAGATCTGAGGCTCATTTCAATTTCCCGTGTTGTCACCAAAATGACTTATTTATTTATTGGAGACAGTCTTGTTCTGTCACCCAGGCTGGAGTACAATGGCGTGATCTTGGCTCACTGCAACCTCCGCCTCCTGGGTTCAAGCGATTCTCCTGCCTCAGCCTCCTAAGTAGCTGGGACTACAGGTGTGCGCCACCACGCCAGGCTAATTTTTTGTATTTTTAGTAGAAACAGGGTTTCGCCATGTTGGCCAGGATGGTCTTGAACTCCTGACCTCAAATGATCTGCCCACTTCGGCCTCCCAAAGTGCTGGGATTACAGGTGTGAGCCACCGTGCCCAGCCCCGAAATGACTTCTAGAGCTGTGTAGTTTTAAAGCCAGATCTGGTCAAGGTTTATGTATTACATATTGCTGTTACGTCTCTGTCATTGATTTCAATCCAAAGCAGTGATTTCTCCCCCATTTTTTTCTGGGTGGTCGTAGGGCTTTTCCTGTGTATACTCTCCCACTGCAGGCCCAGCCTAGGATGGTGACCTCCTCACCCCACCCCAGCCCATCCAATTGCTTTGCTTCTGGTCAGTGGTCAAGGGTTTCCTTCATACCCAGCATACCGGAGCAAGTGAGCCCAGGGTTCAAACAGGCACTGGGGCAGAGCCAGGTGAGGAGCTCAGGGTTCCTGGCTGGGCAGGGCAGGAGCTTTGCTTGATAGAGGATGGGTGGGTCGTGGTGGCTCCTGAGGCAGCCTCACAGGCCCTGGGACTTGGGCCATGACCCCGACAGCCAGGCAGACGTGGATCCTCTGATACTGTGAAATGTGTATTTGGTATTCCAAGACTGAATACATATTTTACAGTATAACACATAAAAATGTATTTGGTCTCAAAATAAATATTTGGTCCCATTTTCTGGCATATACTCCTAAAATCTTTGGAATCTCCAAAGTAATAGATGTCTTTTTCTTTGCTAATGAGTTGACAGGTGACCGGCAGCCCCCAGATAGCTTCAAAAGGGGGGCTGGTCACTGGAGAGACCCCAGCAGGATCAGAGGGTTGGACTTTCAGCCGCACACCCCCATCTTCCGGGAGGGGGAGGGGCTGAAGGTTTAGTTGATCACCAGTGGCCAATGATTCCATCAATCATGCCTATGTAATGAGGCCTCCATAAACACTCAAAAGGACAGGGTTTGGGGAGCTTCTGGGTAGTGGAACACATGGAAGTTTCTGGAGGGTAGCCCCGGAGAGGGTATGGAAGCTTTGCCCCTCACCCCCACTTTGCCTTATACATCTCCTCATCTGTATCCTTTGTAATATCCTTTTTTTTTTTTTTTTTTTTTTGAGGCAGAGTCTGGCTCTGCCACCCAGGCTGGAGTGCAGGGGCATGATCTCGGCTCACTGCAACCACTGGGTTCAAGCGATTCTCTTGCCTCAGCCTCCCTAGTAGCTGAGATTACAGGTGCGCACCACCACGCCCAGCTGAGTTTTGTATTTTTCGTAGAGACGGGGTTTAACCAATGTTGGCCAGGCTGGTCTTGAACTCCTGACCTCGTGATCCGCCTGCCTCTGCCTCCCAAAGTGCTGAGATTACAGACATGAGCCAAGGCACCCAGCCTGTAATGTCCTTTATCATAAACCAGTAAATGTAAATAAGTGCTTCTCTAAGTTCTCTGAGCCACTCTAGCAAATAAATCGAACCCAAGAAGGGAGTCACAGGAACCCTGATATATTTGGTTGGTCACAAGCACAGGTAAAATAACTAGGGTCTTGTGATTGGCCTCAGAAGTGGGGGACGGTCTTGTGGGACTGAGACCTCGACCTGTGAGGTCTGATGCTACCTCCGAATGGAGCATGTTGGAATTGAGTTGAAGTGAGGACCCTCAGCTGCAGTTGGCTGCCTAAGGACTGCTTGCCTGGTGTGGAGGGAAAGCCCCACTCACCTGGGGTCACTGGACTGTTTTGTGTCGTGAGAGTTGCAGGGGAAACAGAGCTCAGTGTTTCCAGCGTCACTAGAGAGTCCTTTCTGGATCCTCGTTTCATTGGTGCAGTCAAAAGTCTGGTCATTGCCAGGCGCCGTGGCTCATGCCTGTAATCCCAGCACTTTGGGAGGCCGAGGTGGGCGGATCACTTGAGGTCAGGAGTTCGAGACCAGCCTGGCCAATACGGTGAAGCCCCGTCTCTACTAAAAATACAAAAATTATCTGGGCGTGGTGACGGGTGCCTGTAATCGCAGCTACTCGGGAGGCTGAGGCAGGAGAATCGCTTGAACCCGCGAGGCGGAGCTTGCAGTGAGCCGAGATTGCGCCACTGCACTCCAGCCTGGGCAACAGAGCGAGACTCCGTCTCAAAAAAAAAAAGTGTGGTCACCATTAGATTGAAGTGTTAAGGGTGGGGCCAATTCATTCATTCATTCATTCAGTATTGATGGAGCATTTACTCAGTACCAGGCAATATTTCGGGAATAAGAGAGTAAGGGAGACATGGTCACTGCCTTCATGGAACTCCTGGGCTCATGAGGGAAACACAAGCCAGACAATGACAAGAGAGACAAGGACCTCACAAAATAACAGCCCTGGTGGGGGACGTCCGAGGCACGGGGGGAGTATGGAGGCAGGTGTGGTCATCCGCGTCTGCTAGGATTTGCAGGGTGAGTGGGAATTAGCATGAGAAGGAACAGGAAGGGGATTGCAGGCACAGAGAACAGCTTGGTCAGAAGCCTGGAGGCCGGCTGCGTAAGGTCAGGAAACTGAGAAAATGACCTGCGGCTAAAGCTGAGAGCAGAAAAGGAAGCGGGCAGAGGTGGGCGGTGCCTGTCACCCAGGCACTGAGGGTTTGGAGGAGTCAGAGGAGGGAGCTGGGAGAGGTGGGCGATGCCTGTCACCCAGGCACTGAGGGTTTGGAGGAGTCAGAGGGAGCTGGGAGAGGTGGACGGTGCCTGTCACCCAGGCACTGAGGGTTTGGAGGAGTCAGAGGAGGGAGCTGGGAGAGGTGGGCGATGCCTGTCACCCAGGCACTGAGGGTTTGGAGGAGTCAGAGGGAGCTGGGAGAGGTGGACGGTGCCTGTCACCCAGGCACTGAGGGTTTGGAGGAGTCAGAGGAGGGAGCTGGGAGAGGTGGGCGGTGCCTGTCACCCAGGCACCGAGGGTTTGGAGGAGTCAGAGGGAGCTGGGAGAGGTGGGTGGTGCTTGTCACCCAGGCACTGAGGGTTTGGAGGAGTCAGAGGAGGGAGCTGGGAGAGGTGGATGGTGCCTGTCACCCAGGCACTGAGGGTTTGGAGGAGTCAGAGGGAGCTGGGAGAGGTGGGTGGTGCTTGTCACCCAGGCACTGAGGGTTTGGAGGAGTCAGACGGTTTGAAGCCAGGAGGGGCGGTGACGTTTTCAGGGAGTTTTGCGTGGCAGGAAGATGAATTAAAGCTCAAGATTGTGTTTGGTTTGGGTAAAATTTTTATCAACATATACCATACAGAAGAATGCACACCCGGCCGGGCACGGTGGCTCACGCCTGTAATCCCAGCACTTTGGGAGGCCGAGGCGGGCGGGTCACCTGAGGTCAGGAGTTCAAGACCAGCCTGTCCACCATGGTGAAACCCCATCTCTACTAAAAATACAAAAATTAGCTGGGCATGGTGGTGGGTGCCTGTAATCCCAGCTACTTGGGAGAGGCAGAACAATCGCTTGAACCTGGGAGGCGGAGGTTGCAGTGAGTCAAGACCGCACCATTGTACTCCAGCCTGGGCAACAAGAATGAAACTCTGTTGAAAGAAGAAGGAAGGAAGGCTGCCGGGCGCGGTGGCTCACGCCTGTAATCCCAGCGCTTTGGGAGGCCGAGGCGGGCGGATCACAAGGTCAGGAGATCGAGACCACGGTGAAACCCCGTCTCTACTAAAAATACAAAAAATTAGCCGGGCGCGGTTGTGGGCGCCTGTAGTCCCAGCTACTCGGGAGGCTGAGGCAGGAGAATGGCGGGAACCCGGGAGGCGGAGCTTGCAGTGAGCCGAGATCGCACCACTGCACTCCAGCCTGGGCGACAGAGCGAGACTCCGTCTCAAAAAAAAAAAAAAAAAAAAAAAAAAAAAAGAAGGAAGGAAGGGAGGGAGGGAGGGAAGGAAGGAAGGAAAGAAGGAAAAAAGAAAGAAAAGGGAAGGAAGGAAGGAAAGCTGCACACCTCACAAGCATGCAGCTCAGTGAATGTCCACAGAGTGAAGCACCGTGTAAGCAGCGTGCAGATCCAGGGCGCGTGAGCTGCCTCGCCTAAGCCTCCTCTAAGCCCTGCACTCCCTTCCAGACGCATCTGCTGCCAAGAGGAACTTCCAGCCGCCTTTCATCTCTGTGGATTAGTCTCGCCTGGTGTTGAATTTAACATCAATGAGGCATACAGTGTGTGCCCCGCTGTCGGGCTCCTCTCCCTCCACATAAGGCCCGTGAATTTCATCCACCGTGTTGCCCGAGGCGGTTCTTCTTTTGGCTTCTGGGGTATCCCATTGTGTGAACAGTACTGATGACTGGCATTTGGGCAGTTTCCTTGGGCTGTGAGGAATAGCACTGGTGTGCACCTCCTTTTGCTGGATGAATTTTTTTTTTCTTTTTCTTTTTTTTACCCCTCAGAGTTGATCCCAAAGAATGTACTCATGTTGGGGGAGGGCATATGGGCTCAGGAGTGGAGTTGCTGGGTCAGAAGTTATGCAGTTGGTTCCGCAGTTTTCCAAACTGTTCGCGGTGCATGAGCAGGTTTCAGTCAGCATTTTCTGTAACCGTCTCCTGCCCAGTTCCCTCCCACCAATACCCCAGCGACCCCACGCCCCAGCTCCAGGTCCCACCGACGTTCACAGCCCCTCCCTCAGAAGCGTAGAGGCCAGGGTGCAGGAGAGAGTTTGAAACCCGTGGTGCCCAGGGCTCTGAGTCCGCCAGGGGCTGCGGGAGGGCCCAGCGGGGCTCCCTGAACAGCAAACGTCCCTGAACACCTGCTGAAGCAGAGAGGGGCTCCCAGGCTTGAACGTGCTGGGGAGGAGGATGTGGTGGGAGGCAGTTCTGGGTCCCTGCTGCAGATGGTGGGGCCTGAGACCACGGGCCTGCTGCACGGGGCAGGAAGTGCGCTGGCTGGCCGACTCGGCCCTAGAAAAAGGAAGGGGCTGGGCTCCTGCTTGAGAATGACGTGTGCCTCTCACTCACATTGCCTCTCCTAAAATGTAAGAGACCAGGGCCGGCAGCATCATGGGTTTTGGTTGCCACAGAAGGTATGAGTGGGACAGACAGCAGACATGGAAATAGACCCTCAGGGCTGGGCAGGGGCTCACACCTGTAATCCCAGCACTTTGGGAGGCTGAGGCCGGCAGATCACTTGAGGTCAGTTCAAGACCAGCCTGGCCAACATATAGTGAAACCCCATCTCTACTAAAGATACAATAAATAAATAAATAATAAAAATTAGCTGGGCGTGGTGGCAGGCACCTGTAATCCCAGCTACTTGTGAGGCTGAGGCAGGAGAATCGCTTGAACCCAGGAGGCGTAGGTTGCCGTGAGCCGAGATCACGCCATTGCACTCCAGCTTGGGTGACAGAATGAGACTCCATCTCAAAAAAAATAAAATAGAAGAAGAAGAAATAGACCCTGAGAACAGGACAGGTTACAGCTGGGTAAAGGCAAGATGTGAACTTCAAGTCAGTGACAAGTTAAAAAGATTATTAAAAATGTAAATACAAAATACTAAATAAGGTCGGGCATGGTGGCTCATGCCTGTAGTCCCAGCCCTTTGGGAGGCCGAAGTGGGTAGATCACCTGAGGTCAGGCGTTCGAGAGCGGCCTGGCCAACATGGTGAATCCCCGTCTCTAATAAAAATACAAAAATTAGCCAGGTTTGGTGGTGTGCACGCCTGTAATCCCAGCTACTTGGGAGGCGGAGGCAGGAGAATCACTTGAACCCAGGAGGCGGAGGTTACAGTGAGCCGAGATCGCACCACTACACTCCAACCTGGGTGACAGAGTGAGACTCCATCTCAAAAAAACAAACGAAGAAAAAATAATAAATAAAAGCAGGAGATGGACAAGGATTGCTGGGCTGTACCCAGTTCAGGGTGTAATAGGGCCCCTGTGGCTGTCAGCTGATGGCCAGTCGTCTATCAGAGCTGGTCGGTCAATGTTTTTTTTTTTTGGAGATGGAGTCTCACTCTGTCGCCCAGGCTGGAGTGCAGTGGCGCGATCTCAGCTCACTGCAAGCTCCGCCTCCTGGGTTCACGCCATCCTCCTGCCTCAGCCTCCCAAGTGGCTGGGACTACAGGTGCCCGCCACCACGCCCAGCTAATTTTTTTTTTGTATTTTTAGTAGAGACGGGGTTTCACTGTGTTGGCCAGGATGGTCTCGATCTCCTGACCTCGTGATCCACTTGCCTCGGACTCCCGAAGTGCTGGGATGACAGGGGTGAGCCACCGTGCCCAGCTGGTCGGTCAGTGTTTACTTGGTTTGTCAGCCATGTGCTCAGCAAACCTGCAGACCCCTGGCAGTAGGGGATAAAAGGTGTGGGGAGCAGGGGCAGCTCACACGGCCCAGGCCATGTCATTGCATGACAGCGACATGAATGGCAATGTTGGGATCTGCAGTGCACAGCCTGCACAGCTGTATGTGATGGTCTCCTGGGAATGCGCCATCCAGGTGGGAAGAAAGGGTGGGGATTGGGGTGGGGTGCTATAGTCAGGGCTGCTGCACGGCCTGGAGGGGATCAGGCTGCACTTCCTTTGGGAAGACTTCCTGAGGAGCTGGGGTTTGGGATGACTGGTCTGCAGGAGGAGGCGTCGCAGGCAGAGGAAACAGCCTGGGCAGAGGACTGAGGAGGAGAGAGACTGGAGGCCTGCACCTACCGCACCAAAATGGGGTCTGGGGTAGAGCCTGGTTTTGACTCCACCCTTCATGGGGGAGCAGGGAGGGAGATGCTGAGTCTAGGGCTGAGGTCAGGGCTGGGGAGAGAGGCAGGGTTGCTAAGGAAGCGACCTAATTTGGGGGCTCAGCTGCAGAGCCCGAACAGAGGAGCAGCTCTCAGCTGCACCCAGCTCTCCGCCCTCAGCCCTGCCCCAGCTGAGCCCTCTCAGCTGTCACCTGGGCTGTTGTTCAACAAATACTTACTGAGCCCCTGCTCTGTGCCAGGCATTGCTCCAGGCCCTGGGAATAACATGGTGAAGAAGATAGACAAGATCCTTGGGGAGCCTACTGTCTGGTGGGGAAGACAGATAATAGGCAGTATCAGACAATGACAGGTTCTGAGAAGGAAATCAGACAGGGTGATGCGAAGCAGAGTAACTGGGTTGTGAGGTGGGGCTGGCTGGGAAAGCATTTATGAGGAGGTGACAGGCGAGACTGGGGAAGGAGAATAAGCCAACCTTGGGGAGAGGGGAAGATGAGGGTTCTGGGCACAGGAAACAGCAGGTGGAGGGAACAGCACGGTGGAGGGAACAGCACGGTGGAGGGAACAGCAGGTGGAGGGAACAACAAGCTGGAGAGGGAATAGCACGGTGGAGGGAATAGCGTGGTGGAGGGAACAGCATGGTGGAGGGAACAGCGCAGTGGAGGGAACAGCGCAGTGGAGGGAACAGCGCAGTGGAGGGAACAGTGCAGTGGAGGGAACAGAGTGGTGGAGGTAACAGCAAACGGGAGAGGGAACAGCAGGTGGCAGGAACAGCATGGTGGAGGGAACAGCAAGCTGGAGAGGCAACAGCGTGGTGGAGGCAACAGCAAGGTGGAGAGGGAACAGCATGGTGGAGGGAACAGGGCAGTGGAGGGAACTGCGTGGTGGAGGGAACAGCGTAAGGGAGGGAACAGCAAGCTGGAGAGGGAACAGCACAGTGGAGGGAACAGAGTGGTGGAGGTAACAGCAAGCGGGAGAGGGAACAGCAGGTGGCGGGAACAGCATGGTGGAGGGAACACCAAGCTGGAGAGGGAACAACGTGGTGGAAGGAACAGCGTGGTGGAGGGAACAGCAAGGTGGAGAGGGAACAGCACGGTGGAGGGAACAGCAAGCTGGAGAGGGAACAGCACGGTGGAGGGAACAGCACGGTGGAGGGAATAGCACAGTGGAGGGAAAAGCATGGTGGAGGGAACAGCAGGTGGAGGAACAGCATGGTGGAGGGAACAGCAAGCTGGAGAAGGAACAGTGCGGTGGAGGGAGTAGCGCAGTGGAGGAACAGCATGGTGGAGGGAACAGCAAGCTGGAGAAGGAACAGTGCGGTGGAGGGAACAGAAAGCTGGAGAGGGAACAGCACAGTGGAGGAAACAGCATGGTGGAGGGAACAGCATGGTAGAGGGCTTGAGGCAGGAAATGCTGGTACTGGTCACCCAGAAACTGGGGCTGCCACTGACAGAAGGGACACAGTGTAAACTACATGAGTGGGCCAGCTGCTGTGGCTCATGCCTGAAACTCACTGTAACCTACAGGGCTCACTCCCAGCACTTTGGGAGGCCAAGGCAGGAAGATTACCTGAGCCCGGGAGTTCGAGACTAGCCTGGGCAACATGGCAAAACCCCGTCTCTACAAAACATAAGAAAATTAGCCAGGTGTGATGGCACGCATCTGTGGTCCCAGTTACTTGGGAGACAGAGGTGGGAGGACCATTTGAGCCTGAGAGGTTGGGGCTGCAGTGAGCCATGATCATGCCACTGTACTTCAACTTAGGTGACCGAGGGAGACTCTGTCTTTTAAAAAAAAAAAAAAAAACTACATGAGTAAATTTAAAACAAATAAATGGGTAAGGCATGGTGGCTCACTTCTATTAATATAGAAGTTTTCTTGTAGTTTTGGAGGTCAGAAGTCTGAAAAGGTGTCAGCAGGGCTGGGTCCCTTCTAGAAGCTCTGGGGGAGAATCTGTTTTCTTGCCTTTTTTTGGCTTCTAGAAGCTGCCTGCATTCCTTGGCTCATGGCCTCCTTCTCCTCCTAAGCCTGCAGCATAGCAAGCTTCACGTCTTTCACAGACACTTCTTGCAGAGTCTTGCTCTGTTGCCCAGGCTACAGTGCAGTGGCGCGATCTCGACTCACTGCAAGCTCCGCCTCCCGGGTTCATTCCGTTCTCCTGCCTCAGCCTCCTGAGTAGCTGGGACTACAGGTGCCCGCCACCACACCCAGCTAATTTTTTGTGTTTTTAGTAGAGACGAGGTTTCACTGTGTTAGCCAGGATGGTCTCGATCTTCTGATCTCGTGATCCGCCCGCCTCACCTCCCAAAGTGCTGGAATTACAGGCGTGAGCCACTGTGCCCGGCCTCTCTGACACTTTAGAAGGTCAAGGTGGAAGTGCTTGAGCCCAGGATCAGCTTGGGCAACACAGTGAGACTTCATCTCTATAAGAAAAATAAACAAAATCATCTGGGCACAGTAACTCACTCCTGTAGGCCCAGCAACTTGTGAGGCTGAGGTAGGAGGATCGCTGAGCCTGGGAGGTCAAGGCTGCAGTGAGCTGTGATCACACTACTACACTCC
This sequence comes from Macaca fascicularis, assembly GCF_037993035.2. Taxonomy (NCBI): domain Eukaryota; kingdom Metazoa; phylum Chordata; class Mammalia; order Primates; family Cercopithecidae; genus Macaca; species Macaca fascicularis. The sequence goes on along the minus strand of NC_088390.1, from coordinate 3,819,483 downwards.
AGCCTGGACAACAGAGCAAGATGTTACCTGAAAAACAAACAAACCCTACAAAATAACAGGAGGCTATTACCATAGACAAGGCAGGATGATGATGGAAGGAACATTTGGAGAAGAGCTGCTTTCTAGAAATAATTACAGGCGTGGTGGCTCACGTCTGTAATTCCAGCACTTTGGGAGGCTGAGGTGGGTGGATCACCTGAGGTCAGGAGTTCAAGACCAGCCTGGCCAACATGGTGAAACCCCGTCTGTACTAAAAACACAAAAATTAGCTGGGCGTGGTGGCGGGTGCCTGTAATCGCAGCACTTTGGGAGGCCGAGGCAGGAGAATCGCTTGAACTTAGGAGACAGAGGTTGCAGTGAACCGAGATTGCGCCATTGCACTCCAGCCTGGGCGACAAGAGTGAAACTCTGTCTCAAAAAAAAGGAAAAAAAAAAAAAGAAAGAAAGAATTTGGAGAAAGAACCAACGAGGTTGGCAGGTGGATTGGATGTAGGGCATGAGTGAAAACACGACGGAAGTGAGGATGCCTCCTGGGCTTCGCCTTTAGGACTTAGTGGTTGCTGGTGCCATTTCCTGTGGCGGGGAAGATGAGAAGAAGCAGACTTGACAGGAAAGACCACAAGTTCTGTTTGTTTCCTATTGACGCTGTAACAAGTTACCACAGATGTAGTGGCTTACAACAACACAAGTTTATTATCTCTTTTTTTTTTTTTTGCACTCTTTTACACAGGCTGGAGTGCAGTGGTGTGATCTCGGCTCACTGCAACTTCCACCTCCCAGGTTCAAGTGATTCTCCTGCCTCAGCCTCCCGAGTAGCTGGGATTACAAACATGCACCACCACACCCAGCTAATTTTTGTATTTTTAGTAGAGACGGGGTTTCACCATGTTAGCCAGGCTGGTCTTGAACTCCTGACCTCAGGTGATGCGCCTGCCTCGGCCTCCCAAAGTGCTGGGATGACAGGTGTGAGCCACTGAGCCCAGATGCAAGTTTATTATCTTCTAGTTTTGGAGGTCAGAAGTCTGAAAAGGTGTCAGCAGGGCTGGGTCCCTTCTAGAAGCTCTGAGGGAGAATCTGTTCTCTTGCCTTTTTTGGCTTCTAGAAGCTGCCTGCATTCCTTGGCTCACGGCCTCCTCCTCCTCCTTGAGCCTGCAGCACAACAAGCTTCACGTCTTTCTCTGACTCTTGATTCTCCTGCCTCCTTCATAGAAGGACCTTTGTGATTACACTGGGGCTTTATAACCCACCTGGGACAGCCCTGGGGGCTTCTGGGATGGGAGAGGCCTCCTTGGGAGGCTTCCAGCCTTCCTGCAGTCTCGCTGCTTCTCCTCTCTGCCTCAACAGACCCCTGAGTCCCTGCAGCCTGCGCACACCACCCTGCAGCCATGTTTCTCGGGCCTCCCTCATAGAAGGACCCTTGTGATTTCACTGAGCCCATGCAGATAATCCAGGATAACCCCACATCTCATGACCGTTTATTTATATCTACAAAGTCCTTTTGGCCATAAAAGGCAACATATTCACAGGTTCTGGGGACTAGGACGTGGCCGTCTTTGGGGGGGCCATTATTCTGCCTCCAATAGCAGATGGAGAGGTGGGAATTTCAGCCTTTATAGGTGTATTGAAGCCACAGGCTTGGAAGGGATCACTAGGGAGAGTGTGCCGGCAAGGACGACAGTGACCCAGTCCCCGGATCCTGGTGGCAGATAGAGGCCAGACTCCAAAGGCACCAGCGAAGGCTTGAGGAATGAGGAGAGAGTCCGCAGAAAAATCTGGAAGAAAGTGTTTCAAAGAGATGGTTACGCTGGGCGCGGTGGCTCACGCCTGTAATCCCAGCACTTTGGGAGACTGAGACGGGTGGATCACAAGGTCAGGAGATTGAGACCATCCTGGCTAACACGGTAAAACCCCGTCTCTACTAAAAATACAAAAAATTAGCCAGGCGTGGTGGCGGGCGCCTGTAGTCCCAGCTACTCGGGAGGCTGAGGCACGCGAATGGCGGACACCCAGGAGGCGGAGCTTGCAGTGAGCTGAGATCGCACCACTGCACTGCAGCCTGGGAGACAGAGCGAGACTCCGTCTCAAAAAAAAAAAAAAAAAAAAAAAAAAGGAGAGATGGTTACTTATGTCCCGGGCTTCTGAGAGGTTGAGGAAGACGAGGACAGAGAGGGGTCCATTGGATGTGGCATTGTAGGGACGCCTGGTGACCTTCACAGGAGCCGACTCAGGGTGGGAAGTCCCCCTGGGGTGGGTTCAGCTGGGGGTGAGCAGATGCATGCACAGGTGCAGACTTTGTTACTATTCTGTAAGCCACGCCGATACGTGAATATATTTCTTTTTTTTTTTTTTTTTTTTTTTTTTTTGAGACGGAGTCTCACTCTGTCACCCAGGCTGGAGTGCAGTGGCGCGATCTCGGCTCACTGCAAGCTCCGCCTCCCGGGTTCACGCCATTCTCCTTCCTCAGCCTCCCGAGTAGCTGAGACTACAGGTGCCCACCACCACGCCCGGCTAGTTTTTTGTGTTTTTAGTAGAGACGGGGTTTCACCACGTTAGCCAGGATGGTCTCGATATCCTGACCTCGTGATCCACCCGCCTCGGCCTCCCAAAGTGCTGGGATTACAGGCTTGAGCCACCGCGCCCGGCCCCACGTGAATATATTTCATAATGTATTAAAATGTAGAGTGACAGGAGTTGAGGAAGTGGAGACGGTGTCTCATTTCTACCCCCATCCTGTGCTCTTTAATCTGTCCCAACCCACTGCAGCCACATCATGACTTTTTTTTTTTTTTTTTTTTTTGAGACAGAGTCTCACTCTGTCGCCCAGGCTGGAGTGCAGTGGCGTGATCTCGGCTCACTGCAAGCTCCGCCTCCCCGGTTCACGCCATTCTCCTGACTCAGCCTCCTGAGTAGCTGGAACTACAGGCACCCGCCACCTCGCCCGGCTAATATTTGCATTTTTAGTAGAGATGGGGTTTCACTGTATTGATCAGGTTGGTCTCAAACTCCTGACCTCAGGTGATCCACCTGCCTCAGCCTCCCAAAGTGCTGGGATTACAGGTGTGAGCCACTGCGCCCAGCCTCCAAACCTCCAGTTCTGACTAACCCACAGGATGGGGCACCAATATGCTGTCTCAGGAACTAAGGCTAGGCAGGGAAGGCCCCCGGGGTGGCCCACCAGGAAGCCAGCCAGCACTGCCCCCAACAGAACCAACCCCAACGCTGGCGGTTTTCTGGCCTCCCCATCCCTACCCCCACGAGCGAGCAGAGTTTTTGTTAACCATCAGCATCACCCCTTCTCTGTCAGGGTGGGCAGCAAGCAAAGAGCGGTTGCATTTAACCATTTCCTGCCTGGCGCTGTGTAGAAGTAGAGACTGGGCAAATGTTTTCCCCGTAATTCAGAGTCTGGGCTAGGAATCTGCAGGCCACACAGGGAGCCTGTGAGCCCAGACAACTGGAATGGGAAGTGTGCTGGGCAGGCAGGGAGAAGACGAGGAACACCAGCCAGCTCAGCTTTGCCATCTCCCCTCCCACTCAGGCTCCTGGTCACCAGCCCCAGAACCGAGAGGACACCAGTGCCCCTCCATCGATGCTCCCTTGTGCAGGATGAAATCCTTTGCCATTCTGTAGGTAAGTCACCCCCAACTCCAGGGAATGCTCCCCAGGACCCCCTTTCTTACAAAATCCCCCTCATCTAAACTCAAACCATTCCAACCCCAGCCCTGCCTAATCCAGCCCGTTCACCCCTAGACTCTAGCATCACCCACAGCAAGATTCCATCCCCATGTCCAGTCCCACCCCAACCCAATCCTAACCCCCAGCCACCTTTCCTAGATGCAATCCTAGCAACAGAAACGATCCCTACAATGTATTGTGTGTCCACCGTGTGCCTGGCAGTCCTCTGAGTCATTTAGTTTTCTTTTTTTTTTTTTTTTTTGAGACGGAGTCTCGCTCTGTCGCCCAGGCTGGAGTGCAGTGGCCAGATCTCAGCTCACTGCAAGCTCCGCCTCCCGGGTTCCCGCCATTCTCCTGCCTCAGCCTCCCGAGTAGCTGGGACCACAGGCGCCGCCACCTCGCCCGGCTAATTTTTTGTGTTTTTAGTAGAGACGGGGTTTCGCCGTGTTAGCCAGGATGGTCTCGATCTCCTGACCTTGTGATCCGCCCGTCTCGGCCTCCCAAAGTGCTGGGATTACAGGCTTGAGCCACCGCGCCCGGCCGAGTCATTTAGTTTTCATCCTCACAACCACACCATTTACAAGAGAGGAAGCGACAGTTCAGATAATGTAAATCTTTTGGTTACCAGTATGACAAAGGTCACACTTTTAGTGGTGGCTGATTCAAAACTCTAGCCCTTCCTGATGCAACTAACTCATCACACCTCAGTGGAATTCACCCCCTACCTATTCAGTCTAACTGTGGCCATCCTAGTAACTAGCATGGGGCCTGGCATATATTAGGTACTCAATAAATGCCATTTGAATGAATGAATGAATGAATGAACCTGATTCATTCATTAACTAAACTCTATCCATCCTACCCAATCAAACTCAAATCACAGATTTACTGACAACCTCTTGGCTATATATATATATATATATTCCTTGTCTGAGGCAGGATGCCATGGCTTACGTCTATAATCCCAGCACTTTGGGAGGCTGAGGCGGTGGATCACTTGAGGTCAGGAGCTCGAGACCAGCCTGGCCAATATGGCAAAACCCCATCTCTACTACAAATACAAAAATTAGCCAGGTGTGGTGGTGCGCACCTATAATCCCAGCTATTTGGGAGGCTGAGGCAGAAGAATCGCTTGAACCCAGGAGGTGGAGGTTACAGTGAGCTGAGATTGCACCACTGGATTCCAGTCTGGGCAACAGAGCAAGATTCTGTTTTTAAAAAAAAAATAAAAAAAATCCTTGTCTGAGAGGCACTGAGTTGAACAGACTCAATCTCAGTCCAGCAGGGTTGACTGAGTGATTCCGTGACTCAAAAATAAAACAGTATCCTGAGGCTGACAGTGGGGAGGAAGAGGAAGGAGCTACCATTTCTGCCCCTGAGGCTGTGGGGCAGTAAAATTCCCCAGGATGGGTCTGTGAGATTGGCGGTTCCTCGGTCCACACAGCCAGTCCCGCGGTTCCTTGCACATTCCTTGGCACTTTCACACCCACCAGGCAGTGCTTCTCCACCCACCTGTTCGACCAAGCTCACTGAGGAAAAGCAGCAGGTATCAGCTATTGCTGGACGCCCATCACCACACTCACAAGGCTGGGCACAGAGCAGACATCAATGGACATGTGTTAAATGGGCCAGCAGATGAGCCCCAGGGATGGGCACTCGGCCCTGAACATGTCCAGTCCTGACCTTGAAGTCCCCCGTTCTAGCTTTCTAGAGGCTTCTCTGAGTGGCCAACAGTTCCTCATAGGGGCCTGACCAAGGTGGCTCTGTGCCCTCTGACCTTGGCTTTGGGTCTCTGCCTCCCAGAGTGCCCTCCTCCTTACCTGGGTTTAACTTTTTCAGAGCATGTCCCCATCCCCAAGGGGAGGCACCGGGGAGTGACCGTTGCCCGGAGCCACCACGGCGTTTTGGTGAGTGCATGGGCAAGAGGGAGGGCCTTAGGGAGGCTGGTGCTAACCCTCGTGGTTGACCCTGGTGTTGAGAGCGGTTCCGACTGGCATGCTATTTCCGAGGCTGAGTAGTCTAGCATCTCCCTGGTGCCAGCCCCAGGGCTGACTGTAGCTCCGACCACCTATTCTGATACCAGGACTGACCTAGGTGTTCCCTGTGACCCAGCACACTCATGCAGGTGTCGGCCTCAGCCTTGACCCCAACACAGACCCCTACACCTGGTGAGGGGTGGGCCAGCCACTCCTGTGCCCCCTGCCTGGTTGATCCACTGAGTTCTAGAATGGGGGTGAGAATGTGGCTGTAGCTCGGGAACGCGGGGGTGACCTGGTGTTTCCCTACCCTCTATTCCCTCACCCAGATATGCATTCAAGTGCTGGCCCGGCGGCCTTACAGCCTCAGCTCAGAATTCACAGGCACCTGTGGCCTCCTGGGCCCTGACCTCCGTCCCCAAGCTCAGGCCAACTTCTTCGACCTTGGTAAGGATTGGACATTCACTGGCCTTGGATAGCTCTAAAGAGATCTCCTTGGTCTCCAAGAAAAGGCACCAGCTCACGGCAAATGCAGCGGGACACAGGCCCACGGTGGAGCAAGGCAGGGTTGAGGCATTGCATAAAAGGAATCAGGGCAGAACCACATGTGAGCGTGCTCAGGTGAGGACGGAGCCTTTCTGACTCTGAGCTCTTCCACCTATGTTTTTAAAGAAAATCTCCTGGATCCAGATGCACGTGTGGACACTGGAGACTGCTATAGCAACAAAGAAGGCAGCCGGGGAGAGGATGTGAACACAGCCAGGCGGCGCCGGGCTCTGGAGAAGGAGGAGGAGGAGGAAGATGAGGAGGAGGAGGAAGACGAGGAGGAGGAAGCTGGTGAGAAGAGGCAGATCTGGGTTGCTCTGAGTCTATCAGAGCCAACCCCTAGGCTGGCAGCCTCCAAGGGTGAGGGGTGCCTCAGTCTGAGATGGGGAGCAGTGGCTGGACTTTACAGGCCTGACCAGTACCAGCTCCACCCACTCTATCTTATAAATGGGGAAACTGAGGCTCAGAGAGTGGTAGTGATGGGAATGGCTCACACAGCAAGCAAAGCCTGACCAGGTTCTAGCTCTCTTTTTGAAGGGGGAAACAAAAGCTTCTCTCTTGGGGCCAGGCATGGTGGCTCACGCCTGTAATCCCAGCACTTTGGGAGGCCGAGGTGGGCGGATCACTTGAGATCAGGAGTTCGAGACCAGCCTGGCCAACATGGTGAAACCCCGACTTTACTAAAAAATTCAAAAATCAGCCAGGCATGGTGGTGTGCACCTGTAGTCCCAGCTACTTAGGAGGCTGAGGCAGGAGAATTGCTTGAACCCAGGAGGCGGAGGTTGCAGTGAGCCGAGATCCCACCACTACCCTCTAGCCTGGGCAACAGAATAAAGCTCCATTAAAAAAAAAAAAAAAAAAAAGCTTCCCACTTGGGAGGTTCTCCAACTTCTTCCCTGAATTGAGCCCTCAGGCCTACAACAGGGGCATGTACCGTACACATGCTGCCCTCACATCCCATGCCCACTCCTGACCTGTTTGTCTTGGCCAGGCACCGAGATTGCCATCATCCTGGATGGCTCAGGAAGCATTGATCCCCCAGACTTTCAGAGAGCCAAAGACTTCATCTCCAACATGATGAGGAACTTCTATGAAAAGTGTTTTGAGGTGGGCTTTCCTAAGAGCTGGTTACCACTTATCTGTTGCTGAGAATCACCCTACCTCAGAACAACAATCACCACATTTGCTCACAATTCTGTGGGTCAGATACTTGGGCTGGGCTCAGCTGGATGGTTCTTCTGTCCATCTTGCCTGGAGTTACCCTGGAGCTGCAGGCATCTGGTTGCTTGACTGGGGCTGGATGGCCTAAGATGACCTCACTCACTTGTCTGGACCATGTGTCTTTAGCAGGCCAGCCCAAATTTTTCATGGCAGCAGCAATCTAAGAGGGCCAGATCCAATGCATGCAAGTATTTTTCAAGTCTCTATTTTTTTTTTTTTTTTTTTTTTGAGAGGGAGTCTGGCTCTGCCGCCCAGGCTGGAGTGCAGTGGCCGGATCTCAGCTCACTGCAAGCTCCGCCTCCCAGGTTTACGCCATTCTCCTGCCTCAGCCTCCCGAGTAGCTGGGACTACAGGCACCCGCCACTTTGCGCGGCTAGTTTTTTGTATTTTTTAGTAGAGATGGGGTTTCACTGGGTTAGGCAGGATGGTCTCGATCTCCTGACCTCGTGATCCGCCCGTCTCGGCCTCCCAAAGTGCTGGGATTACAGGCTTGAGCCACCGCGCCCAGCTCAAGTCTCTAATTATATCACATTTGCTGATGCCTCATTGGCCAAAGCCAGTCACACGGCCAATCGCATTGTCAGTATGGAGGGGACTACACAGGGAGCTAGGGGGAAGTCTGTGATTCATTGGGGGCCATTACTATCACACCCTTCTCCACCCCCACTCGCTTAGAGATTTTGCTCTGCCTTAGCATCTCTTTCTGCCCAGGGATAAGGTAGAAGGAGTGGATTTTTCTGCTGCTTCCAGGGGGAGCCATTTCAGGGGCAGAGGTGGCAGTTCTTCCAACCTCCTGCCCTCCTCCCCATCCCCTGCAGTGCAACTTTGCCCTGGTGCAGTATGGAGGAGTGATCCAGACTGAGTTTGACCTTCGGGACAGCCAGGATGTGATGGCCTCCCTCGCCAAAGTCCAGAATATTACTCAAGTGGGGAGTGTCACCAAGACTGCCTCAGCCATGCAACATGTCTTGTGAGTGTGGGGGCTGCAGGAATTATTCTGGCCATGCCCAGAGTCTCTGTGGCATCGTGCTTGGAGGAAGTGGCTGGACAGAACTGCAGAAGAGAATTAGGGTTCCAGCCTTTCCGTGGCTGAGAGAGAACGTGAGGGATGATACCTCAAGACTGTCTTCCAAAAAGTCTTCCAAGGACTTCCTCTTGTGAGAGGCAGGAGAGCAGAGTGCTCGGTGGACAGGCCGGCTGGGTTCAGATCTCAGCTCTGGTTTGTATCTGTGTGACCTTGGGCGAACTGAAGGACCTTGTGACCTGGGCTTCCGTTTCCTCACTTTAAAAATGAGAAAAATAGGCTGAGCGCGGTAGCTCACACTTGTAATCCCAGCACTTTGGGAGGCCAAGGCAGGTGGATCACCTGAGGTCAGGAGTTTGAGACCAGCCTGGCCAACATGGTGGAACTCTGTCTCTACTAAAAATACAAAGGGTGTGGTGGCAGGTGCCTGTAATCCCAGCTACTTGGGAGGCTGAGGCAGGAGAAACGCTTGAACTCGGGAGGCAGAGGTTGCAGTGAGTTGAGATGGTGCCACTGCACTCCAGCCTGGGCAACAGAGTGAGACTCCATCTCTCTCAAGAAAATAATAATAATAAAATAAATAAATAAAATGAGAATGATAATAGGACTCACAGCTTGGAGCAGTGGCTTGTGCCTATAGTTCCAGCTACTCAGGAAGCTGAGGCAGGAGGACTGCTTGAGCCCAGGAGTCTAAGGATGCAGTGAGTCATGATCACACCACTGTACTCCAGTCTGGGTGACAGAGTGAGATGCTGTCTCTAAAAAAGAAAGAAAAATAATAGCACTTACCTGGTAGATTTTGTGGCGGTTGGATGGGTTAAAATATACAGTGTTGGCCGGGCGTCGTGGCTCACGCCTGTAATCCCAGCACTTTGGGAGGCCGAGGTGGGTGGATCACGAGGTCAGGAGATCAAGACCATCCTGGCTAACACAGTGAAACCCCGTCTCTACTAAAAATACAAAAAAATTAGCTGGGCGTGGTGGCGGGCGCCTGTAGTCCCAGCTACTCGGAGGCTGAGGCAGGAGAATGGCGTGAACCCGGGAGGCGGAGCTTGCAGTGAGCCGAGATGGCACCACTGCACTCCAGCCTGGGCGAAAAAGTGAGAATCCGTCTCAAAAAGAAAAAAAAAAATTATATATATATATAGTGTTTACAGCAGTGTCTGGCACATGATAAACGCCTGGCATATGATATTATCTATCATAAATGATAGATAATAGAGTATTAGCTATCATTTTAATGTCATTACTCTTCCTGTATGCACACAAAAGGAAGAGACTGCCAGCCAGCACCTTTCTGCTGGGAGCAGGTGAGAAGCAAGAACACCTGTGTTACAGCCCTCCCTCTGCCTAGCCTCGCTGTGTGACTTAAGGGGGCATCACCCCCTTCTTTGGGTCTTTTGGGAGGATTGTGAACCCTCCCCATTCTAATACAGGTCAGAGAATGAAGTCTCTCCTGGAGGCGGTCATGCCTCTGGCAAAGCTCTCTTCTTCCTTTACTCTCCCCTGCTCAGAGACAACATCTTCACCTCAAGCCACGGCTCCAGAAGAAAGGCATCCAAGGTCATGGTGGTGCTCACTGATGGTGGCATATTCGAGGACCCTCTCGACCTTACGACAGTCATCAACTCCCCTAAAATGCATGGTGTTGAGCGCTTTGCCATTGGGGTAAGAGCCAGGAGCCGGGAGGCCCCTCCTGACCCTGCTCAGCCTGGGGTGGGGAGGAGTCAGGGTTGTAGATGGGGGCTTCTCTGTAAGCAGCTTATCCAGACCCTGTTCTGTTCGCAAACACTCCCCTTCTCCCCATGCCCTGTCATCCCAGAGAGGGCCCATTTCCCCATGGTGGTCACAGCTTCCTGGCCAAATAGTGACGGGAGAGCCCACAGGAAACGCACCAAGGAATGTTCCTGGAGGACCGTGGTGCCGAGCTGAGTCCTGCCAGACAAATGAGAGTAGCTGCTTAGGGCACAGGGGAGGCAGAGAAGGCCCCGCAGGCAGAGGGAAGGGGAGTAGCTGCTTAGGGCACAGGGGAGGCAGAGAGGGGCCCCGCAGGCAGAGGGAACGGGAGTAGCTGGCCTAGGGCACAGGAGAGGCAGAGAGGGCCCTGCAGGCAGAGGGAACGAGAGTAGCTGCTTAGGGCGCAGGGGAGGCAGAGAGGGCCCCGCAGGCAGAGGGAAGGGGAGTAGCTGCTTAGGGCACAGGGGAGGCAGAGAGGGCCCCGCAGGCAGAGGGAAGGGGAGTAGCTGCTTAGGGCACAGGGGAGGCAGAGAGGGCCCTGCAGGCAGAGGGAATGGGAGTAGCTGGCCTAGGGCACAGGGGAGGCAGAGAGGGCCCCGCAGGCAGAGGGAAGGGGAGTAGCTGCTTAGGGCGCAGGGGAGACAGAGAGGGGCCCCGCAGGCAGAGGGAACGAGAGTAGCTGCTTAGGGCGCAGGGGAGGCAGAGAGGGGCCCCGCAGGCAGAGGGAACGGGAGTAGCTGGCCTAGGGCACAGGAGAGGCAGAGAGGGCCCTGCAGGCAGAGGGAACGAGAGTAGCTGCTTAGGGCGCAGGGGAGGCAGAGAGGGCCCCGCAGGCAGAGGGAAGGGGAGTAGCTGCTTAGGGCGCAGGGGAGGCAGAGAGGGGCCCTGCAGGCAGAGGGAACAGCATGTGCAGAGGTGAGGAGGGGCTCGGTGTGTTCAGGAGAACTGGTGTACTTTGGTAAAACTGGAATTTTGCCCAGAGTGTGTGTAGAACAGGGAGCAGGGAAAGGAGGAGAAAGGAAGAAAGGAGGCAGGTAATGGAGGGCCCCAGAGGCCAGGGGAAGGGGCTCAGCTCTCTCCCTGGGCCTGGGGAATCCCCGTGGCGCTGACTCGCTGACCCAGGCCCCCTGTGCAGGTGGGAGAAGAATTTAAGAGTGCTAGGACTGAGAGGGAACTCAACCTGATCGCCTCAGACCCGGATGAGACCCACGCTTTCAAGGTGACTAACTACATGGCGCTGGATGGGCTGCTGAGCAAACTGCGGTACAACATCATCAGCATGGAAGGTGAGGGCTCCAGGACCCACGCCACCACAGGAGACCCCAGCCTGTGCTCTAGCCCCGCCTCTGTCCCATCTTCATGTGGTTTCTTTGAGCAACTCCCATCATCTCTCTAAGCCTCAGCTGTTCCATGTCTAAAAAGGCAATGGCCGGGTGTGGTGGCTCACGCCTGGAATCCCAACACTTTGGGAGACAGAGGCAGGTGGATCGCTTGAGGCCAGGAGTTCGAGACCCGCCTGGGCAACATGGTAAAACCTTGTCTCTACTAAAACAAAAATTAGCTGGGGCCGGGTGTGGTGGCTCACGCCCGTAATCCCAGCACTCTGGGAGGCCAAGGCCGGTGGATCACCTGAGGTCTGGAGTTCAAGACCAGCCTGGCCAACATGGTGAAATCCTGTTTCTGCTAAAAATACAAAACAATTTAGCCGGCCGTGGTGGTGCATGTCTGTGATCCCAGCTACTCAGGAGCCTGAGGCAGAAGAATCACTTGAACTTAGGAGGCGGAGTTTGCAGTGAGCCAAGATCGCCTCACTGCACTCCAGGATGGGTGACAGAGCAAGCCTCCGTCTCAAAAAAAAAAAAAAAAAAATTAGCCAGGCGTGGTGGTGCGTGACCTGTATTCCCAGCTACTTGGGAAGCTAAGGCAACAGGTCACTTGACCTTGGGAGGCACAGGTTGCAGTGAGCTGATATTGAGCCACTGCACTCCAGCCTGAGCAACAGAGCAAGACACTGTCTCAAAAAAAAAAAAAAAAAAAAAAAAGAAGGCAACAATATCTCCAACCTCCTTGCGTCCCAGAATCTCCATGAAGTTCTGATGAACTGAGCTGGTGCTGGAGAAACAAGGATGACTGGAGCGTAGTCCCTTCTCCCAGGAGCTCCCAGACGAGGAAACTGAGGCCTAGAAAGAGAGAGCGAACTGCCCAGACAGTAGTTGCTCAAGGAGAACCTGGGTCTCTACCTTCAACCGGGTGCTCTTCCTGTTACACCAAGCATGGTTCCCTGAGGCCAAGCTGGACTGTCCCCTGCCTCCGTTTCTCCCTTCACCTCCGCCCACAGCAGTCTCACTGGGCTTCTTGGCTTGCAGGCACGGTTGGAGACGCCCTTCACTACCAGCTGGCACAGATCGGCTTCAGTGCTCAGATCCTGGATGAGGTATGTGGCTGACTCAGCACCAGGCAGGCTCGCCCGTTGGGAAGGGGCCCAGAACACCTAGGATTCAGGGACTCCTGCCTCCCATCCAGAGCTCTGCTCTCCCTGTGATGATTCCTCTAAAAGAGCCATTTTATTTTACTTATTTATTTATTTTGAGACGGAGTCTTGCTCTGTCGCCCAGGCTGGAGTGCAGCGGTGTAATCTCGGCTCACTGCAACCTCCGCCTCCCAGGTTCAAGTGATTCTCCTGCCTCAGCCTCCCATGTAGCTGGGATTACAGGCACCTGCCACCACGGCCAGCTAATTTTTGTATTTTTGGTAGAGACGGGATTTCACCATGTTGGCCAGGCTGGTCTCGAACTCCTGACCTCAGGCGATCCACCTGCCTCGGCCTCCCAAAGTGCTGAGATTACAGGTCTGAGCCACCACGCCGGGCCTGAAAGAGCCATTTTAGGATAAAGGGAAATATTTCTGCCTGCTCATCTTAATCTGGACCACTGAGATAGACAGAAGTGTGGCCATATTGATGACAGGAGGTGGATTTTTTCTGTGTGCTCAAACATCCAGTTGCTCCCCTGAATACAGACCAGTCAACAGGATTCGGCCTGGGTCAGCCTACCAACCAAGCTGCTTGCTTCTCCCGGAGGCGGGAGTGCAAGGGCACGAGGCAGGAGCCCAGGGTTGGCCATCTCACCTTCGCACCTGCATCTCTGGCCAGACGGGCACTAGGCCACCGAACGCCCCCCTTCTCCCAGCCAGGTTAGCCGCGCTGGCCCAGAGACCCGCTGCCACCGTGGCCCGGCCCTGGGTCCCTCCCACTCATCTGGGCCCCATCCCCGTCCCCTTCAGCGGCAGGTGCTGCTCGGCGCCGTCGGGGCCTTTGACTGGTCCGGAGGCGCGCTGCTCTACAACACACGCAGCCGCCGGGGTCGCTTCCTGAACCAGACGACGGCGGCGGTGGACGGGGAGGCTGCGCAGTACAGCTACCTGGGTGAGGGCGGGGCCTGGGGGCTACCTGGGTGAGGGCGGGGCCTGGGGGCTACCTGGGTGAGGGCGGGGCCTGGGGGCTACCTGGGTGAGGGCGGGGCCTGGGGGGCTACCTGGGTGAGGGCCGGGCCTGGGGGGCTACCTGGGTGAGGGTGGGGCCTGGGTGCTACCTGGGTGAGGGCCGGGCCTGGGGGGCGAGGCTACCTGGTGAGGGCGGGGCCTGGGTGCTACCTGGGTGAGGGCCGGGCTTGGGGGCTACCTGGGTGAGGGCCGGGCCTGGGGGGCGAGGCTACCTGGTGAGGGCGGGGCCTGGAGGCTACCTGGGCGAGGGCGGGACCTACCTGGGCGAGGGTGGGGCCTGGGGGCTACCTGAGGAGCGAGGGGCCAGGAGACTACCTGGGTGAGGGCGGGGCCTGGAGGCTACCTGGGCGAGGGCGGGGCCTGGGGGCTACCTGGAAGAGGGCGGGGCCTGGAGATTACCTGGGAAGGACGGGGCCTGGAGATTACCTGGGTGAGGGTGAGGCCCAGATGGGGACACCGAGGCTGCGCATTGGGCTGTACTTGAGGTTTCCAAATGGGGGCGAGACCTGGTCGGTCACATGGGCCGAGGGGCGGGCCCTGGTTAGGGACCCTGAGGCTGAGAATTACCGCCTCCTGGATAGGGACAGGGCCTATCAGGTACACCAGGCAGAGCAGCCGCCCACAGGAAGGCGGGGCCTCTCCATTAATAATAGTGGTGCAGTAGCTCACGCCTGTAATCCCAGGAGGCCAAGGCGGGCGGATTACCTGAGGTCTGGAGTTCGAGACCAGCCTGGCCAACATGGCAAAACCCTGTCTCTACTAAAAATACAAAAATTAGCTGGGCGTGGTGGCAGACGCCTGTAGTCCCACGTACTCAGAAGTCTGAGGCACAAGAATCTCTTGAACCTAGGAGGTGGAGGTTGCAATGAGCTAAGATTGTGCCACTGCACTCCAGCATGGGTTATAGACCGAGACTCTGTCTCAAAAATAAATCAATAAACAAAAATAATAATAGTGGTGGGCAATCCTCTCACACCTCTTCTCAGTCCCCCTAGGGTGTGTGTGTGAGCGTGGGTAGTAGATGTGTGCGAACGAGTGTTTTGAGCAAAGCTGCATACGTGACAGTGTGTGCATCACTTCTGTTGATGGGGATGTGTGTGACTGGTAAAGGGAGAGTGTTTGCTGGTGCAGATCTTTAATATAGTGAGAAAGACAGTCTCTCCTATTTTACCCCCCTCCCCAGGCCACTTTGAAGGCCTGACTGGGAAGGTGCCGGGGCCAAAAGAGAGGCCAGGTGGGAGCACACGGTGTGTTCACAGCCATCCCACCCTTGCCCCAGGTTACGCTGTGGCCGTGCTGCACAAGACCTGCAGCGTCTCCTACGTCGCGGGGGCTCCACGGTACAAACATCATGGGGCCGTGTTTGAGCTCCAGAAGGAGGGCACAGAGACCAGCTTCCTGCCAGTGCTAGAGGGAGAGCAGGTACCCACTGGGGAAAGCTCCCACCCCTTTTGACGGATGGGGAATCTGAAGGCCCCAAGGGAAAGGGGTGGGTCCCAGGGTGCACAGTGGGCCAGGGCCCAGGCCGGGTAAAACTCAGGCTCCTGAGTGGAGCTCAAGGGCTCTGCATGTCTGATTGCTACACAGTTTCCTCCGCTGTGGGGCCTGGACTGCTCCTCCGCTCTCCTGTTACTCTCAGTGAGCAAACTGATATGTAACGACCCAAACCGGGTGGTCCAGGAAGCACGTGGGCACAGTGTAGCCTTGCTGAGGGGTGGAGGAGTGGGGCTCCTGGTGAGCTGAGTTCCTCCCGGGCTGTAGATGGGGTCCTATTTTGGCTCTGAGCTGTGCCCTGTGGACATTGACATGGATGGAACCACGGACTTCTTGCTGGTGGCTGCTCCATTTTACCATGTTCATGGAGAAGAAGGCAGAGTCTACGTGTACCGTCTCAGTGAGCAGGTGGGAGAGTCTCCATCTTCATGAGCTTGATAAGGCTGTGGCACTCAGCCTGGCACAGAGGTGATGGAGGCTGGGAGTGCCCTGGCTCTGCCTGGCACCAGTGGGCAGTGATGGGGAGGTGCTCAGGCTGGATGGCGGCTGGGCAGGGCAGCGGCATCTCTCTCCGCACCCACTTTCTTACCCAAGGGCAGTCGTTGATAATATCTGTAATATCTCTTTTCGTTGTTGTTGTTGTTTTTGAGGCAGAGTTTCGCTCTTGTCGCCCAGGCTGGAGTGCAATGGCGTGATCTCGGCTCACCGCAACCTCTGCCTCCGGGGTTCAAGCGATTCTCCTGCCTCAGCGTCCCGAGTAGCTGGGATTACAGGCATGCACCACCACGCCTGGTTGGCTAATTTTGTATTTTTAGTAGAGACAGGGTTTCTCCATGTTGGTCAGGCTGATCTTAAACTCTCGACCTCAGGTGATCCACCCACCTCGGCCTCCCAAAGTTCTGGGATTACAGGCATGAGCCACCGCGCCCAGCATTTTTTTTTTTTTTTTTTTTTCTGAGACTGAGTCTCACCCTGTTGTCCAGGCTGGAGTGCAATGGTACAATCTCGGCTCACTGCAACCTCCACCTCCTGGGTTCAAGTGATTCTCCTGCCTCAGCCTCCCAAGTAGCTGAGAATACAGGCACCTGCCACCACATCCAGCTAATTTTTGTATTTTTAGTAGAGATAGGGTTTTGCCATGTTAGCCAGGCTGGTCTCGAACTCCTGACCTCAGGTGATCCACCTACCTCGGGCTCCCAAAATGATGGGATTACAGGCCTGAGTCACTGCGTCCAGCCGATGACATTTCTTACAGCTGCATGGGTGGCAAAGCCCATTTAGTCCAGGATCTCATTTGTTTCTCACAGCAACTATGGGAGGTAGCTGCCACTCTTATCTTACGGATGAGGAAGCTGGGGCTCGGTGAGCCTGTGATGCTGAGACTTGCTCAAGTGTACCTAGCATGTATGTGGCAGAGCCGCGAGTGGAACCCAGGCCTCCCATTTGCAGCAATGCACCCCTGCCCATGGAAGTAGAGGGGGGCAGGCTCTGAGTCCTGAACTTCAAGGTGGGAGGACCCCAGCTTTCCCCTCGTGCTGTGTGATCTTGGGAAAGTCCCTGGCCTTTTCTGGGGCTCAGGCTCCCTGCTGGAGAATCAGAATCCACCAGCCCAGTGAGCGTGCATCCTGGGTGGCCATGGAGTGGGCACCTAGCGCCCCTTCTTGGGGGCTGAGCTGTTTGCTTGCTTTACAGGATGGTTCCTTCTCCTTGGCACGCATACTGAGTGGGCACCCCGGGTTCGCCAGTGCCCGCTTTGGCTTTGCCATGGCGGCTGTGGGGGATATCAGTCAGGATAAGCTCACAGATGTGGCCATCGGGGCCCCCCTGGAAGGTTTCGGGGCAGGTGATGGTGCCAGCTTCGGCAGTGTGTATATCTACAATGGACACTGGGACGGCCTCTCCGCCAGCCCCTCGCAGGTGACCCATGGGGCCCTCTCCTTCCTCTCCTCTGGGGCTCTGACCTCTCCCAGATATGATGACCAAGCCCCAAGTCGACTTCAGTCCTAAGTGCTGGGCAGGTCTCAGGGGGCTGGGAGTGCCCAGTGGAAGAAAGAAGTCCCTCAGGCTGGTGGGAGGTTCCAGACCAGGGCCTCAGCTCAGCCCCTTCAGGTTGAGGGGAGGTTGTGGCGGTACCTGTCTCCTTCCCTGGCCTATACCCTCTCCTTCCACCCACCTGCCTCGGGTCCCTGCTTCCTCTCTTTCTGTCCCTCGCTCCTGTCTCCCACCCAGCCACCTCTCTGCCTTATCTCTCATTCCCCAGGGCTCCCTCGCCAGCCTCTCACACTGCATGTGTTACGGGTACTTTCACCCACCTGCAGCTCCTCCTGAGAACCTCCACCTGGATGGCCCCAGGCATCTCACTCCTGCCCGTGTGGCCCATCTGAGAGCACCTGCTCCCCCAGACCTGATGCTCCTCTGAGTCCTCATCCTCCTCCACCCCCAACACCAGAAACC
Source organism: Macaca fascicularis (assembly GCF_037993035.2). Classification (NCBI taxonomy): domain Eukaryota; kingdom Metazoa; phylum Chordata; class Mammalia; order Primates; family Cercopithecidae; genus Macaca; species Macaca fascicularis. Next base: position 3,801,858 of record NC_088390.1, on the reverse strand, counting down.
TCAGAGGGTCCCCAGCATGCTCACACCCTGCACAGCTGTCAGTCCCCACGTCCTCATGATTCTAGCTGTCTCCCAAGTCCAGCCCCTTCTCTCCATCCCCACCGCTGCAGTCCCAGTTCAGGCCTTGCCATCCCTCTCCCAGCCCACCCAGCTTCCTCCTCCCCTCCATCTCCCACCCCATATCTTCAGTGCCATTTCTAAAGTATTATCCTGATTATGTCGCTTCAAAAAAACAGAACCTTTGTTGACACCCCCACCCCCAAGCCCCACATCAAGCCTCCTTGTACCCCAATCCCCTGCGGTCCACCCCGTCCCTGGCCCTGGCTGCTTCTCAGAGGGTCCTGCTCTTTCCCCATGCCTCACTCCCTTACTCTCCCCTGTCAAGTCCCACCTGCCCTTTGAGGCTCCACCCAAATGCCACTTCCTCTGAGAAAGCTTGCCCCCTCTTTCCTGGCTCTAGACTGGGGAGGGGGGGGCTCCCTGGGGCTGGATGGGGCCTGCAATGCTGATTGGTATAGAACATGAAAGAACTCCCTGCTCCATTTCCCTCCCTTCCCTCACCCCACGCCTTGTGTTTCTGCCTCCACAGCGGATCAGAGCCTCCGCGGTAGCCCCAGGACTCCAGTACTTTGGCATGTCCGTGGCTGGTGGGTTTGACATCAGTGGCGACGGCCTTGCCGACATCACCGTGGGCACTCTGGGCCGGGCGGTTGTGTTCCGGTAGGGCTCTGTCCTGCTTTCTGGGGTCCCAGGCCCAGCCTCACCCATTTGTCCTGCTCTAAATAGCTCAATGCAGATATTAGGCACCGAGGGAGGGAGCCAGCACTGTGGTTGGGGGCACAGGCTCTGGAGTCTGCCCGTCTGGGTTTGAACCTCGGCTCTCAGCCCTCTCAGGGTGCCCTTGGGCAGGTTATTTAATTCTAAGACCTCACATAGGAGTTATAAGAGCACTGCGTCCCAGAGCTAAGAGGATCATGCAAGTGAATATATGCAACGTCTTTAGCACAATGCTCAGCGATGGCTATGATTATTCGGAATTGTGGAGTTTTTTTTGTTTGTTTTGTTTTGGTTTTCTTGAGACGGAGTCTTGCTCTGTGGCCCAGGCTGAAGTGCAGTGGTACAATCTCGGCTTGCTGCAACCTTTGCCTCCCGGGTTCAAGCAATTCTCTGCCTCGGCCTCCTGAGTAGCTGGGATTACAGGCATCTGCCACCACGCCTGGCTCATTTTTGTATTTTTAGTAGAGACAGGGGTTCACCATGTTGGCCAGGATGGTCTTGAACTCCTGACTTCATGATCCACCCACCTCTGCCTCCCAAAGTTACAGGCATGAGCCATTGCACCTGGCCAAGAATTGCAGAGTTTTTGTGCCCCATCCCTCAGTAAATGATCAAGTCCTGTGGCTGTAAATGAGCTCATGGAGCGCCCGTCTGTCCCGTCCTCTCCACCAAGCTGCAGACTTGCTCTCTACCCAGCACCTCTCTGGGCTGCCGCTCATGGTCATCCCGAAGTGAACACGTCTAAAAACAAAGCTCTTGTTTCCCCCCACCCTTCGTTCCCCCACATCTGTCCTGCCCTCAGGCTTTCTGTCTCAGCAAATGGCACCATCATCCACCCAGAAGTTCAGGATGAAAACCTAGGCGTCATCCTTGACGCCCCTTTTTCCTTCATCTCCATCACATCAACGCGTCTTAGTTGGCTCCGCCTCCAAACCGCCTCCCAGCACAGGCACCGTCTTCACTTCTTGGACACTGCCACGGCAGCCTTCCCTGCTTCCAGCCCCTGCACTCCATTCTCCACGCAGCGGGAGCCCGATTCCTTCACTCTGATGCCTGAAACCCCTCCACGGCTCCTATTTAGAGAAAAATCCCAATTCCTTACCATGGCTTTACAGGGCTTTTTGTGGCCTGGCCGTCCCTGCCCCTCCATTTCCATCTCCTCCTCGCATCCTCTGTCTCACTAATTAGGCTCCAGGCACACTGACCTTTGTGCTCCTCAAACAAACCAAAAGTGTTCCTGCCACAGGCCCTTGGCACTGGCTATGCTTTCTTCCTGGCGTGCCCTTCCCCAGATCTTTCATGTTAACAAATCTCAATGGAAATGCCCCTGCATCAGCCACGTCATCTCTGACCACCAGTCTCAGTAGCCCTCAGTCCTTATTACAGTATTTTTTTTTTTTTTGAGACAGAGTCTCACTCTGTCGCCCAGGCTGGAATACCGTGGCATGATCTCGGCTCACTGCAACTTCTGCCTCCCAGGTTCAAGCGATTCTCGTGCCTCAGCTTCCTAAGTAGCTGGGATTACAGGCACCCGCCACCACGCCCAGCTCATTTTTGAACTTTTAGTAGAGACGGGGTTTCACCATGTTGGCCAGGCTGGTCTCGAACTCCTGACCTCAGGTGATCCGCCCGCCTCGGCCTCCCAAAGTGCTGGGATGACAGGCGTGAGGCACCGTGCTCGGCCAACAGTATTTTAATTTTTATCACAGCCTTGCCAATACATAGTATTTCCCTGTTTCCCTCATTTATTTGCTTGTTGTCTGCTTTCCCCCGAAAGCAGAAACTCGTCTCTTTCCCTTGTGCCCTGAGACTCAGGGCAGCACCTGGATGTGGGCATGTTTGATAGAGACCCACTGAATGCATGAACCAATCATCCAGGCCCTGACCCAGAAGCCGGGCAGTCACTTCTCCCATCCTCTTTGCTGTCTTGTTTAGCTCCCGGCCTGTGGTTCGCCTGGAGGTCTCCATGGCCTTCATCCCCAGCGCACTGCCCATTGGCTTCAACGGCGTCGTGAATGTCCGTTTATGTTTCGAAATCAGCTCTGTGGCCACAGTCTCTGCATCAGGTAAAACGTGGTCCAGCTGACTCCTGCCTGGCGTCGTGCTCCTTCCTTTTTGGCTTCTGTAAGGGGAAGGGAAAACGTACTGGGGTCGGGGGGTGTTGGTCTGAGGTCCTGGTGCTTGAAATCCCTCAATTAGAGCTTAGCTCCTTTGTCTCCAGGCTCTGTTAAATGCAAACTGCCTTAAGAAAGGGCAGTCTGGCCGGGCGCGGTGGCTCAAGCCTGTAATCCCAGCACTTTGGGAGGCCGAGACGGGCGGATCACGAGGTCAGGAGATCGAGACCATCCTGGCTAACACAGTGAAACCCCGTCTCTACTAAAAAATACAAAAAACTAGCCAGGCGAGGTGGCGGGCGCCTGTAGTCCCAGCTACTCGGGAGGCTGAGGCAGGAGAATGGTGTGAACCCGGGAGGCGGAGCTTGCAGTGAGCTGAGATCCGGCCACTGCACTCCAGCCTGGGCGACAGAGTGAGATTCCGTCTGAAAAAAAAAAAAAAGAAAGGGCAGTCTGAGGTTATATCCACACTCGGACGGGGTTTAGAGCTGACACTGTTGGGAAGAGGGATGTTGGAGCCCTTCCTCAGGGTTGAAGGGTTCAGTTTCTGAAAAGAGGACTCAGAAAAAGGCAGCCAGTTCTCCATGCCCACGTGTGTGCGTGTGTGCAGGGGCTCCTGAGACGCACCCTCCTCCTTCTCTCTGACTTGTGTCTTCTCCCCTTCCCTCCTCACTGTGTGCCTCTGGCCCAGGTGGGATGGGATCACCTGGCGGAGGTCTGGTTTCTCTTTCCTTACCTGAAACTCATTAGGAGACTGTTTCCAGAAAGGAGGTGGCGGGTACGGCTTTCACAGCCCAGGTATTTACGGTCCACCCAAGAGCTTCCCCCAGAACGATTCCTCAGCAACAGTCCCCGAGGTTTAACCTCCCAGGAGCAGTCTCTGAGATGGCCTCTCCCTCCCACGGGGCGGAGAGCAGTCTCCTGCGGTGAGGTGGCCTTCCCAAAGCAGAGGGCTATTATCCTACAGGCCTGTCCCTTCCAGGACGCAGAGCTCGCTGGGCTGTGCGACGCTGGGCAAGCGTCTTTCCTTAGCTGAGCCAGTTCTGTTCTGAACAGTAAGAGAGGCGGCCCCAGAATCTCCATGGCGCTTCCAGCTCTGCCGTCCTGGGGTTCTCCCTCCATAGTTTCCCTCTTTCCCTCTCCATTCTCTTCGTTGTCTCTCTCCCTCCTTGTTTTCTTCATCAATCTCCACCCGCTTCCCGAGCCCTCCTTCCCTAAGGAACGCTGACTCAGTGCTGGGAACGTGCCGTTCCAGGTTTGGGGCTGGAGCACTCAGAGGCCCTGGTCAGGTGTCAGCAGACAGTGAGAAAATATCTTTGAAAAAGCGACGCAGGGGTCCAGCCCCAGGGAAGTACCTGCATGGGGACACTGTTCAGCAGGGGCTACAAGGAACCTCAGGCAGGCTGGGGGCCTTCTGTCTGCGGCCGGCTCATCCCCACCTCACCGGGAAGGTCTGGTCTTCATTCCCAGGTCTCCGCGGGGCATTTCTCAACTTCACGCTGGACGTAGATGTGGGGAAGGAGAGGAAAAGGCTGCAGTGTTCAGACGGGAGAAGCTGTCTGGGCTGCCTGAGGGAGTGGAGCAGCGGGTCCCGTCTTTGTGAGGACCTCCTGCTCGTGCCCACAGAGGGAGAGGTAAGTGGCGGGGGGGGTTGGATGGGAGTCCGGAGGGGTCTGTGTCATTGAGAAAGGATTTGAGGTAACGCAGTGAAGGGCACATACCCATCCCTACAAATGAGGTGATTGAAATAATCCTAACAGGCCAGGTGCGGTGGCTTATGCGTGTAATCCTAGCACTTTGGGAGGCCGAAGCGGGCAGATCACTTGAGGTCGGGAGTTCAAGACCAGCCCAGCCAACACAGTGAAACCCTGTCTCCACTAAAAACACAAAAATTAGCCGGGCATGGTGGCGCGTGCCTGTAATCCCAGCTACTTGGGAGGCTGAGGCAGGAGAATCGCTTGAATCTGGGAGGTGGAGGTTGCAGTGAGCCAAAATCATTCCACTGCACTCCAGCCTGGGCAACAAGAGCAAAACTCCATCTCAAAATAATAACAATAATAATAATAATAATAAATCAAGAGCCACATAATGGCATGGAAGATGGAGATGCTGTCATTGCTGACGTTTTTCTTGGTAATAACTCAGGAATGCCAGGTGTTCTTGGCATCCGTTATCCGACCTCACCTGATAATAACTAGGACGGAGGGCCTGAATGTCAACTGGCATCAGAAAAAGTGAACAACTGAAAGGAAGAAATAAAAAGATAGAAATGACCATCTAGAAAGGTTTACTCCTGGCAAAGGTGCCCAGAGACGTGGGGAAAAAAAAAAAATAGCATGTCGGGATTCAAAGCCTGACAGGATCTAGAACTTTGGATCTATCTGGATCGTGTGTTCCAATAAACAAACGCATGAATTATTCTTCTGAATACACATTTACCCCCAAAGTGATTATTAATTGGATTAAGAAAGTTTCTAGCAAGTCTACAGCCTTCCTTAAATAAAGGCTTAATCACATCCTCTACGAGAGAATCATGCTCCCTTACTCCCATGGGCTCAAGGTTCTTACGGTGGCAGAAAAGCTCATTTAAACAAAGACAGTGGCAAACAGTAGGCTAAGCAATCTCCTTATCTTCTCTCTTACCTCTCTAATATGTCCTCCATGTTGCTTGGAGAAAGATTTTGGTCGGCTGGGCGCCGTGGCCCACGCCTCTAATCCCAGCACTTTGGGAGGCTGAGGTGGGCGGATCACCTGAAGTCAGGAGTTTGAGACCAGCCTGACCAATGTGGTAAAACCCTGTGTCTACTAAAAAAAAAAAAAAAATACAAAAATTAGCCAGGTATGGTGGTATGCACCTGTAGTCCCAGGTACTTGGGAGACTGAGGCAGGAGAACCTTGAACCTAAGAGGCAGAGGTTGCAGTGAGCTGAGATTGAGCCACTGCACTCCAGCCTGGGCGACAGAGCAAGACTTCGTCTTAAAAAAAAAAAAAAGAGAAAGATCTTGATAAACACAAGTGTGGCTGTGACTCTTCCTTTCTGTCTGAGCCAGTTCTTTACCCCTTTGTGATTGGGGTGAGAACCACAGGAGCTATGAGACACAAAACCATAGTAGAACGAAGGAGATTTTCCCAAAGCACTTGGCAGCTTGCTTGAAGGACATGTCCCTTCAGCCTGGCTTATTTGGAAGATGCTTAGGACCTCTGACTCACCACTTTTATTGTTTATTTCTTCTTATGACAACATCAAAGCAGAAAGTATTCTTGCTAGGCGCGGTGGCTCACATTTGGAATCCCAGTACTTTGGGAGGCAGAGGTGGGTGGATTTCTTGAGCCCAGGTGGTTGAGGCTGCAGTGAGCCATGATGATGCTGCTGCACTCCAGACAGAGTGAGTGAGACCTTATCTAAAAAAAAAAAAAAAAAAAAAAAAAAAAAAAATTGATGGACGAGCGCGGTCGCTTATGCCTGTAATCCCAGCACTTTGGGAGGCTGAGGCGGGCGGATCACCTGAGGTCAGGAGTTCGAGACCAGCCTGGCCAACATGGTGAAACCCTGTCTCTACTAAAAATACAAAAATTAGCTGGGTGTGGTGGCGCACGCCTGTAATTGCAGCTACTCGAGAGGCTGAGACAGGAGAATCGCTTGAACCTGGGAGGCGGAAGTTGCAGTGAGCCAAGATCGCGCCACTGCACTCCAGCCTGGGTGACACAGCAAGACTCCGTCTCAAAAAAAAAAAAGAAAAAAAAGCATTCTTGTTGTCGTCTTCTCCCCCACATCAAACTCTAACCCTGCGTTTCATGGTGACCCCACAGCTGCATGAGGAGGACTGCTTTTCCAATGCCACTGTCAAGGTCGGCTACCAGCTCCAGACCCCGGAGGGACAGACAGACCATCCCCAGCCCATCCTGGACCGCTACGCTGAGACCTTTGCCATCTTCCAGGTGACTCCCCACAGCCAGTGCCCAGCCCTCTTGAGAGCCCATCCCACAGAAACCACCTGCTCCCCTAACTTCCAAGAATGTTGGAGTTGGGAGGGAATGTCTTCAGACAGCATTTGGGCCCCACTGTACACATGGTGAAACTGAGTACCTACAGTGGTGTTAAAGTGTACCCATGAGTGCGGACTCGTGGGCAACGCAGGTCTCCGTCTGCCCCGGTGCTTGTTCCTTTATGTTCACAAAAGCGCTTGACATGTGTGTGTGTGTGTGTGTGTGTGTGTGTGTATTTTTTTTTTTTTTTTTTTTTTTTTTTTTTTGAGACGGAGTCTCGCTCTGTCACCCAGGCTGGAGTGCAGTGGCGCGATCTCAGCTCACTGCAAGCTCCGTCTCTTGGGCTCACGCCATTCTCCTGCCTTGGCCTCCCGAGTAGCTGGGACTACAGGTGCCCGCCACCATGCCCAGCTAATTTTTTTGTATTTTCAGTAGAGATGGGGTTTCACCGTGCTAGCCAGGATGGTCTCGATCTGCTGACCTTGTGATCCACCCGCCTCGGCCTCCCAAAGTGCTGGGATTACAGGCGTGAGCCGCCGCGCCCGGCCACCGCTTGCTACATATTTAATAAAGCACATGCATCCTGGGAGCCTCACGTGGCAAGCGGCTGTGATGGCGCTGTGGTGGGGGTCCCTTGTGGGAGCTAGACCGGAGCTGTCCTGTCTTGCACTGCAGAGAGGATGCCCTTTGGTGCACCTGCCTGTTCACGCCCTGCCAGGGCCTTCAGGCTGAATGGCCCCACCAAACCTGTACCCTAGCCTCTCCTCCTGGTGCCCATCAGTGCAGCTTAGACAGGCGGGTAGTGTCATAAGAAACTTTTGTCGGCCGGGCACCCTGGCTGACGCCTGTAATCCCAGCACTTTGGGAGGCTGAGGCGAGTGGATCACCTGAGGTCAGGAGTTCGAGACCAGCCTGACCAACATGGTGAAACCCCGTCTCTACTAAAAATACAAAAATTGGCCAGGTGCGGTGGCAGGCACCTGTAATCCCAGCTACTAGGGAGGCTGAGGCAGGAGAATCATTTGAACCCAGGAGGCGGAGGTTGCAGTGAGCCAAGACCGTGCCATTGCACTCCAGCCTAGGCAACAGAGTAAGACTCCATCTAAAAAAAATAAATAAATAAATAAAAATTTAAAAAATACAAAGATTAGCCCAGTGTGGTGGTGCAGGCCTGTAGTCCCAGCTACTCAGGAGGCTGAGGCGGGAGAATTGCTTGAATCCGGGAGGCAGTGGTTGTCGTGAGCCAAGATCGTGCCACTGCCCTCTAGCCTGGGTGACAGAGCAACACTCCGTCTCAAAAAACAAAACACAAAACAACAAACAAACAAACAAAACCTTCAGTATATATTTCCTAAAAACTAAGGTATCGTCTTAACATAGTACCATAATCAAAACCAGGAAATTCACATTGATAAAATGCTATTATCTAATCTACAAATTCTATTCAAATCTTTCCAGTTGTCCTATTAATATCCTTTATATCAAAAGAAAAAAAAAGGTCCTGGTCCAGGATCATTCACAGCGTTCTATAGTTATTTATCTTTAGTCTCCGAAAGATCTGGAAGAGTTTCTCAGTCTTTCCTTGTCTTTTAATGACATTAACATTTTTGAAGGTTACAAGCCAGTCCTTTTATATGTTCCTCAATTTGATGTTTCTTCATAATTAGATTCAGGTTATGCATTTGTTTTGTTTTGTTTTTGAGACAGAGTTCTGCTCTTGTCACCCAGGCTGGAGTGCAGTGGTGCGATCTCGGCTCACTGCAACCTCCGCCTCCTGGGTTCAAGCAATTCTCCTGCCTCAGCCTCCCGAGTAGCTGGGATTACCAGCATGCGTCACCACGCCTGGCTAATTTTTGTAATTTTAGTAGAGACGGGGCTTCACCATGTTGGCCAGGCTGGTCTTGAACTCCTGATCTCAAGTGATCCACCCGCCTCGGCCTCCCAAAGTGCTGGGATTACAGACGTGAGCCACCGCGCTTGGCCCACAGTATTTTAATTTTTAGCACAGCCTTGTCAATACGTAGTATTTCCCTGTTTCTCCCATGTATTTGCTTGTTGTCTGCTTTCCCATGAAAGCAGAAACTTGCCTCTGCTTTCTGTTTGGAATATCACAGAAGGAAAGTGTGTTTTTCTCTGTACACCACCTCAGGAGGCGCCCACTGTGGATTTGTCCTATGCCTAGTGCTGTTTGCCTGTGGCATCAATGAGCACATCTCATTTTATGGTGAGATGCCTTGAGAGTGTATCCTGCTTAACATCTCTTTATGTGTCTTTCCTTAACCAGCGATGATTATTATGCTATGGCAAAGAGATTTTTTTTTTTTTTTTTTTTTTTTTGAGACGGAGTCTCGCTCTGTCGCCCAGGCTGGAGTGCGGTGGCGCAATCTCGGCTCACTGCAAGCTCCGCCTCCCGGGTTCATGCCATTCTCCTGCCTCAGCCTCCCGAGTAGCTGGGACTACAGGCGCCCGCCACCATGCCCGGCTAATTTTTTTTGTATTTTTAGTAGAGACGGGGTTTCACCGTGTTAGCCAGGATGGTCTCGATCTCCTGACCTCGTGATCCGCCCGTCTCGGCCTCCCAAAGTGCTGGGATTACAGGCGTGAGCCACCGTGCCCGGCCTGGCAAAGAGATTTTAAAAAATTTATTCCCTGTATAAAACGGGTGAGGAAAAATTATGTGGTGTTAGGCACACCGATGTTACCAGAGAATGCGTTCTAGCTGGGAGTTTAGCTGGCTTAACCCCATTCTCTTTCGCTGGGGCTGGGTGGAAGAGATTGGGCTACTTGGCTATATTAAAAATGCAACAAAAAACCCTGCATGAGACTGCTGACCCACTTAGAGAGAGCTCCACGCTTTGACCTCTGCAAATGGCGTCCCCCTTCCGCAGGAAGTAGAAAGTTTCCTTTCAAGCTCTGGGCTCTCATTCCCACCCTAGGCCATGGGAACAGACCCGCAGAAAGCTGCTGAGGTGGCTGCCGGGAGAGAAGTGCGAAGTGCAGGGGCTGTCCAGCCGAGGAACTGGCTGCCTTCCTTCATAATACAAAAACAGACCCAGCTACGTTAGAACACTGGAATTTTTAAACACACACTGGAGCTTTTCAACCTCCATGGGGCCTTTTGAAATGTGGCTTTCAGAATTCGTTGGTTATGTGTAGGCAAGATTGCAAGGGAAATAGTTAGCTTACAGAGACGACTAGCCAGGCCGGGCATGGTGGCTCACACCTGTGATCCCAACACTTTGGAAGGCCGAGGCAGGTGGATCACCTGAGGTCAAGAGTTTGAGACCAACCTGGTGGTTGGTGGACTTGAACCTTGGTGGACTTGAGCCTGGGTCTCTTGACATCCTGGACAATGCTATATTCAGAACCCAGTATTCTTCACAGCGAGGATGTCCTCTACCTCAGTTAGAGGTCACCTCTTTCCTGGCCCACCTCTTGGCCAAATTAATTAATTAATCAAATATTTCTGGACCACCCAACATGGCGAAACCCTTTCTAATAAAAATACAAAATTAGACCGGGCGCGGTGGCTTAAGCTTGTAATCCCAGCACTTTGGGAGGCCGAGACGGGCGGATCACGAGGTCAGGAGATAGAGACCATCTTGGCTAACACAGTGAAACCCCGTCTCTACTAAAAAATACAAAAAACTAGCCGGGCGAGGTGGCGGGCGCCTGTAGTCCCAGCTACTCGGGAGGCTGAGGCAGGAGAATGGCGTGAACCCGGGAGGCAGAGCTTGCAGTGAGCTGAGATCCGGCCACTGCACTCCAGCCTGGGCGACAGAGCGAGACTCCGTCTCAAAAAAAAAAACAAAAAACAAAAAACAAAATTAGCCAGGTGTGGTGGCACATGCCTGTAATCCCAGCTACTTGGGAGGCTGAGGCAGGGGAATCGCTTGAATCCAGGAGGCGGAGGTTGCAATGAGCCAAGATCACGCCACTGCCCTCCAGCCTGGACAACAGAACGAGACTCCGTCTGAAAACAAACAAACAAACAAACAAACAAAAACCAGATGACTAGCCATGAGGAAGAGAACCTCCAAGGCCTGGACCTTGACAATATTTGGCTAGGTATCCCCCATTCCTGCCTACACCCGAAAAGACTAAGGAAGCTTCTCTTCGCATAGGTGTCTGCTCCCTAAATGCGCAAAGGCGTGAGTTGTGTGTTGCTGCTTAATTTGCATGATGTCAGTGGAATGGGCACAGCTAACATTCCGTGAAGGTCACCCCAGTTTTCACCTTGGCCAGAGGACTGGGTCACAGTGTGCCCATGTTATAGGACAGATCCAGGAATGTCACCCAGGAATGTCACAGTTCCTGTTCTTTGGGGACAATCCCAGCCTGCACCCCTCACCTCCCTGAAACTGTACTTCTCAGGGGGAGCAGAAGGCACAGCCCTAAGCGTCCTAAGGAGAAGAGCCAGAGGCAGGGCTGCCGGGGAAGGCGGGGCCTGGGCTGATCGGGACTCTCTCTGTCTGGTTACAGCTGCCCTATGAGAAGGCCTGCAAGAATAAGCTGTTTTGTGTCGCAGAATTACAGTTGGCCACCACCGTCTCTCAGTGAGTTGGATGCAGCTGTCAGTTTCCTCAATTAACCTCCTCCCAAACGCTTGCCTGGGGAATCCTCATCAGGATGCCCAGCACACCCCTTCCCCTCTTCCCGGGGCCCACACACGGCTTCTGCACTTATGATGTCATGATGTCCTCAGCTACCCGAGGAGGGAGGCAAGACGGAGCTCTGTCTTCCCACTTTCTAGATTAGGAAACATACTCAGTCGCCAAGGGCCCTGCATAGGCCATTTGGTGGACTTGAACCTGGGTCTCTTGACATTTTGGACAATGCTATATTCAGAACCCAGTGTTCTTCACAGCGAGGATAACCTCTACCTCAGTTAGAGGTCACCTCTTTCCTGGCCCACCTCTTGGCCAAATCAATTAATCCATCAAATATTTCTGGACCACCCACTTTGTGCCAAGCACTCTGGGTGCTGGGGATACCTCTGTGGACAAAAATCCCTGCCCTCCTGGTGCTCTCAGGGGGAGAAGATGCTAAGCAGGTAAATTGTATGTGGATGAGATGAACGTTGAAGAAACAGGGAAGGTGGGAGGGAGTGCCGGGTGGGGACTGATGCTGAAGTTTTCAATGGGGTGGTCAGGGAGGATGACACTTTGGCACACACTGGAGGAAGTAGGGGAGCGAGCTATGTGGGTGGGTGTCTGAGGGAAGAGCAGCTGCAGGTGCCCTGGGTTGGGAGCCTGCCTGGTGGGTAGGAGGCAGGACGAGGACCTAGTACTAGGCTGCAGTGGAGTGGGGCGGGGGGTGAGGGAAGAGCAGCTGCAGGTACCCTGGGTTGGGAGCCTGCCTGGTGGGTAGGAGGCAGGGTGAGGACCTAGTGGCTGCAGTGGAGTGGGGCGGGGGAGTAATGATGGAGGGGGAGGGAGGGGAAGAGGCAATGGGGCTTCTTAAGGCCTCAGAAGGGCTTTTGCTGTGAGCTAGGAAGTCAGAGGAGTGACACGCTCGTGCAGCTGGGCAGGATCCTTCTTGCTGCCGAGCTGAGAAGAGACTGTAGGAGCAAAGGTGGACGCGGGGGCTGCACCTGCTCCCTTTGTAACCACTCAGGTGAGAGGCGATGGGGGCTGAGACGCAGGTCCCAGCCATGACGGGGTAACAGTTTGTAGTGACAGCCCATAGCATGTGCTGACAGAGTGGAGGCGGAGGGAGGAAAGAGGCCCACAGCCCAAGCATGCGGCACTGCACTGTCCAGCACACGTCGCTGTTTGCATGTACATGAGTTACAGTGAAACACAATGAAACATTTTGTCCCTCAGTCACATAGCCACACTTCAAAGACTCGGTGGCCGCCTGTGGCTGGTGGTGTTGGGCAGCCCAGATGCTGCCTGTCTCCATCGCCACAGACGTTCTATTGGACCACACTGAATGCCAGAAGGACGGTGTCGCCAAGCACATGCGTTTGGGTTTGGACATGCAGTGGTCTCAAAATGCCCTCCCAGGCTAGGTGCAGCGGCTCATGCCTGTCATCCCAGCACTTTGGGAGGCTGAGGTGGGCGGATCACGAGGGGTCAGGCGTTTGAGATCAGCCTGGCCAACATGGTGAAACCCTGTCTCTACTAAAAATACAAAAGCTAGCTGGGCGTGGTGGTGCATGCCTGTAATACCAGCTATTGGGGAGGCTGAGGCAGGAGAATCGCTGAAGCTTGGGAGGCGGAGGGTGCAGTGAGCTGAGATCGTGCCACTGCACTCCAGCCTGGGCGACAGAGCGAGACTTCGATCGGGGGAAAAACAAAGCAAAACAAGCCGTCCCTTGTTAGTCCCAGCTAGTGCTGTGTGTGTTTTGTGATTCTGATGGCCAGCTGGCCGGAGTTGCCATATGGGAAGAACGCGGTTCCCCAAGTCCTGGTCAGCCGTTCCATAGACATCTGCAGGACCAACTGAAGACTTTCAAACGCTCTGGAATCTGGCCTAACAAGCAGGCGCAGCTGTTTCCAGCAAGGAATTAATTACAGTCAAGAACCAACCTCCCAGCCAGCTACTTGGGTAGTACAGATACAGCACACACGGCTTGCCCTACATCGCCCCCTAGTGTACACAGCAAGCAAACGCTTCTCTTTCAAAAACACTAGGCCGGGCGCGGTGGCTCAAGCCTGTAATCCCAGCACTTTGGGAGGCCGAGGCGGGCGGATCACGAGGTCAGGAGTTCGAGACCATCCTGGCTAACACGGTGACACCCCCCCCTCTCTACTAAAAATACAAAAAATGAGCCGGGTGTGGTGGCGGGCGCCTGTAGTCCCAGCTACTTGGGAGGCTGAGGCAGGAGAATGACGTGAACCCAGGAGGCGGAGCTTGCAGTGAGCTGAGATAGCACCACTGCACTCCAGCCTGGGCGGCAGAGCGAGACTCCGTCTGCAAAAAACAAAAACAAAACAAAACAACACTAGTGAGCCTGGTTGTCAGCATCCAGCTGTCTCAGTGGTTTTTGACCTTTCTGAGGACATGGATCCCCTAAAGAATCTCATGGCCGGGCGCGGTGGCTCACGCCTGTAATCCCAGCACTTTGGGAGGCCGAGGCGGGCGGATCACAAGGTCAGGAGATCGAGACCACGGTGAAACCCCGTCTCCACTAAAAATACAAAAAATTAGCCGGGCGCGGTGGCGGGCGCCTGTAGTCCCAGCTACTCAGGAGGCTGAGGCAGGAGAATGGCGTAAACCCAGGAGGCGGAGCTTGCAGTGAGCCGAGATCGCGCCACTGCACTCCAGCCTGGGCGACAGAGCGAGACTCCGTCTCAAAAAACAAAAAACAAACAAACAAAAAAAAGAATCTCATGAAGACTACACGCTACTCTACGTAGAAGATCACATGTGCATACATAAATGTTGGCATTCCAGGCCCTCTGAGACGGTCCCTAGGCCTCAGATTAGGCAACGCTGTTAAATATTCTGACGACACTGAGGTCTCACGCCTGGGCTCTGGGATGGTGCGTCCAGCTGACGTGTCAGCATCTCTGCTTCGTTATCCCATACGCCCCTCTTATCATGTCCCAGAGTGGACGCATCTTCTTCCATCCTTGGGTCTTCCGCCCGTGTTACCTCCCTCAGTCGATGGCTCAATGGCACTACTCAGCCACCTGAGCTAGAAACTCAGAACTCGCCTTTGACTCCTCTGTCCCCCCTCCCTGCCTCTTTTTTGTTTTGTTTGCTTTACTGTCTCTGACTTCTTTCCTTCTCCACTACTGTTGTCTTTTTCTTTCTTTTTTGAGACAGGGTCTCACTCTGTCACCCAGGCAGGAGTGCAGTGGCGCAATCTCGGCTCACTGCAACCTCCGCCTCCCGGCTTCAAGTGCTTCTCCTGCCTCAGCCTCCCATGTAGCTGGGATTACAGGCACCCGTCACCACACTCAGCTAATTTTTGTATTTGTAGTAGAGACAGGGTTAGCCAGGCCGGTCTTGAACTCCTGGCCTCAAGTGTTCCACCCGCTCGCCTCCCAAAGTGCTGAGATTATAGGCGTGAGCCACCGTGTCCAGCCGTCCACTACTGTTTCCTTATTTCAGGCCTGTATCATGTCTCGGGTGGAGACAGCAGGCTCTGTCTTTGCTTCCTGTCCCTCCCTCCAATCAATCCATCCTCTTCTCAGCTGGGATAAAAACCAAACCAAAACCAAACGATGAGAACAAAACACATGTCGCATTACTTCCGAGATCTGCACATTCCATCTTTGGACATTTCAGACGGAAAACAGTTTTCTTGGTATTGCTAATATGTTTTTCTCTAGACCTCAGCTACTGAGAGTGGTTCTGCACTTTGGGTCCCCGTGATACCTCAGCATTCTGTAGGAGGCTTTCACACATCCCCAGGTCCCTCTTTTCCAGGCCGCATGGACTCATGTCTTAAACCACAGCCTTTTAATGGGAAGGGTCTGAATGATTTTGTGGTAGGAAGCTGAGGCCAAGAAAGGGGGTGGGACAGTATGTCTTACGCACACCGGTCTCCAGTGCAAAGCAGTGCCCCATAAATACTGTGGCGTGGAAGAATTTGTGTCACAGAGTACCTCACCTAGGGTCACAGTGAATTGGTGGTAGAAAGAGGATTTGGGTACAGTTCTCTCAACTCTTTGGAGGCTGATAGACTCCAGGCATTTAATTCGCCTTTTTTTTTTTTTTTTTTTTTTTGAGACAGAGTTTCACTCTTGTTGCCCAGGCTGGAGTACAATGGTGCGCTCACGGCTCAATGCAACCTCCACCTCCCAGGTTCAAGCGATTCTCCTGCCTCAGCCTCCCGAATAGCTGGGATTACAGGTGCCTGTACCATGCCTGGCTATATATATATATATATATATTTTTTTTTTTTTTTGAGATGTCACCTGGGCTGGAGTATAGTGGTGCGATCTCGGTTCACTGCAACCTCCGCCTCCCGGGTTCAAGCAATTCCCTGCCTCAGCCTCCTGAGTAGCTGAGACTACAGGTGCGTGCCACCACACCCGGCTAATTTTTGTATTTTTAGTAGAGACAGGGTTTCACCATCTTGGTCAAGCTGGTCTTGAACTCCTGACCTCATAGTCCACCCGCCTTGGCCTCCCAAAGTGCTGGGATTACAGGCGTGAGCCACTGTCCCCAGCCAGTTTTTGTATTTTTAGTAGAGACGGGTTTCGCCATGTTGACCAGGCTGGTCTTGAACTCCTGACCTCAGATGATCTACCCGCCTCGGCCTCCCAAAGTGCTGGGATGACAGGTAATTAGCCTGTCTTGGCTTCTGTTTCCTCTTCTGTGAAATGGAGAGTAGCTGTACTATGTCACAGGATCACTATGAGAGTTGAGCATGTGAGACACAGTCCTTGGCACACGGTAAGCACTAAATAAACGGCAGGTATTATCATCATCTCATGCAGCAACTGAGATGGGCTTGGCAGTCCAGCTCTTCCCTTATGTTGAGAGGAAAAATGTCTCAGCTAAATGTATTCCCTAGGCAACTTAATCTCAAAAGTTAGTTAAGAAGGTGCTATTCTGGGTTGTGTGCGGTGGCTCACACCTGAAGTCCTAGCACTGTGGGAGGCCAAGGCAGGTGGATCACCTGAGCCCAGGAGTTCAAGACACGCCTCCACATGGCGAGACACTGTCTCTACAAAAAAATACAAAAATTAGCTGGGCATCGGCCGGGCTGGGTGGCTCAGGCCTGTCATCCCAGCACTTTGGGAGGCCAAGGCAAGAGGATCACCTGAGGTCAGGAGTTCGAGACCAGCCCGACCAACATGGAGAAACCTTGTCTCTAATAAAGATACAAAATTAGCCAGGCATGATGGCGCATGCCTGTAACCCCAGCTACTCGGGAGGCTGCGACAGGAGAATTGCTTTAACCTGGGAAGCAGAGGTTGCGGTGAGCCGAGATCACGCCACTGCACTCCAGCCTGGGCAACAAGAGCGAAACTCCATCTCAAAAAAAAAAAAAAAATTAGCTTGGCATGGTGGTAAAACACCTGTAGTCCCAGCAGGCTGAGGTGGGAGGATCACTTGAGCCCAGGAAGTGGAGGCTGCAGTGAGCCACGATTGTTGTGCTACAGCAGCCACACTCTAGCCTCGGTGACAGAGCAAGACCCCGTCTCAAAAAACAAAAACAAAACCAGAACATGCTATTCTATTGCATCGAAGTTTTTACAATTAAATAAACTGTACCCTTTTTATCTGTGCCCTGCGCAGGCAGGAATTGGTGGTGGGCCTCACAAAGGAGCTGACCTTGAACATCAGCCTAACTAACTCCGGGGAAGATTCCTACATGACAAGCATGGCTTTGAATTACCCCAGAAACCTGCAGTTTAAGAGGATGCAAAAGGTAACTGTCAGCGGCTGTGGAAACAGGTCCCTCACGCCCCTCCCTCGCTGCATGCCTGCTTTTCTGTGGCGACTCCCTCACTGGCACCCCTGCCTCCAGCCTCCTCCTGGTCCATCCAATAAATGGTTAATACCTAGATACATCCCCGCCAGTCCGGCTAACATGCCTCCCGAGCCACCATATTCTGCTGCACTGTGGCCTCCCTGTGTGCAACCTTCCTTCACCAGGGTTCTGAGAGAGGAGTGAGCTCCAATGCCCTAAGATGCTGAGAAAGTAAAAATTAGCTGAGACTGGGAACGCGAAAATCTGCCCTGCCATTCCCCAGGCTGGATCACAGACACAGATACTAGGAAACAGTCTGTTTCCCAAGGACACCCTGTGGCTGAGAAGTACCGCCACGCTGAGAAGTTCTGTTCTCTAAAATCAGATCAGAAAACTTTGCTGTTTGAAGTTACGTGGGTAATTATGAACCCCTGTCACTCTTGCCTGGAGAGTGCGAGTCATTTTGACCAAGAGAAGGGTCTGTTTCCATCTGAGGTACAGAGTTTCAGATGCAGTGTGTGTCCACTTTCTACTCTATATTAATGGTTTCCAAGGAAGCGGGCCCTGGGTCTGATTCACAGGCTGACCTGACGTTGGCTGACTGCTTGACACACAGCCCTGCTTTGGCATCAAAACGCGACTTTATTTACATTTCATCTGAACTCTACCCTTTCCCAGAGTCCTTTAATAACCGTCTTTTCTGTTGTTCAGTGATACACACAACAGTGTAGTTTTTGGCTGGGTGCGGTGGCCCACGCCTGTAATCCCAGCACTTTGGGAGGCCGAGGCAGGCGGATGACCTGAGGTCAGCAGTTTGGACCAGCCTGGCCAACATGGCGAAACCCTGTCTCTACTAAAAATACAAAAATTAGCCAGGTGTAGTGGTGGGCACCTGTAGTCCCAGCTACTCTGGAGGCTGAGACAGAAGAATTGCTTAAACCCGGAGGTAGAGGTTGCAGTGAGCCAAGATTGCGCCATTGCACTCCAGCCTGGGTGACAGAGCAAGACTCTGTCTCAAAAACAAACAGGCCGGGCGTGGTGGCTCAAGCCTGTAATCCCAGCACTTTGGGAGGCCGAGATGGGCGGATCACGAGGTCAGGAGATCAAGACCATCCTGGCTAACATGGTGAAACCCTGTCCCTACTGAAAAAAAAAAAACTAGCCAGGTGAGGTGGCGGGCGCCTGTAGTCCCAGCTACTCAGGAGGCTGAGGCAGGAGAATGGTGTGAACCCGGGAGGCGGAGCTTGCAGTGAGCTGAGATCCAGCCACTGCACTCCAGCCTGGGTGACAGAGCGAGACTCCGTCTCAAAACAAACAAACAAACAAACAAACAAACCCAAAGTGTACTTTTCCTCGTTGCAATGAGTCAATAAACTTGACTTTGTTGGACTGTAGGTTTGTCCCCGGTCATCTTAGGCTATTTGGGCTAGGACCGTATCCATTATATGAATGAAACAATCTCCTAGGCTAGGCACGGTGGCTCACGCCTGTAATCCCAGCACTTTGGGAGGCTGAATCGAATGGATCACTTGAGGTCAGGAGTTCAAGACCAGCCTGGCTAACACAGTGAAACCCTGTTTCTATTAAGAATACAAAAAATTAGCCGGGCGTGGTGGCGGGCACCTATAATCCCGGCTACTCGGGAGACTGAGGCAGGAGAATTGCTTGAACCCGGGAGGTGGAGGTTGCAGTGAGCCCAGATCACGCCACTTCACTCCAGCCTGGGCGAAAGAGCGAAACTCCATCTCAAAAACCAAAAACAAAAACGAAAAACAATCTCCTAGGCGTCTAGAGGGGGACTAGGGATGCACCGTCCTTGGGAGAATTAAGAAAGCTCACTGCAGTCATCACCTGCCCCTCGGGGGTCCGGGTGGGGAGCCTTGGTGGCTTCGTGGCAGTGCTGGTGTGTGCCGGCCTTCAGCCAGGCTGTGGGTTATGTTTGCATCAGGCCAAGGCCGAGCTCAAATGCCTCCTTCCTCAGGAAGAGCTTATGGATTCCCCTGAGTTGGAATTCACCTTTCTCCACCGCAGTTCTCTGCAGCTCCCTCACGCAAGCACCCCTTAGGCCTTGTATTTAAATTCCTCGGGGATCTACCGCTGAGCCCGCTGAGACCGTCTGTCTGTCTTGTCAGGAAGACAGGGACCAAGCGGACTTTATTTCCTCAGCTCCTGGCAGGCAGAAAAATTAGTGAATGTCTGCTGAATTGGTGTGAGGAAACTGAGTTGGTTTTTTTTTTTTCGCTCTTTAAGAGAATGTCATCTGCTCTGTTAACAGCCTCCCTCTCCAAACATTCAGTGTGATGACCCTCAGCCGGCTGCTTCTGTCCTGGTCATGACCTGCAGGATTGGTCACCCCGTCCTCAGGAGGTCGTCTGTGAGTCGGTTTGGACTGATTTGCTCTTCCCGCCACCTGCAGTTGGCGTCCTCTGCATCTTAGTCTCATTTGAATCCCTCGGTTCCAGCTTTGCGCTTCCCTTGACTGCAGTCAGTCCGTCCTCAGCGGCACCTCGGCACCTACAGTGGCTGAGTTGGCTCTGAAAGGAGGGCGTGATGGGGACGGGAGCTTTCTAGTACACAGCCCTAGATGAACTGCCTGCTCACCTCGGGGAAGTGGAGTGAAGTTGGAGGGCATGTCAGACCAAAAGTTGTTGGTTTTTTTTTTTTTTTTTTGAGATGGAGTCTTGCTCTGTCGCCCAGGCTGGAATGCAGTGGTGCCATCTCAGCTCACTACAACCTCTGCCTCCCAGGTTCAAGTGATTCTCCTGCCTCAGCCTCCTACGTAGCTGGGATTACAGGCGTGCACCACTACACCAGCTAATTTTTTTAATACTTTTGGTAGAGATGGGTTTTCACCATGTTGGCCAGGCTGGTCTCTAACTCCTGCCCTCAAGTGATCCGCCTGCCTTGACCTCCCAAAGTGCTGGGATGACAGGCATGAACCACCATGCCCGGCCAAGACCAAAAGTCATTAACCCTGAGCTGTCACTGATCATCTCTGCTGTGGGAAATTTCTGAAGTGGCTTTTTCAACTATAAAACGGGAATGAGGCCGCCTGCCCTGCTTAC
This sequence comes from Macaca fascicularis, assembly GCF_037993035.2. NCBI lineage: Eukaryota > Metazoa > Chordata > Mammalia > Primates > Cercopithecidae > Macaca > Macaca fascicularis. The sequence goes on along the minus strand of NC_088390.1, from coordinate 3,781,537 downwards.
TCCATATTTGTATTTGAGGCTTAAATGATATAATGGGGCTGGGCGTGGTGGTTCACGCCTCTAATCCGAGCACTTTGGAAGGCCAAGGTGGGTGGATCGCTTGAGGTCAGGAGTTTGAGACCAGCCTGGCCAACATGGAGAAACCCCGTCTCTACTAAAAATACAAAATTAGCCAGGCATGGTGGTGCATGCCTGTAGTCCCAGCTACTCAGGAGGCTGAGGCAGGAGAATCGCTTGAACCTGGGAGGCGGAGGTTGCAGTGAGCCGAGATCACGTCACTGCACTCCATCCTGGGTGACAAAGCGAGACTCCATCTCAAAAAAAAAAAAAAAAAGAAAGAATGGAAAGGAAACATGCTGTGTTACAAAAATGTGAGGAATGTGAAAATCTGAGGAATCGTCTCCTAGGTCTGTTCCAGGAGTAGCCAGCAGTCTGAACTGTGAGTGGTATAGGGAGGAATCAAGTGACCAATTTTTTCTCCTTTAAAATAGGCTCATGTCTCAGTCGTTTGGCAGCTAGAGGAGAATGCCTTTCCAAACAGGACAGCAGACATCACTGTGACCGTCACCAAGTAAGTACTGCCTGGGTCACAGCAGAGTCAGGCCATGACCCTGGAAGACATCTCCCTACCACATGTGTGCTGTGAGAGGAGTGGCCCCCTTACTGCCCAGGAAGAAAGGAAACCCCAGTGAGCCCACGGAAGGCATCTGTGTCCCCGCAGGGACTCGACTTGCTCTTCTTGTCACCAGAGACAATTAAAATGTTCTTTTATCCACACACACAGTAAAACGGTGGCACAGTCTGGTGGCATGAGCCTTGCAGTTCTGGTTCTGGTTCACTCAGCTTTGGAATAGCGTGGGGTAGCTCTGTTATCTGCAAGACCTCTATGTTTGGGGGTAAGGGGAGAGTGCTGTTGGGAAGAGTTCTCAAATGGAGGTGACTCTGCCCACCAGAGGCCGTGCCCGTTTTGACTGCCGTGATGTGGGGGGGGGGTGTTCAGTAGCACATCTGGTGGGTAGAGGCCAGGAATACTGCTACACATCACACAGAGCAGTACAGGACAGCCCCCACAACCAAGAACTAACTGGCCCAAAATGTCAATAGTGTGGAGGCTGAGAAGCCCTTTTAAAATCAGCATTTTTCTAAGTGTGGTCTTCTAGAGACAATTCCGAACTCCAGTTGCTTATCTCTGAAAGCCTTTTCTTTTTCTTTTTTTTGGGATGGAGTCTCGTTCTGTCTCCCAGGCTGGAGTGCAGTGTGCGATCTCAGCTTACTGCAACCTCTGCCTCCCGGGTTCAAGCAATCTCTGCCTCAGCCTCCCACGTTGCTGGGATTACAGGCGCCCACCACCACGCCCAGCTAATTTTTGCAGTTTTAGTAGAGACGGGGTTTCACCATCTTGGCCAAGCTGGTCTTGAACTCCTGACGTCGTGATCCACCAGCTTTGGCCTCCCAAAGTGCTGGGATTACAGGTGTGAGCTACCGTGCCTGGCCTCTGAGAGCCTTTCCTTATCTGACTGCCAGTGACCCGGGGAGCCAGGTGCAGAAGCTCCTGTTACGCAGTGAGAACACATGGACACAGGGAGGGGAACAACACACACTGGGGCCTGTGGGAGGGGCAGGGGGAGGGAGAGCATCAGGAAGAATAGCTGATACATGCTGGGCTTAGTAACTAGGTTCTGGGTTGACAGGTACAGCAAAGCACCATGGCACACGTTCACCTATGTAACAAACCTGCACATCCTGCACATGTACCCTGGAACTTAAAAAAAAAGGCTGGAGGCCGGGCGCGGTGGCTCACGCCTGTAATCCCAGCACTTTGGGAGGCTGAGGCGGGCGAATCACAAGGTCAGGAGATCGAGACCACGGTGAAACCCTGTCTCTACTAAAAATACAAAAAATGAGCCGGGCGAGGTGGTGGGCGCCTGTGGTCCCAGCTACTTGGGAGGCTGGGGCAGGAGAATGGCGTGAACCCGGGAGGCGGAGCTTGCAGTGAGCCAGGATTGCGCCACTGCACTCTAGCTTGGGTGACAGAGCAAGACTCCGTCTCAAAAAAAAAAAAAAAAAAAAAAAGGCCGGGTGCAGTGGCTCACGCCTGTAATCCCAGCACTTTGGGAGGCTGAGGCAGGCAGATCACTTGAGGTCAGGAGTTTGAGACCAGCCTGGCCAACATGGTGAAACCCCGTCTCTACTAAAAATACAAAAATTAACAGGGCGTGGTGGCACACGCCTGTAATTCCAGCTACTGAGGAGGCTGAGGCATGAGAATTGCTTGAACCCGGCAGGGGGGAGGTTGCAGTGAGCTGAGATCGCACCACTGCACTCCAGCCTGGGCAACAGGGCGAGGCCCTTTTTAAGAAGCACTTGCCCATCCTGGCTAACACGGTGAAACCCCGTCTCTACTAAAAAAAATGGAAAAAATTAGCCGGGCGTGGTAGCGGGCACCTGTGGTCCCAGCTACTCGGGAGGCTGAGGCAGGAGAATGGTGTGAACCCAGGAGGCGGAGCTTGCAGTGAGCCGAGATCGCGCCACTGCACTCCAGCCTGGGCAACAGAGCAAGACTCTGTCTCAGAAAAAAAAAAAAGAAGCACTTGCTATGTACAAAGCAGGTGTGCTGTGAACTAACACTCTTATTCCTAGTTCCAATGAAAGACGGTCTGTGGCCGAGGAGACCCACACCCTTCAATTCAGGCATGGCTTCGTTGCAGTTCTCTCCAAGTAAGTACTCCTGAGGGGCCAGCACTAGTGTGACTCCGTCGCCCAGGGGACGGCTTTGGGCTCTCTGTCTTGTAGACGGAGCTGGTGGTCAGGATGAATGTGGACACTGTCCTTCTGAGAGGAGCCTGCTTAGAACCCAGGCTCTGATATTGATCTCTAGGGTACTAACGTTTGGGTCACAGAAATCCCATTGTGGTCATCAAAGGAGGTGTGTTGCCAACTAGTCTTGCTACAAAAGGGAATTAATATGACGTTGTGGAGGGAAGAAGGCAGCTGTGGGACTGGGAAGTAAGGAGGGGATGAGTAAGGCCATGTGAGGGATAATGAGTAAATGAACCAGCCCAACTATACAGAATTCAAATATTCCACTTCACCCCAACTGCGATACGAGCACTTTACATTTTGAAATTCAGCTTTTTTTTTTTTTTTTTTTTTTGAGACGGAGTCTTGCTGTCGCCCAGGCTGGAGTGCAGTGGCCGGATCTCAGCTCACTGCAAGCTCAGCCTCCCAGGTTCCCGCCACTCTCCTGCCTCAGCCTCCCGAGTAGCTGGGACTACAGGCGCCCGCCACCACGCCCGGCTAGTTTTTTGTATTTTTTAGTAGAGACGGGGTTTCACCAGGGTAGCCAGGATGGTCTCGATCTCCTGACCTCATGATCCGCCCGTCTCGGCCTCCCAAAGTGCTGGGATTACAAGCTTGAGCCACCGCGCCCGGCCGACATTCAGCTTTTATTCCTTTTTTTTTTTTTTTTTTTTTTTTAACTGAGACAAAGTCTCACTCTGTTGCCCAGGCTGGAGCACTTGGTGCTATCTCAGCTCACTGCAACCTCTGCTGCCCGGGTTCAAGCAATTCTCCTGCTTCAGCCTCCTGAGTAGTTGAGACTACAGGTGGATACCACAAGGCCCAACTAATTTTTTAAAAATTTACTTTAGTAGAGATGGGGATTTCACCATGTTGGCCAGGCTGGTCTTGAACTCCTGGCCTCAGGTGATCCGCCCGCCTTGGCCTCCCAAAGTACTGGGGTGACAGGCGTGAGCCACCGCACCTGGCCTCATTCCTCGTAAAGGTCTGGTGCCCTCTGTCCTAGCGTATTCAGTTGAAAGCACTCAAGTTCATTCAAAAAGAGGCCGGGCACGGTGGCTCACACCTGTCATCCCAGCACTTTGGGAGGCTGAGGTGGGTGGATCACCTGAGGTCAGGAGTTCGAGACCAGCCTGGCTAACATGGCAAAACCCTGTCTCTACTAAAAATATGAAAATTAGCCAGGTGTGATGGCAGGCGCCTGTAATCTCAGCTACTCGGGGGGCTGAGGCAGGAGAATCACTTGAACCCGGGAGGCAGAGGTTTCAGTGAGCCGAGATCGCACCACTGCACTCCAGTCTGGGTGACAGAGCAAGACGCCATCTCAAAAAAAAAAAAGAAAGGAGGATGGGTGCGGTGGCTCATGCCTGTCATCCCAAGACTTTGGCAGGCTGAGGTGGAGGATCACTTGAGCCCGGGAGGTTGAGGCTACACTGAGCCATGATTGTTCCACTGCGCTCTAGCCTGGGCAACAGAGTGAGACCCTGTCTCCAAAAAAGGGAGAAAGAGTCCTCAAGGGCTGATGCATGTCCTCTCAATTGCAGACCATCCATAATGTACGTGCACACAGGCCAGGTGCTTTCTCACCACAAAGAATTCGTCTTCCATGTAAGTACTTATTATTGTAAAGCTATAGGTGGCAAAGCAACACCCGCTTTGAGTTCCTACTCTGATTTTAATTTGCAGATACATGGGGAAAACCTCTTTGGAGCAGAATACCAGTTGCGAATTTGTGTCCCAACCAAATTACGTGGTCTCCAGATTGTAACAGTGAAGAACCTGACGAGGACTCAGGTATTTAAAGGCAGTTCTTTATCACAATCGCATCTTTTTCCAGAGTGACCACAGAGTCTCAAGTATAAAAAACCAGAGTTCTAGAAACGGAGGAAAGACAAGTTAACCATGGGAAAAGACTAGGAGTAAATTACCAAAATCCTGTTCAGAAGGAATCTCAATCACTCAGATCTTAAAGCAACCTGTCAGTTTTCCTCCGTTGAGGAAAAATAAGCAAAAATTAAAACCTTGTCAGTAGACAAGAGACATTTCCCCTTTGAAAATTGATAAATTCTGCTTCTCTGTTTGACTGATACAACATGTGACATTTCTTACACTGCCCCCTGTAAGTTGCTTACTAGCTTCCCTTCTTCTCCCCTGAGACTCTTTTTTTGGTCTCTGCTTTGCCTCAGCCTCTTTACTTTCAGTTGTCTCATCTGTAGTCTGGTTCCCAAAGCTAGCCTTGATACCTGAAGCAACAGGCTCTGCTCAGTATGACGGCTGAAGCCTGGGCTTTTTTTTCTTTTTTTCTCACACTACATCAGTGTCAATGCTCAAAAAATGGAAACGAATTTACAGAAACGACTCTGCTGACAATTAGAAAGAGGGCTTACAGGTCAGGTACCATGGCTCACGCCTGTAATCCCAGCACTCGGGATGCTGAGGCGGGTGGATCACAAGGTCAGGAGTTCGAGACCAGCCTGGCCAACATGGTGAAATCCCGTCTCTACTAAAAAAAAAATACAGAAAATTAGCCAGGCGTGGTGGCGTCCGCCTGTAATCCCAGCTACTCGGGAGGCTGAGGTAGGAGAATTGCTTGAACCCGGGAGGTGGAGGTTGCAGGGAGCTGAGATGTGCCACTGCACTCCAGCCTGGGTGACAGAGCAAGACTGTCTCAATACAATAAAATAAAGAGGGCTTACAAATATAAACATTTGCATTCATATGCAGTTTATTTATTTTTAAAAATAGAGGCAGGGGTCTTGCTATGTTGACCAGGCTAGATTTGAATTCCTAGGCTCAAGCGATCCTCCTGCCTCAGCTTCCCGAGTAGCTGGGACTACAGGCGCACGCCACCGCGCCCAGCTAGTTTACTTTTTAAAGAACGTTTGTTATCAGCACATTTAAACATTTCAACAAATATTTCAGTTTCCATTTGGAAACAAAATTCTTGTTTGAAAAGCTGACTGGAAGCCTGTGAGAATGGGAGTTCCACCCTGCTCTGAGGATGGAGGCTGAAACGGCACCAGAGGCTTCAAGACCAGCCTCCTCTCACCTGGGGGCAGTCAGACACATTGAGCTTACTTAAATAGACTGTGCTGGCAGAGCAAGTCAGCGGCAGAGCTGAAGTTCAGCATTGTCCTGTGGAACTCCCGGATCTGCTTCCTGATTTGCTTCATGGCAGGAGTGTTACATTTACTCTTGAAGGTCATTTGTTTCAGAATCTTGTCTGTCAGGTAATGTAGCCAGAGCACATTACTATAAGGGTGATATTCTCCCCAGCAGTTGTTATTCTCCTTCTTCATAAGCCTGTAGATGTCAAACTGGTAGTCGCCATCACCGGTAAACAGGTCCTCGTCCATGGAAACGTCGCAGAAAACCACAATCCCGTCCCGTTCCAAGCGGGACAAGGTGTAGTCAATGATGCTGACTTGCAGCCCACGGGTGGGGATGGTGCTGCTCTTCCCGTTGAGGGTGTAGTGGAGTTCTTTGAGGCTGGTTTTCTTTAAGAGCACATTCCCCCAGTGTAAGTCTCGGTGCTCAAACCGCAGTGATGCCTCCGCCACTGCGAGGGAGGCTGTGAGCTGGTGTAGAATGCTCTTTGCAGTAGCCAAGGAAGACAACTTGGTTTTCATTTGCTCTAGGTCAGTCCCTCCAAACTCAAATTCCAGCACAATGAAGAGCTGGTCGTCTTTAAAAAAATCAGGCCGGTCATTTGCGGAGCCTTTGGTTGAATGATAGTGATCCCAGGCTTTGAGGAGCAAGGGAGGGTAAGATCCCTGGACACAGTGCACTGAGTTCAGCCCGATAAAGCCTTCAGTGCGGTTGCACACTTCACCGGATAAGAGGCTCAACTCTTTGGAGATGATGATCTCTGGCAGGATTTCCTCAAAGGTTTTCTGATGGGATCCATTGACTAAATCGGGTCCTTCAATAGCAATGATTTTTATGGCTACAGGTGCGTGATCAGCAATTGTTCGAAACACTTCGCCAAACACCCCTTCCCCAATCTTCTCACAGCATTGCAGTTTTTCTGTGGGAAGGCAATGGCTAAAGGGGACAGGACCCTTCTGATTGCATTCCCCATAAACCTTTTCAGCATCAGATGCCTTTTTGTTTGAAATACTTAGAGTGTTTAAGGGGCTTAGCAAATACATTGAGGAGGAGTGCCAAGAGGACAGAGCACCACTTGTTTTGTTCATGACATGCCGGTTTGAACATTCTGATAGGAGGGATCCAGAGAGAGAAGTGGCAGTGGTATAGATGCTGCAGACCTCTGACACATCAGTCACAATTTTCTTCTTGTGGAAACTGAAGGAAGCCCTGGTTTTGGTCCAAAAGCTGGCATTCTGTAAAGGAGTCAGGTCCTGGGTGGGGAACGAATCTTTTCTCATCTTTTGGCCCTTTTTAAAGTGGTGGGAATGGAGGAGAGAGGTTTCCCTTGCCTCCTGATGTTTGCTCTTCCGGCTTGGTCTAGTTCTCTCCAGCCTGTCGATTCCCCCTGGCACAATGCGGCCCTTGGAAACGCTGGCTTCCTGATGCTCTCTCGGGACGGCCTCTTGAAGCGCGCTCTCTTGACAAGAGACTTGGCCCGTGGCCCTCCTCTTGCCTGTGTTTGACAGACCTGGACACTCCGGTCCACTTCCCACCAGTTTCCTTTTACTGCAGGATTCCCTCATATTCTTCCCATCTGCCCCAAACTCGGAATCCTCAGGGGTTCCTGAGTTCACAAGACCAAAGATTGCTGACCTGAAGCTGGCACGGGTTTGGTGGACCATCCTGGTGAGCCTGACTCCTCCTGTCGCTTCCTCCTGGGAGCAGGGGAGAGACGCTTGGTCCAGGGAGACTTCCGGGAGGTAGAGGCCGCTCGGGACGGCTGAGGCTGCAACCAGAGAGGCGGAGGTGCCGATCGAGATGGCCCTGTCCCTTGACGTTGGGGACCCGGGGCCGGGCGAGGCCAGAGAGCTGAACAGGGAAGCACTGGTGCCCACCTCGTCGCCGTCCCTGGGCTGGCCGCACGCGCTGAGGTCCGGGCTGAGGCCGCCGGGGTCGCGGCTGGGGAAGGGCGGGAGTCGGAGCGGGCCGCAGGGGGTGCTGCACTTCTGCGGGGGCCGAGTTCGCAGCCCCAGGCGTCTTGGGGTCACGGTGAGGCTCGGGCGAGCTCGCAGCTTCCGGCGCTTTGGGGTCACGGTCAGGCTGGGCCGGTCCTTGGGGACTCGGCCGCCGGGACGCCTCCGCCGCCGCCTCACCGGGCTGCCGGGGAAGTCGGGGTCGTCCGGATCGTCGGGATCGTCAGGATCGTCGGACTGCGAGGGGTCGCCGATGCTGGCGTCGCTGCTGCCGCTGCTGTTGAAGAAACGCCTCCGGTCCTGCGGCGGGAACCACTGCGCGGCTTCCCGGCCCGGCCGCCGCTGTCTCCTGCCGTCGGCAGCCCCATAAGTGCGGAAAAGCCGGCTCCCAAATCCCGGGGGCGAAGCCGCCATGGCCAGCACCCGCCAAGATGTTCAAACGCAAACATCGCGAGACTTCCGCGCGACGCGGACGCGCCGGCCTGCCGCGGGGTCCTAGCTCCCGGCTCTGCGCATGCGCACCTCGCCGGGGCATGGGTCCGGGCACTGGCCGGGGCCGGGGCCCGGGCGGGAACCGAAAACTGGCGGCTCGGTTTGTTCAGCGCGTCGCGGTCATGGGTCTCGTTTCAGGCCTTCACGGTGTGCACCTGGAGTCAGGAGCGCGCTTGTGGATTCATTCCGGTTCAGGTAAGTGTGGCCGTCCCGACAGGCCAGGGGAGGGCGGAGAGCCTGAAGCGGGTGAACGAGAGGCCAGGAGACCGTTTTTCCAGGGTTACCCCTGCCTGCCAGTGCCAGGGGCTCCCAGGCCCTCCCTAGCTTCGTCCCTGGGTCTCATTTGCTCCCGCCGGAGCTTTGCTTGGGCCGAGGTGAGCGCTGAAATTGCGCACACCCTCTATTCTGGGACCTTACGATGCTCTGTGTCCAAAGTGTTAAACGTGTCAGTCTTTCCGCACGGAAAGGAATCGTGTTAACTAGACCCTGCTTTTCCAGCATGTGGAAGAATGGCATTCAGTGAGCTGTGTCATCGCTTCAGATAAAGAAAATGTAACCGTGGCTGCAGAGATCTCCGTGGATCACTCTGAGGAGGTATTTGAGACTGAAATGCTCCAGATTTGATTATCCAGTTGCTCACGGGCATCGCCCCCGAGAAGAGATAATAGCATCTTTGTATACCATGTCCAAAATAGGTCTTTTGGTGCGAAAAACCAACCCTCTGTTTCAACCCGTTCCTTAGCTGCCCTCAGGAGGGTGATTTACTCCAGTTACAGGACAAAGAACTCTAGGGATTACCTGTGACTCCGCTTTCCTACATCCCCACGTCTTTTCTAGCAGCAAGCCCTGCCATTTCAGTGCCAAAATATACCCAAAATCCATTCACTTCTCTCCATTTCCACTGCCGTTGTAATTCAAACTACCCTTTCTTGCCAGGGCTGTTGCAATCACCTTCAGCCTGCTTTTCTTGCCTCTGTTTTTCCCACATTCTCTATAAATAATTCCCACGTAACAGCTATCCATCTTCTAAGAGCAGACATTAGATTGTGCCACTCCCCTGCCTATTTAAAAAACAAAACAAAACAAAACTGGTGCTTGAGCACACTTAGACTAAAATCCATACTTTTTTCATGGCCAGAGCAAGGCACTACTTGATCTGGTCTCTGCTTAATTCTTCAACTTCATCTCCTAGTACTCGCCTTTCTCTCCCACTGCCCCTTTTATTATTTTATTTTATTTTTTTTTTTTTGAGACAAAGTCTTGTTCTGTCGCCCAGGCTGGAGTGCAGTGGCACGATCTCTGCTCACTGCAAGCTCTGCCTCCCGGGTTCACGCCATTCTTCTGCCTCAGCCTCCTGAGTAGCTGGGACTACAGGCGCCCACCACCACTCCTGGCTAATTTTTTGTATTTTTTTTTAGTAGAGATGGGGTTTCACTGTGTTAGCCAGGATGGTTTCGATCTCCTGACCTCGTGATCCGCCCACCTCGGCCTCCCAAAGTGCTGGGATTACAGGCGTGAGCCACTGCACCCGGCCCACTGCCCCTTTTATAATCGGATTATTCTGTCCTATTCTTCTAGCTTGCCAGTACAGTATTATTCTGGCCATAAGACTTTGTACTTGCTGTTCCTTTGCTTAACACTGCTCTTCCCCTAGGTCCTCATGGAGGTGGTTTCTTCTTAAATTTAGCTCAGGTGTTCTTTTCTCTTTTCTTTTCTTTCTTTCTTTTTTTTTTTTTTTTTTTTTGAGACGGAGTCTCGCTCTGCCACCCAGGCTGGAGTGCAGTGGCCAGATCTCAGCTCACTGCAAGCTCCGCCTCCCGGCTTCAAGCGATTCTCCTGCCTCAGTCTCCTGAGTAGCTGGGATTACAGGTATGCGCCACCACGCCCGGCTAATTTTGTATTTTTAGTAGAGATGGGGTTTCATCATGTTGGTCAGGCTGGTCTTGAACTCCCGACCTCAGGTGATCCGCCCACCTCGGCCTCCCAAAGTGCTGGGATTACAGGCGTGAGCCACCATGCCAAGCCTCAGGTGTTATTTTCTTAGAGAGGCCTTCCCTGATTACTTATCCTAAAGTGGGAATTAGTGATCAAGTGATCAAGTTTAATGTCTTGCAGTGATCCAGGTGACATTCATGAGGTCTCAACTGAAGAAGTAGCAATGGGGGTGGAAAAGAAAGGGACAGGTACAAGATAAAATTAAAAAAAGAATTGTGAGTGTGGTGGCTCACATCTGTAATCCCAACACTATGGCAGGCTGAGGCGGGAGGATTGCTTGAGGCCAGGAGTTCAAGATCAACCTGGGCAGCAAAGTGAAACCCCATCTCTTAAAAAAAATAAATAAAAAATAGCCAGGCATGGTGGCTCATTCCTGTAGTCCCAGCTACTTGGGAGGCTGAGGCAGGAGGATCGTTTGAGCCCAGGAATTTGAAGCTTCAGTGAGCTATGATTGAGCCACTGCATTCCAGTCTGGCTAACAGAGTGAGACCTTGTCTCAAACAAAAAAAAAAAAAAAGGGAAGAAACGCTTACATTAAATAAAATGAATAAGCTGAGTGCGGTGGCTCATGCCTGTAATCTCAGCACTGTGGGAGGCTAATGTGGGTGGATTGCTTGAGCCCAGGAGTTTGAGACCAGCCTGGGCAACATGGTGAAACCCCATCTGATCTGCAGTTCAGTTACATCTTTTAGTAACTAGAAGACGGGGAAAGGAAGGAGAGAAACAAAACATATTTTAGACATGAACTCACTGTGTTTGAATGGCCCTCACCACCTTTCCTTTTAAAGGCATTCCTGGGCTTAGTTAACGGCCCCAAAGTACACAACACTACACAAAGTTACCCAAACAAGACCATCTGCAGTTATTCTCCAACTTCCTTTTCTTTCTTTCTTTCTTTTTTTTTTTTTTTTGAGACAGAGTCTCAAAAAATACAAAATACAAAAATTAGCCCAGTGTGGTGGGGTGTGCCTGTGGTCCCAGCTGCTCGGGAGACTGAGGTGGGAGGATCACTTGAGCCTGGAAGGTTGAGGCTACACTGACCCTTGATCATACCATTGCACTCCAGCCTGGGTGACAGAGCGAGATCCTGTCTCAAAAACAAGTCAGTCAAGAGCTGACTTTGGATGGCACAAGGGAAAAGAAGAAAAGGCCAGGCGCGGTGGCTCACGCCTGTAATCCCAGCACTTTGGGAGGCCGAGGCGGGTAGATCATCTGAGGTCAGGAGTTCGAGACCAGCCTGGCCAACATGGCATAACCCCATCTCTACTAAAAATACAAAAATTAGCCGGGCGTGGTGACTCACGCCTATAATCCCAGCTACTCGGAGGCTAAGGCAGGAGAAGCCCTTGAACCTGGGGGGTCGGAGGTTGCAGTGAGCCGAGACCGCAGCACTTCACTTAACTCTAGCCTGGGCAAAAGAGCAAGACTCTGTCTCAAAAAAAAAAAAAAAAGAAAAGAAAAGGAAGTTGGAGAATAACTGCAAATGGTCTTGTTTGGGTAACTTTGTGTAGTGTTGTGTACTTTGGGGCCGTTAACTAAGCCCAGGAATGCCTTTAAAAGGAAAGGTGGTGAGGGCCATTCAAACACAGTGAGTTCATGTCTAAAATATGTTTTGTTTCTCTCTTTCCTTTCCCCATCTTCTAGTTACTAAAAGATGTAACTGAACTGCAGATCCTTGGTGAAATATCTTTCAACAAATCTCTATATGAGGGACTGAATGCAGAGAACCACAGAACTAAGGTAATTCCTGGCTAACTTCTGAGTAGTGCCCAAGGAAAATTGTGCCTAACCTTTGAGTGCCTGCACAGACATTCTGTTGCCCTCTTCCTGTTTTCAGCCTTAACACTTCTGATCTTGGCTCTGCCATCACTGCCTTTGTGACCTTGAGTGAGTCAGCTTCTGCGAGTTTTTTGCCTATGAAATAAGGCAATTAAGAGGTGCAAGCTGAGGAGTTCTGAATTGAAATAACTAGGCTGGAATCTGCATTATATACTTTGATTTGAAAATATATTGATTGGCCGGGCGCGGTGGCTCAAGCCTGTAATCCCAGCACTTTGGGAGGCCGAGGCGGGCGGATCACAAGGTCAGGAGATCGAGACCACAGTGAAACCCCATCTCTACTAAAAATACAAAAAATTAGCCGGGCGCAGTGGCGGGCGCCTGTAGTCCCAGCTACTCAGGAGGCTGAGGCAGGAGAATGGCGGGAACCCGGGAGGTGGAGCTTGCAGTGAGCCGAGATCGCGCCACTGCACTCCAGCCTGGGCAACAGCGTGAGACTCCGTCTCAAAAAAAAAAAAAAAAAAAAAAAAAAAAAAGAAAATATATTGATTAAAAAAAAAAATTTCCAGCCAGGCACTGGTGGCTCACACTGTAATCCCAGCACTTTGGGAGGCCGAGGCGGGTGAATCACTTGAGATCAGGCCAAGACCAGCCTGGCCAACGTGGTGAAACATGGTGAAACCCTGTCTCTACTAAAAATCCAAAAATTAGCCGGGCGTGATGGTGGGTGCCTGTAATTCCACCTACTTGGGAGGTTGAGGCACGAGAATCGCCTGAATCTGGGAGGTAGAGGTTGCAGTGAGCTGAGATCGTGCCTCTGCACTCCAGTCTCAATGATAGAGCGAGACCCAGTCTCAAATAAATAAATAAATAATTTTTTTAAAATTTCCTAAGTAAGAAATTGTTTTTCGTATACATTAACTGTCTTAGTGTGCTGTATCAGTGTTTGGTTATAGTATTAAACAGTACTCAGGAATGCATAAATCTTTTATAAGATTTAGACTAGATACTGGAACTCTTGGAATTCTTTTTGCAAACGTATGACCAGAACTTAGACTGATGCCTGTGATTTATGGACTGAATGCTTTGTGTGTTACCCTGTGTGTTCATTCTTGTTGACACTTGCCTGGACATGGCTTCAGAGGTGATCTATCTGTGAGCTCTGAGCTCTTTAGTTAGGCATGATTGTCTACTAGAGGGAACGTCAGGAGAGTGATGCTGGATTGCTAAATATAAGGTCCTCTGTTTTCCTCCCTGGAGGAGCAGAAAGGAGCAATTGTCTAGACATGCCAATATAACATTTCCTTTTATTTTTAAGTAGTGTATTTCTTTTTTTTCTTTTCTTTTTTTTTTTTTTTTTTTTGAGGCAGAATCTTGCTCTGTCGCCCAGGCTGGAGTGCGGTGGTGCGATCTGGGCTCACTGCAAGCTCCGCCTCCCGGGTTCACGCCATTCTCCTGCCTCAGCCTCCCGAGTAGCTGGGACTACAGGCGCCCGCCACCATGCCTGGCTAATTTTTTTTTGTATTTTTAGTAGAGACAGGGTTTCACTGTGTTAGCCAGGATGGTCTCCAACTCCTGACCTCAGGTGATCTGCCCCCCTTGACCTCCCAAAGTGCTGGGATTACAGGCGTGAGCTGCCATGCCCAGCTAAGTAGTGTATTTCTAATACAGAAAACAATGTGGAAGAAATAGAAGTGCCCCATTATTGCACTGCCCAAATTTTAACCAATAAAAGTAATAGCAAGAAAATCCAAGCCATACAGAGAACGGTAATGAAATGAAAAATAATGGTTCCTTCACTTCTCCCTTCCCATGCCCCTAGCAGGGAGGAGTTACTATTAAGTTTCTTACGTGCACATTTTAAATTTATATATTTCCCCCTCTTACTTACTGATACTTTTATTTCTATGGCATGGATTCCGCAAAATTCCTTTCTTTAAATCCAATATCCTAAGCAAAGTATTAAGTAGTTCCTGACAATAAGCACCTGAGTGACAGTGACTCTGTGAATATAAACAAACTATCCAAATGCATTTCAGCCGCAAGAAAGGGAAAATCCATCTCTTCCAGCACAAGGGCATATGCTGTTTATCCAGCGAGAGAGAGTGACCTGGGGCGATGGGCTGGCTGCTTTTGTCCTTGCACTCTGCCGTGTTGGGGCTGCGTTCCGTCACGGCCAGCACAAAGTTACCACGTCTCCAAATGCTATGTTTTCACATGGCAGGATACAGAACAGGAAGCAAGAAGTCAGTCGCAAAAGGATTTTGGCTTTTTCCTCATGCGCCTTCCCTTTTCAGGGATGAAACAGTTTCCAAAAGCTCCCAGGAGACATCCTCTTACCTCTTCTTAGTGAGATCTGAATCTCACGTCAGTCACTGGCGAAGGAGAATAGCTGTGTGTCATGATCACCTTAGACCAACCATGATTCCTGAATAAAATCCGAAAGGAGGGAGTGGCCACTGGGCAGGCCAGCATCAGTGTTTGCTGCAAGCAGTAGTACCTGGTGCCCTGCTTCTCCCTTAACCTCTACCTGGGCATCTTCAGGGCACTTTTGGGAATCTGTGGGTTTAGAAGAGGATAAAGGGAGGCGGCTTTGAGAAATGGGGACATGTCTTCTACTCAAATCTGGCCTGTTTCCCGAGTCACCTTGGGACTTCCTTTCACTTCCCACACCCAGGTTCTCGAGTCCCCCTCTTTCTCCTATAGAAGAATATTCCAGCCCTCTTTCTGTTCTTCCTCCGTCTTTGTTGCTATGGTACCTCCCTATTCTCAAGTCCTAGGACTTCACTTCTATTAAGTTCACTACCTATGATCTAAGTAGGACCTGGAAGGTCAACTTTAGGTCAACCAGCATTTATAACTTAATTGGAAGAGGCCTTAAAGGTAAGTTTGTCCAGCTCTTCACCCCGTACAGAAACCTCTCCAAAGCATCCCTGACCTTGGCGCTTAAACATACACGTGAAGGGAACTCAGTGCTCTGAGCAGGCAGAGAAGTCTTGTTGGCTCTCTGGCCCCACCTAAGTCCTGGGAACTTGTTCTGGCCACAACTTGGAAGGGCCATCCCTGGGTCTCAGGAAGCACATCCCTGGGTCTCAGGAAGCACATCCCTGGGTCTCAGGAAGCACATCCCTGGGTCTCAGGAAGCACATCCCTGGGTCTCAGGAAGCATATCCCCTGAACTTTCTAGCTGAGCCCTGCCAGAAGAGAGATGAGACTCCCGACACTGGGAGAGCCTTTGGAAAACAAAACCTGAGGATGACTTCTAATAGCTGAGCTCTGCAAGTAGTACACATGGATATAATTTTGCATTTATTATGTCCCTTAGGTAATACACACTTTTTAGTCTGGTGAGGAGAAGACCAGTACTTTTGTCATATTTTGTGGGGAAAATGTATTACCAAAGCCTTTAGGGATCTGTGCAAGATCAAAAAGAGCCGTCAGAACGGAGTTGGAAAGGACTTGGAGATCATTGAAAGGAAGTCATCGTTTTAAAGAGAACAGGCATGGGGCTCAGGGACATAGAGCAGTGAAGTGGTGTGACAGCCTCGCAGTCCTGTGTTGAGACTGCATTCCGCGGGACCCTCTTTCAAGCTGTCAGAGCATCTTTAACAGAAGGTCACAATCTCCTGACAGACCTAGCCCTTCTAGATAAGGGGCCAGAATAGTTTCTTACAAAGTATTTGGATGATTGGATAATTTTAGATGATCTAAAATGCTGTATCAGGGAATATTAGCTTTTTGCTTTCGTGTCATCAGTTTTAATCAATACACAGGATGTTGCCAAGTCCTCGTATTTTGCTCCTTAAAATAACATGTAGGATTTTTTCCTCATTTCCTTCACCTGATGTATTGGGCCATCTCTTTGTCTTGTCTAGATCACTGTCGTCTTCCTGAAAGATGAGAAGTACCATTCTTTGCCTGTCATAATTAAAGGCAGCATTGGTGGACTTCTGGTGTTGATTGTGATTCTGGTCATCCTGTTCAAGGTCAGTTCTACTCATGGCATAACGGTGAGGGAAGACTGGGCTCTGGTTTTGGGCACAGAACTCCTTAGGACAGCTAACCTCTGACTTAGAGCGGCTGCCCTGGCCTCGTGGCCACTTTTTTCTCCTCCTTCAACTACACACCCCCATTTAGACAAATGAGTAAAACAGTATCTGTCTGAAAAGAGAAAACTCTAATTGAATAATAAAGAGCGATTCTATATATATTTCTTTGCCACCTCGCTATTCTCAAGGCCCAGAACTTACTCCTGTTACGTCCGGCTACCTGTGAGTTAAATAGGGCCTGGAAGGTCAACCCTAGGCCAGCATTTGTAACTTGATTGGAAGAGGCCTTCACGGTAAAAAAGGCCTTAAAACAGATGTGATTGCTGCTCCCCTAGTGAAATCTTTTCCTTGCCTTCCCCTGTCTTAATGTGCAAACTCTTCTACTGATATTTTTTTTTTTTTTTTTTTTGAGATGGAGTCTCGCTTTGTCACCCAGGCTGGAGTGCAGTGACCGGATCTCAGCTCACTGCAAGCTCCGCCTCCCGGGTTTACGCCATTCTCCTGCCTCAGCCTCCCGAGTAGCTGGGACTACAGGTGCCCGCCACCGCGCCTGGCTAGTTTTTTTGTATTTTTTTTTTTAGTAGAGACGGGGTTTCACCGTGTTCGCCAGGATGGTCTCGATCTCCTGACCTCGTGATCTGCCCGTCTCGGCCTCCCAAAGTGCTGGGATTACAGGCTTGAGCCACGGTGCCCGGCCTCTTCTACTGCTATTTAAGATTCTCTCCTCTCTGTCCTCTACCCCTCTCTACCCTTAAGTGTTCCTTTTCTTCTTTTTTTTTTTTTTTTTGAGATGGAGTTTTGCTCTTTGTGCCCAGGCTGGAGTGCAGTGGTGCGATCCCCGCTCACCGCAACCTCCGCTCACCCCCCCGACCCCCGCTCCGGGTTCAAACAATTCTCCTGCCTCAACCTCCCGAGTAGCTGGGATTACAGGTGCGCGCCACCACGCCCAGCTAATTTTTGTATTTTTAGTAGAGATGGGGTTTCACCGTGTTGGCCAGGCTGGTCTCGGACACCCGACCTCAGGCGATCCACCCGCATCGGCCTCCCAAAGTGTTAGGATTACAGGCGTGAGCCACTGCGCCCAGCTTTTTTTTTTTTATTTTTTTATTTTTTGAGACGGAGTCTTGTTTCTTCACCCAGGCTGGAGTGCAATGGCGCGATCTTGGCTCACTGCATCCTCTGCCTGCCAGGTTCAAGCAGTTCTCCTGTCTGAGTCTCCCCAGTAGCTGGGATTACAGGCACATGCCACCATGCCCGGCTAATTTTTGTATTTTTAGTAGAGACAGGGTTTCACTGTGTTGGCCAGGCTGGTCTCGAACACCTGACCTCAAGTGATCCACCCACTTCAGCCTCCCAAAGTGCTGGGATTACAGGCATGACCACTGTGCCCAGCCTTTTTTTTTTTTTTTTTTTTTTTTTTTTTTTAAATAAAAGACAGGGTCTTGCTTTGTCCCCCAGGCTGGAGCTCAGTGGCACAATAATGGCTCACCGCAGCCTCACACTCCTAGGCTCAGGCCATCCTCCCGCCTTAGTCTCCTGAGTAGTTGGGACTGTTACTTAGGCGCATACCACCACACCCAGCTAATTTTTTAATTTTAATATTGTGGAGATGAGGTCTCCCTATATTGCCCAGGCTGGTCTCAAACTCCAGGGCTCAAGCGATCTTCTCATCTTGGCCTCCTGAAGTGCTGGGGCTACAGACATGAGCACCTGGCCCTGCTGTTTTCTCCCAACAAGTCAAACTGTTCCCTAAATAGGTTCGTGCCTCTGCGTACGCATAGGCTGCTACTGTTGTCAGGAATGCCCTCCATGACTGCTGACTTCGCTCACTCTCTTCCCTGAAAGCGGTCTAGAGACTCCTGAGTCGTCTGTGCTGGCTTCTGTGCGTTTGCTGTGAGCTCCCTTCTGGGAACCCTTCCAAACGGCAGTCACCACACCGTATTGTAATTATCTCTTTTTCTGCTAGGTGATGAGCTTGACGTAGGAAGCTGTACTTGATCTCCTTCTATCTTCAGCATCATAGGCTCTACTGAGTATTTTTGCATAAACGAGATTAGATCCAGTACAGCCGAAATTATCACGCTTTGCAAAATAAGTTAAAAAGGTTCAGCTGCTTGGGAGGGCAGGGGTCAGAGGAGGTGGAGTCAGTTCTGATGGAGGGATGAGCACCAGAGGTCTTGAAGGATTGGACTGTCCGGGAGAGAGTCAGAGGAAGGTAGGAGAAAGGAATAGTGGTTATGAGAAACAGAGGAATGTAGGGGCTGTTTAGACAACAGCCAGAGTGCCAGTTTTCTGAAACAGATGGGAATCTTCGGCCTGTCTCTGGACTTTCCTTCCATTGTTTCAGTGTGGCTTTTTTAAAAGAAAATATCAACAACTGAACTTGGAGAACATCAGGAAGGCCCAGCTGAAATCAGAGACTCTGCTCGAAGAAGAGAATTAGGACCTGCTATCCACTGGGAGAGGCTGTCAGCCAGTCCTGGGACTTGGAGACCCGGCATCCTTCGGAATACTTTTTCCTTCAGGATGATGGACAGCAGCATGAAGCCGTTTGTAGAATATCAGTTTTTAACCACGCATTGTCCCCAAAGCGTCTGTGCATTGTGCAAAAAGTACACTTGGGAAACATTTGGTATTAAATAAAGTTACACTTTTCTTCACAGTAGTGCCTTTAATCTGGAAACACAGTATTACTTACGACTTGCAGGACATTTTGCCTGATAGGGCAAGTTTTCATTCTTATTTTAAAAAAATGATAGATTGTGGCCGGGCGCGGTGGCTCACACCTGTAATCCCAGCACTTTGGGAGGCCGAGGCGGGCGGATCACGAGGTCAAGAGATCGAGACCATCCTGGCCAACGTGGTGAAACCCCATCTCTACTAAAAATACAAAAATTAGCTGGGCGTGGTGGCGGGCGCCTGTAGTCCCAGCTACTCGGGAGACTGAGGCAGGAGAATCGTTTGAACCCGGGAGGCGGAGGTTGCAGTGAGCCGAGATCGTGCCACTGCACTACAGCCTGGGTGACAGAGCGAGACTCCGTCTCAAAAACAACAGAACAAAAAAAATCATCGATTGTATCCTTTCAGATAATTCTTAAGTATCAATTTTTCAGATTTCCAAAAGAAACCCTTTGGGGTTTTAATTTAAACATACAGGTTAAGTTTGGGAGCATTGATATCTTTATAGAGTTGTCTTTCTACTCCACTTGCTGAGATTTTGTTTGTTGGTTGGTTTGTTTTTTGAGACAGAGTTTCTCTCTTATTGCCCAGCCTGGAGTGCAATGGTGCAATCTCGGCTCACCACAACCCCTGCCTCCTGGGTTCAAGCGATTCTCTTGTCTCAGCCTCTCAAGTAGCTGGGATTACAGGCATGCGCCACCACGCCCAGCTAATTTTGTATTTTTAGTAGAGATGGGGTTTCTCCATGTTGGTCAGGCTGGTCTCAAACTCCCGACCTCAGGTGATCCACCCATCTCAGCCTCCCAAAGTGCTGGGATTACAGGCATGAGTCACCACACCTGGCCATGCTGAGGTTTTTAAAAACACTTTGCAGCAAGGTTTTACAATTTTCTTCAAAGGGGTCTTAATTTATAAAGACTTATTTCCAGCTGTATTTTTATTTGTTTGTTTGTTTTAGGGACAGGGTCTCACTCTGTCGCCCAGGCTGGAGGGCAGTGATGGCAGTCATAGGTCACTGCAGCCTTGAACTTTTGGGTTCAAGCAGTCCTCTGCCTCAGCCTCCTGCGTAGCTGGGACTACAGGTGCAGGCCATCATGCCTGGCTCCTTTTTGCATTTTTCTTTTGTAGAAATGGGATCTAGCTATGTTGACCAAGCTGATTTCAAACTCCTGGCGTCAAGTGATCCTCCTGCCTTAGCCTCTGAAAGTGCTGGGATTACAGACGTAAGCCACTGTGCCTGGCCTGTACTGTGCTTTTGTTGCTACTGTGAGAAAATACTTTATTCTTCCCCCTGACTGTTTAGAGTTTGCATTTAGAACAGTTGGTGGTTTTGAATGTTTATCTTATCTGACCATTTTACTGAACTGGTTTTTTTTTTTTTTTTTTTTTGAGACGGAGTCTCACTCTGTCGCCCAGGCTGGAGTGCAGTGGTGTGATCTCTGCTCACTGCAACCTCCGCCTCCTGGGTTCAAGCGATTCTTCTGCCTCACACTCCCGAGTAACTGGAACTACAGGCACACCCCACCACGCCTGGCTAATTTTTGTACTTTTAGTAGAGACAGGGTTTCACCATGTTAGGCTGGTCTTGAACTCTTGACCTCAGATGATCTACCTGCCTCAGCCTCCCAAAGTGCTGGGATTACAGGCGTGAGCCACCGCGCCCGGCCAAACTGTTTTTTAATCACTCTTTAGTTGATTCTTTTGGATTTTTTTCTAAGGAGATCATTCTATTTGCAAATAATGGCAATTTGGAGTCTTTCTGATATTTCTACTTTTGGCTACCCTTACTTCTTTGACTAGGACGGGGAGAGCTCTGAGAAGTAAACCGTGTACCTGGCTGTAACGGGAGGGCTTTTCCTGCCCTCCTTTGCCTGCCTCACACCTGCCTGTCATCCCAGCCCCGGCTGCTCTGCCTTTGGGTAGTTTCTGGGGCTTGGTTGCAGCAGCCCATTCCCCTGTCACGGAGCCCCGTACCTTGCCAGTGTTACATCGCTAGGCTGTTAGGCACGATCTGCTTCCCTGTTGATCTGATTCCATCATCTTCATTTCATTCAGAAATCCCTCTGTGTTATTGGTTACTTGATTATATTGTTCTCTGTTTTCCAATCCTGCCACAGGCTTTTCCCCTTCCTTGT
Source organism: Macaca fascicularis (assembly GCF_037993035.2). Taxonomy (NCBI): domain Eukaryota; kingdom Metazoa; phylum Chordata; class Mammalia; order Primates; family Cercopithecidae; genus Macaca; species Macaca fascicularis. Next base: position 3,760,546 of record NC_088390.1, on the reverse strand, counting down.
AACTCTTGGGTGTTTCAGTGGGATTTGCCTTTGAGGAAAGACCCACAGGTAAGTTTGCTTAGTTATTTTCCTGTTGAGCTCAGGAGTCGTGTCCAAGTTTTCAATATTATATAAAAGCCCCTACTTTTATACTTTTTCAAAATTGCAAATAAGACACCCGCTCCCATTGTCACAGGGAAGCCTTCTATTGACTTTGCTGAGCTGTGCTGATCTGATTGGCAGTTGTAATCAGGGGACTCCATCAGGAACTACTCAGTGAGGAGGAAGACACTTTTAAGTGTAGACATGGTTAGTGTCAGGCCTCTGAGCCCAAGCCAAGCCATCGCATCCCCTGTGACTTGCACGTATACGCCCAGCTGGCCTGAAGTAACTGAAGAATCACAAAAGAAGTGCAAATGCCCTGCCTGGCCTTAACGGATAACATTCCACCACTAAAGAAGTGAAAATGGCTGGTCCTTGCCTTAAGCAATGATATTATCTTGTGAAATTCCTTTTCCTGGCTCATCCTGGCTCAGAAAGCTCCCCCACTGAACACCTGGTAACCCCCACTCCTGCCCACCAGAGAACAACCCCCCTTTGACTGCAATTTTCCTTTACCTACCCAAATCCTACAAAACGGCCCCACCCTTATCTCCCTTCGCTGACTCTCTTTTTCGGACTCAGCCCGCATGCCCCCAGGTGAAATAAACAGCCATGTTGCTCACACAAAGCCTGTTTGGTGGTCTCTTCACACGGACACGCATGACAGTTAGATTTTACAAATTCATATGCTATGGCTTGGGCCAAGGTCTGTGGCATACACCAGTAGTCCCAGCTACTCAGGAGGCTGAGGCATGAGAATCGCTTGAACCCGGAAGGCAGAGGTTACAGTGAGACAAGACAAGACCCTGTCTCAAAAATAAATAAATACATAAATAAACGAGGCCGGGCATGGTGGCTCACGCCTGTAATCCCAGCACTATCCCACCGAGGTGGGCACATCACCTGAGGTGGGGAGTTTGAGACCAGCCTGACCAACATGGAGAAACACCATCTCTACTAAAAATACAAAATTAGCCGGGCATGGTGGCACATGCCTGGAATTCCAGCTACTCGGGAGGCTGAGGCAGGAGAATCGTTTGAACCTGGGAGGCAGAAGTTGCAATGAGCCGAGATTGCACCACTGCACCCCAGCCTGGGTGACAGAGTGAGACTCGGTCTCAAAAAAGAAAAGAATGAGTGCTGAGCTCAGCCCTGTGCAGTAACCTTTTCTCATAATCGAATGAGATTACGAGAACATGACCAATTTAGGTTTTCACACCTGCTCGGTTTCATCCCTCCAAAGTTCAGATGGTGTCTTCAGAGAAACAGATTATTTGAATCTGCACTCACTATCTTGTACCAGGGGAAATGAGAACAGAAAGCACACAGGGTACTTCCCCAGCTGGTCTTTCTTCTAAAAGCTGCCTTTTTGGTGCTAGGCCTTTCTCATTTCCTTTTCACCCTCTGCCAGGGACAGGAAATGGTAGAGCTTGCATAGATCCAAGAACAGGACTGAACTGGAACCCACCGAACTTTGGATGCAGTTATTGGAGGCATGAAACCAAGCAGGTGTGAAAACCTAAACTGGTCACGTTATTTAGGCCTCATTCGATTATGAGGAAATGTTACTCCACAGGGCTGAGCCCAGCAGTTTTTTTTTTTTGTTTTTGTTTTTGAGACAGGGTCTCACTCTCTCGCTCAGGCTGGAGTGCAATGGCGCGATCTCAGCTCACTGCAACCTCCGCCTTCCAGGTTCAATCGATGCTCCTGCCTCAGCTTCCTGAGTAGCTGGGACTGCAGGTGCCTGCCACCACGCCCAGCTAATTTTTGTGTTTTTAGTAGAGACGCAGTTTCACCACATTGGTCAGGCTGGTCTTGAACTCCCGACCTCAGGTGATCCGCTCACCTCGGCCTCCCAAAGTGCTGGGATCCCAGGTGTGAGCTGCCGCTTCTGGCCTTCCGCAGTCTTAAATGACCTGCACTACTGCATTACTCTGTGCACGGCTCCAATACATTTTCAAGGAGGGGAGTTTGGTTAAGATTTTCTGGTCTTCTAGTCATAATTATATTGTAATGGCACCAGAATTTTACCATTACTTGAACTAGGAACAGATTGAGTACATGGAATCAAGCGAAACTTTCATTTAATCAATTTTTTTAATTTTTGAGATGGAGTCTCGCTCTTTCACCCCGACTGGAGTGCAGTAGCATGATCTCGGCTCACTGCAACCTCCGCTTCCCAGGTTCAAGTGATTCTCCTGCCTCAGCCTCCCGAGTAACTGGGACTACAGGCATGCGCCACCATGCCCGGCTAATTTTTGCATTTTTAGTAGAGACGGGGTTTCACCATGTTAGGCTGGTCTCGAACTCCTGACCTCGTGATCCACCCACCTCGGCCTCCCAAAGTGCTGGGATTACAGGCGTGAGCCTCCACCACACCCGGCTATTAAAATTTTTTAATTTTTATTTTTGGAGACTGGGGTCTCACCTTGTTACCCAGGCTGGAGTTGAACTCCTGAGCTCAAGTGATCTGGAGTAGCTGGGACTAAGGGCATGTGCCACTGTGCCTGGCTTAGAGAAACTTTTAATCACTTCAGGAAGCATCGTCGTCCTAATGGCAGAGTTCAGGAGGATGCACCTAAATGGACAATTCCACCTTCGGTTGACTTGCTTTGGTTTTTTATGAGTGGAAGCAAATTTTGTAAAGTGCATGAATAATAGGTACATTTCTCAAAGTGAAATCAGTAAAAAGTGAAAATTTGCCTTTGTCGCAGCCTTGCTTCATTCAATGCTGTTCCTTAGAAGCTGAGATGACCTGGTTTAACGTGTATCTTTCCAAACCGTATTCTGAGCTGGGCACTTTGGGAGGCCGAGGAGGGTGGATCACCTGAGGTCAGGAGTTCAAGACCAGCCTGGTCAACATGGTGAAACCCCGTCTCTACTAAAAATACAAAAATTAGCCGGGTGTGGTGGCAGGTGCCTGTAATCCCAGATGCTTGGGAGGCTGAGGCGGGAGAATCGCTTGAACACGCGAGGGGAGGTTGCAGTGAGCTGAGATCACACCACTGCACTTCAGCCTGGGCAACAGAGCAACACTCTGTCTCAAAAAAAAAAAAAAAAAAAAATCATATTCTGTGCATCTCTTTTATATGTATGTGTGTGTGTGTATATATATATATATATATGTACAAAGTTTTTTTGTGAGGGGGGTTGCATAAATAGGATTGTATCTTCTGCCATTTGTGATCATTTGTGAACATGTTCAAGGAATCCATGTCAGAAGCTAAATGCTGCTGCTAAATGTTGGGGGTCAGGTGGGGGAATAGAGGGACGGCTATCATCTTGGTCTAACATAATCTTTGGGGAATTAATCACATACGTTGATGTAGCTCTTTACAATTTGTAAAGAAGCCCTTTTAGCTTTTTCCAAGAGTGGAATTAAAAACTTTTTGTAATTGCTGTGCGGTGCCAAAGTGCTTTCCAGAAAGACTGGATCACTTTATGTGGTTATCAGCAGTGTGAACTTGTTCTGGAATCTCCATTTTTACTTCATTTGTTTGCTTAATGGGTGTATAATTCTAGTTTCAGTTTTACTTTTCTTTGATTGTTGGCAGGTCCATGTATTTTTCCGTGAATTAAGATGAGTTTTTTCCTCCTCTCTGCTTTAGGTTTTCTTTCTTGTCCAGTTCAAACAACATGACCCTGGTATTTTCTCATTAGCTTTTTCTGAACTGCTCCCTGCTTCTGGGGTAGAAGAGGTGCATTTCCATGAACTTCTGAGCCTTGGGGCAAGTGAGGGTGATTTGAGACTTTAATAGGATTAGAGAGCCATGTGCTCTCCAAAGTGGGGGAACTAAGTCTTATAGATGAGGTGGTGGGCATTAGCAAGCAGCCGTCATCATTGGTGGTCTGTCTGAAAGACACTCTTCCTAAGTACCACAAGGGAGAAGACAGGACCACGGTGCCCTTCTGCTTCTGGGAGACGCCCTGCCCTTGCCCTCCCTCTGTCCCTGATGAGGTGGAGATTCCTGTTTGTTTTTGTTATTCTGAGATGGAGCCTCCTCTGCTGCCCAGGCCGGAGTGCAATGGCGCGATCTCTACTCACTGCAAGCTCCGCCTCCCAGGTTCACGCCATTCTCCTGCCTCAACCTCCCGAGTAACTGGGACTACAGGCGCCGCCACTGCGCCCGGCTAATTTTTTGTATTTTTTAGTAGAGACGGGGTTTCACCATGTTAGCCAGGATGGTCTTGGTCTCCAGACCTTGTGATCCACCTGCCTCGGCCTCCCAAAGTGCTGGGATTACAGGCGTGAGCCACCGCGCCGGGCTGAGATTCCTGGTTAATCGTCTCCTAGGACCAGGACTGCAGCCAATTGCAGTCCTGTGGGCAGAGTAGTCGGGGAACTGAAGGTGTGGTCTCTGTGGACGCCTCATCTTCTGTCCAGGGCCGAGAGGTGAGCCTGGACTAGTCCTGCCCAGAGCACTGGCAGACGTTTTCAAGCTCTTGGCTTTGGTTTCTCGGAGTGATCTTTCCTCTCTTTAGAGCTGTGAGATCTGAGGCTGAGGTTGGAGTGCTGGGGTGAGTGAGAGAAAACATCACCGGCCCGCTTTGGTTCTGCAAATCTTTTTGATTTCTTAGTCTGGCAAAAGGCTACCAGCCTAGGTGGAATTGGGACACCAGGGCCTGGGGTCTTTTGGCTCCCGGATAAAGAGCTGACTGGATTAGCTAGCTGGTTAAGGACACCAGTACCTCTAGGTTAGGGGTTTCTGACCGTTTGGTGGGCCATAGATCCTTTTGGTGGTCCAGCGACCCCTTCTCAGGCATTTTCCCAAATATTGCATTACAAAAATGTTCACACATACAGAAAAGTTGAATTTGACAGTGAACACTGGTCTGCCCACCACCTAGTTTCTGCTGTTGGCATTTTCCTGTGCTTGCTTTACCATGTTTTCCCAACCGTCTATCAGCTTATTTTTAAACAATAAAAGTTTACAAAAATCCATTATATTGAAATCTAACAATCAGAATGTTTTTAAAATTTTATGTATATCTTTATTAATGCCTTAGAGTAGCAGGTCTAATAACTACCCTACTTCCAAAGTGGTGATGAGCTTACATTGTATTTTCAGGTACCTGCGGTAGCTGTAATATAACAGGAATATACAATTTCTGTTGGTATCAAGATTACTAGTGGGCGCGGTGGCTCACGCCTGTAATCCCAACACTTTGGGAGGCCCAGGCGGGCGGATGACCTGAGGTCAGGAGTTCGAGACCAACCTGGCCAACACGGTGAAACCCCATCTCTACTAAAAATACAAAAATTAGCCAGGCGTGGTGGCAGGTGCCTGTAATCCCAGCTACTTGGGAGGCTGAGGCAGGAGAATCACTTGAACCCAGGAGTCAGAGGTTGCAGTGAGCCGAGTTCACGCCATTGTACTGCAGCCTGGGCGGCAAGAGCAAAACTCTATCTCAAAAAAAAAAAAAAAAAAAAAAAAGATTACAGGTACTGCTGATACGACTAGGGTTGTTGTCTGCTTCATAATTGAAGGGAATGTGGCCGGGCACGGTAGCTCAAGCCTGTAATCCCAGCACTTTGGGAGGCCGAGACGGGCGGATCACGAGGTCAGGAGATCGAGACCATCCTGGCTAACACGGTGAAACCCTGTCTCTACTAAAAAATACAAAAAAAAACTAGCCGGGCGAGGTGGCGGCGCCTGTAGTCCCAGCTACTCGGGAGGCTGAGGCAGGAGAATGCCGTAAACCCAGGAGGCGGAGCTTGCAGTGAGCTGAGATTGCGCCACTGCACTCCAGCCTGGGCGACAGAGCGAGACTCCGTCTCAAAAAAAAAAAAAAAAATGAAGGGAATGCTACATTTCAGTTGAAGGGTTGTAAATAGACATGTGAACCTCACAGACTTCCTGCTCCGGTCCTATCTGCAAAAGCACGTGTCCTACACGGGCTTTGTACTTTTGCAGGTAACCCTCATGATCGCTCCAGGCGATACTATGTTTTATGGAGAGGATATGATGTTCTTTGTTTCACAGAGGAGGGAACAACTCGGCCAGGCCCACAGGGCTAGCGTACGGCAGAGCCGCTGTTCCCAAGGAAGGCTTTTGGGTCACGTCGAATGCTTTTCCACAGAAGCTTCATGCGGACTCGGTAGGGCCTAGGTGACAGCCTCAGAGTGGAGTTGGTGTTTTAGACGTTGGCGGGTGGAAGAGTGACTTGTGAACTCAGCTCTTCTGGCTCTTTGCCCCGACGCCCAAAGGCTCTGATGCTCTAGCTGGGCTTGGATCTGGGCCTCTGCAGTTTTCGGCATGTGCTCCAGGCGGTGGTGATGTGGGAGCCACACCCTGTGAGATGCCACTGATGAGATCGGTGTCTGCGCATCTGGTTACACTTCGTCAATGGGCCGCACTCAGGACGGACTTGCAGTCTTCAGGAGGCGAATTTTCACTTAATGCTCTGGTAGAATTACCTCTGTTGAAATCTTCTATGGGCCAGGCACAATGGCTCACAGCTGTAACCACAGCACTTTGAGAGCACGAGGCCGGCAGATTGCTTGAACCCAGGAGTTTGAGACCAGCCTGGGCGACATGGTGAGACCCCGCCTGTACAAGAAATACAAAGATTACCCAGGGGCCGGGCGTGATGACTCATGCCTGTAATCCCAGCTCTTTGGGAGGCTAAGGCAGGCAGATCACGCTGTCAGGAGATCGAGACTGTCCTGGCCAACATGATGAAACCCTATCTCTACTAAAATACAACAAATTAGCCAGGTGTGGTGGCGCGTGCCTGTAGTCCCAGCTACTCAAGAAGCTGAGGTAGGGGAATCGCTTGAATCTGGGAGACAGAGGTCGCAGTGAGCTGAGATCGTGCCACTGCATACCAGTCTGCCGACAGAGCAAGACTCCATCTAAAAAAAAAAAAAAAAATTAGCCAGGTATGGTACATACCTGTAGTCCCAGCTACTCAGGAGGCTGAGGTGGGAGGATCACCTGAGCCCAGGAAGGTCAAGGCTACAGTGAGCCATCATTGTGCCACTGCACTCCAGCCTGGGTGACAGAGTGAGACACCATCTCAAAAAAGAAAAAAGAAATCTTCTATTAATATACACACAAAAATAAAAGTCACTTAGTCACTCTATCCCAGACACCTCCAGTATACAGGCTAATGGGTGATTAGAAATTTCACTCATTCATTCTTTGTTCATCATTCTACATCATTCTACAAGACTAACCTACTTCATGCAGGTCCTATGGTCAGACTGGTAAAGGCTTTCCTGGCCGCTTAGCCCCTGCTTGACAGATACGTACCCAACTATGACAGCAAGGGAGAAAGCAATGAATTCTCTAAATTTTACAGCTCTTATTGTGTGGGCATTTGGAGGAGGAGAGCAATCCAGGAGGCCTTCATGAAGGAGACAGACACCTGTAAGCTGAGCCTTGAAGCCACGAAGGACAGAGGAAAGATCCGCCTGAGCAGAGGCAGGGAGGCTGGACACTGAAAACTGTGGTAAAGTCCACGAGCCAACCTGGCTGAGGCAGAGGGTACAGTGGGGACTGTGCGGCTGGGAACACAGGTAGGACCGTGCATTGGATCCGAATTGTGTACAGGGAACTATGGGAAGACACGGGCACTGGTGGTATTTGATACGTGGGTTTCACACTCATCCTCATTGTATTACCAGTTACAGTCCTGGAAGTTGGGAGTGGAGAGGAGCGGATGCGTGTGAGAAAGTTCACACATGCTGTGGGGGAAGCCAGCGCTGGGAACCGGAGTTAGAACAAGATGCGTGGAGCTCTAAGAGGGACCGTGGTAGAGTGGTCACTGCTTTGTGGATTTGGTTGACTCGAGTTTGATTCTCTATCCTCTTTTTTTTGTTTGTTTGTTTGTTTTGAGACAGTTTTGCTCTTGTTGCCCAGGCTGGAGTGCAGTGGCGCAATCTCGGCTCACCGCAACCTCCGCCTCCCAGGTTCAAGCGATTCTCTTACCTCGGCTTCCCGAGTAGCTGGGATGACAGGCGCACACCATCACACTCAGCTAATTTTGTATTTTTAGTAGAGATGGGTTTTCTCCATGATGGCGAGGCTGGTCTCAAACTCCTGACCTCAGGTGATCTGCCTGCCGCAGCCTCCCAAAGTGCCGGGATTCCAGGCTTGAGCCACCACGCCTGGCCTGAATCTTGATCCTTTTTAGTGCCCATTGGACTAGCATTTGGCTGTTTACTCTTTCAAGTGTTTACTGTCTCAGTGGAATTTTCCTCAGTTCAAATACTGGGCGCTGGGTACTGAGTACCAACCCATCAGTTATGGTGGGTCCTGCAAGGTGCTGATGGACACGGAAGTGCCTCCCACGGAGAGGAGTGTCCTGCCTCCTGTTGCCTGTATTTAAATGGCATTAATAATGCATCTGCCGTTTAAGTGGATCAGTATTGTCTATTAATGGGATATGTTTGTCTTGGCAGGACCTCAGCAGAAGGAAAAGGGCAGGTTGCCTTGGGAGGCAGTTGATGAAATTCTACCGGTACCACCCCTGCCCACTGTTGTCTCTCTGGGCCACCCAGCTCCTCGGGACTCTGCAGGAAGGCTGGGTCTGCACCTGGCCCCCTTATCTCGGAATGACCTCCTTGTGTGCCCCAGGAGAGACTCCAATCTCCTCCTTCCAGGCCTTCCTGCTCCTTTGAGGTAGGAAATAGAATTCACCATAAGGAAGTAACATCTGAACCTCTACTCCAAGAACCATATGATTTTATGGGATTTGGGGTTTTAAAATGTTGTTTATTTTCTGTTTTGTTTCCTTTAATTTTGTGGGGAATGTTTTTTGGGTTTGTTGGAATCTCAGGCTAAGGGGGAGGTGTTATTTCACCCTCACCAGGACTGCAGGGGAAGAGGGAACCCACGTGTCTTTGGAGGCCGCAGGGTGGCCAAAGGACATCTCCAGGCTGCTGCTGGGAACAGGGATGCTTTGGCAACTCTCCCACAGCTGACGTTTTTCCTCCCGGAAGCGCCTCATCCCATAGGGAAATGAGAAGTTTTCTTTCTCTTTTTCGTTTTTTAAGTATCTCTCTGTGTCACCCAGGCTGAACTGCAGTGCATGATCTCAGCTCACAGCAGCCTCAATCTCCTGGGCTCAAGCAATCCTCCCACCTCAGCCTCCCAAGGAGCTGGGACCACAGGCACTTGCCACCATGCCCAGCTCATTTTTAATTAAATTTTTTTTTAGGTGGAAACAAGAGTCTCACTTTGTTGTCCACGCTGGTCTCTAACTCCTGGGGTCAGGTGATCCTCCCACCTCAGCCTCCCAAAGTGTTGGGATTGTAGGTGTGAGCCACTGGGCCTGGCCTCGTTTGTTGCTGAGTTTTTCTTCATTGAGGAGTAATTCCCCTGTCTCTAAAGGCTCAGCGCATTGCATGGTACATTCTCCCTTTTCATCTATAAAATGTGTAGAAGGAACAGAGACTGGTGTGGGGAAAATTTGGGATCAGAGGCAGGAGGGTCTGCTTTCCCCCAAGTGGGGCCCCCGGTACATTTCTTTGGAGGAGGGGAGGGCTCTGTCTGAGGCTCTCTCACGGCTTTTACTGGATACATTTGGGGGTCTACCAGGGTTTTATTAGAGACTGTCCCAGGTCTCAGAGCAGACCAGGATGTCCCAGAGTAGGTCCAGACCACAATAATAGACTTTAAAATGCTGGCAAGTCTTAGGAGCAAGTGAGATGATGTAAAAAGAAAATGGCAGGCTGGGTACAGTGGCTCACACGTATATTCCCAGTGTGTTCAGAATCGGTTTCTTCCGGTGGGTTCTTGGTCTTGCTGACTTCAAGCATGAAGCCACGGACCCTCGCGGTGAGTGTTACAGTTCTTAAAGATGGTGCGTCTGGAGTTTGTTCCTTCAGATGTTCGGATGTGTCCAGAGTTTCTTCCTTCCCGTGGGTTTGTGGTCTTGCTGACTTCAGGAGTGAAGCTGCAGACCTTTGCAGTGAGTGTTACAGATTGTAAAGGTAGTGTGGACCCAAAGAGTGAGCAGCAGCAAGATTTATTGTGAAGAGCGAAAGAACAAAGCTTCCACAGCGTGGAAGGGGACCCCAGCGGGTTGCCACTGCTGTCTCAGGTGGCCAGCTTTTATTCCTTTATTTGGCCCTGCCCACATCCTGCTGATCGGTCCATTTTACAGAGTGCTGATTGGTGCATTTACAATCCTTCAGCTAGACACGAAGTGCTGATTGGTGCGTTTACAATCCTTTAGCTAGACACGGAGTGCTGATTGGTGCGTTTACAATCCTTTAGCTAGACAGAAAAGTTCTCCAAGTCCCCACTCCACCCAGGAAGTCCAGCTGGCTTCGCCTCTCACCAGCACTTTGGGAGGCCGAGGTGGGTGGATTACTTGAGGCCAGGAGTTCGAGACCAGCCTGACCAACATGGTGAAACCCCGTCTCTACTAAAAATACAAAAAAATGAGCTGGGCATGGTGGTGGGTGCCTGTAGTCCCGGCTATTCGGGAGGCTGAGGCAGGAGAATCGCTTGAGCCGGGGAGACAGAGGTTGCAGTGAGCTGAGATTGTACCACTGTACTCCAGCCTGGGAGACAGAGCAAGACTCTGTCTCAACAAAAAAAAGAGAAAATGTCCCTTTAGAAGTTCATTTTATAGTCCTCACCACTTCACTGCAGGTACCGTAAATCATCCAACTAGACCAGGGGTGTCCAATCTTTTGGCTTCCCTGGGCCACACTGGAAAAAGAATTGTCTTGAGCCACACGTAAAATACACTCACACTAACAATAGCTGATGAGCTGAAAAAACAAAAAATTGCCCAAAAAACCTCACAATGTTTTAAGAAAGTTTGTGAATTTGTGTTGGACTGCATTCAAAGCCGTCCCGGGCCAAGGGTTGGACAAGCTTGAACTAGACAAAGGCTTGTGAATCAGACAACAATGGAACAATAGTCACTGCTCATCCCGTCCTTTATTTCAGGTGAACAGGAAGGGATTCTACTCATTATAGGGAAGCATGATGTGGACTTCTGTGAGAAAGCAGGAGGGGTGCTGTGGTGAGGCAGTGAGGGGGTTGTGACTGCTCTGAAAACCAACCATTCACCCGGGCCCCTGGCTGGGGTGAGGGGAGTTTCTGGGGAGGTGTCGGGAGGCTTCCAATCTTGGTGGAAGGCAAAGGCGGACCTGGCATGTCACAGGGTGAGAGGCGGCAGGAGAGAGAGGAGGAGGTACCAGTCTCTTTTAAACAGCTGGCTCTTGCATGAACTACCAGAGCGAGAACTCACTCATTATCCTGGAGAGAGCGCCAAGCCGTTCATAAGGAAGCCACACCTATGACCCAACACCGTCCACTAGGCCCCTCCAACACGGGAGGTCACATTCCCACGTGAGATGTGGAGAAACACACATCCAAACTGTATCACTCGAAAGCAGCAGGCATTTTTCTCTGCAGTGGAGACTTCATCTTGGTTTTGGAAATGTCCCTGACTTGGACTTTTTTTTTTTTTGAGCCGGAGTCTCGCTCTGTCACCCAGGCTGGAGTGCAGTGGCACGGTCTCGGCTCACTGCAACCTCTGCCTCCCGAGTTCAAGCGATTCTCCTGCCTCAGCCTCCCAAGTAGCTGGGATTACAGGCACCTGCCACCACGTCCAGCTAAGTTTTGTATTTTAGTAGAGACGGGGCTTCACCATGTTGGTCAGGCTGGTCCTCAAACTTTTGACCTCGTGATCCGCCCGCCTCAGCCTCCCAAAGTGCTGGGATTACAGGCGTGAGCCACCATGCCCGGCCCTGACATGGACTTTTAATAAAGCAGATGTAAAAAACAAAGTCCTCATCTCCCCATTGGGCACAATGGGTGTCTCGCATGTGCTTGTGAGGGTGGTGAGTTGGCCTCAGCCGTGGGGAGATAGAATGCAGATACCGGGGGCACAGCTTATAAGTATTTTCCACACTATTTTGACTGTGATCTACAGGAAGAAGTATATTCCACATCACAATGCCATATGTGGACAATGTGGACACTCACACTTGAAACAAATCACGTAACACCCACACTTCCTTAAATACACTACTATTTTCTATTTCTCTTCTTCTTTTGAAATGGAGTATCTCTCCGTCACCCAGGCTGGAGTGCAGTGGCATGATCTTGGCTCACTGCAACTTCCACCTCCTGAATTCAAACGATTCTCCTGTCTCAGCCTCCTGAGTAGCTGGGACTACAGGCATGTGCCACCACACCCAGCTAATTTTTGTATTTTTAGTATAGATGGGGTTTCACCATGTTGGCCAGGCTGGTCTCAAACTTTTGACCTCTTGATCCACCTGCCTTGGCCTCCCAAAGTGCTGGGATTACAGGTGTGAGCCACTGCATCCGGCAATATTTTCTGTTTCTGTTTCTGATCATTGCTCACTACAGTGCTGAACTCCTGGGCTCAAGAGATCCTCCTACCTCAGCCTCCTGAGCAGCTAGGAATGCAGGTGTGCACCACCACACCTGGTCAATTGTTTTTTAAGAAGCAGGGTCTCTATCATCCAAGCTGGAGTGCAGTGTTGCAATAATGGCTCGCTATAGCCTCAACCCACCTGGGCTCAAGTGATCCTCCCGCCTCAGGCTCCCAAGCAGCTGGGACCACAGGCGTGCACTACCACATCCAGCTAATTTTTTAATTTTTTGTATAGAAGGGGTCTCCCTATGTTGCCCAGGCTGGTCTTGAACTCCTGGGCTCAAGCAGTCCTCCTGCCTTGGCCTCCCAAGGTGCTAGGATTAAAGGCATGAGCCACTGTGCCTGACCTGGCTAATTATATGTGTGTGTGTGTGTATAGGTGTGTGTGTATATGTGTGTGTGTATGTGTGTGTGTATGTATATGTATATATATGTGTGTGTGTATTTATATGTGTGTGTATATATATGTATATGTATATATGTGTGTGTATATATGTATGTGTATATATGTATATGTATATATGTGCGTGTATATATGTATACGTATATATGTGCGTGTATATATGTATGTATATATGTGTGTGTATATATGTGTGTGTATATATGTATATGTATATATGTGTGTATATATGTGTGTGTATATGTGTGTATATATGTATATGTGTATATATGTGTGTGTATATATGTGTGTGTATATATGTGTGTATATATATGTATATGTATATATATGTGTTTGTATATATATGTGTGTATATATGTATATGTATATGTGTGTGTATATGTGTGTGTATATATACACATACGTATATGTAGAGACAAGGTTTTGCTATGTTGCCCAGGCTGGTCTTGAACTCCTGGGCTCAAGCGGTTCTCCTGCTTAAGCCTCCCAAAGTGCTGGGATTACAGGCATGAGTGCCTGTGCCCAATCTATTCTTTTTTTATGCTGGTCGTCACCCAGTAATTTGATGTCATGCCTCACCAGTGGGTCTGGATCTAGTCTATGAAGCTGTGCAGTAAGGGACCCCGTAAGGATGGGCCTGGTCCCGTCCCCGAGAGCCCTGTCCCCTCTAGATGCCCCCATGTGGTCCCTAAAGCTTCAGGACAGAATTTGCAGCCTGGTCTTGGCTGTGCCGTGGGGAGTTCAGGAGGGGCTGCCTGTACTGGAGGGGAAGTCAGAGCAGAGCCCTTCTCTAAAGCCACAGTGGCAGTTAAGACAGGACATGGAGAGCAAGTGCCAGGCAGTTCAGCCTCTCCAGCAGCACACAAAGGTTTGATGAATCGAGAACAGCAGAGTGCCTTGGACTGGGGCTAGTGGTAGGCTCTGCTCTGGGACCTCACTTACTCACCCCTTCCCTAATCCCCCCTGAGAAATGAAGGTCCTGGTCTCTAGAGACCCCTCCAAAGAACAAACAGGCCCTGGAACAAAACCTGGAACTCCCTTGGGGAGTGGAGAGACTCAATGTGGCACCATCTATGTGATGCTCATGTTGTCCCGTGCTGGGGTTGATGGGGGAGCTCTTCTCCAGGGCAGATGCAATTCAGGCAACTCCTGCGAGACTCTGAAAGTCCACCTTCCCTCTATACCTTACCCTGGAGCAGCACTGTCAGGGTGACAGGCATCTTCTTAGGCATGATGTCATTCGGTGGCAGCCACTTTGGTGAGCGTTGGAGCGCTGTATTAGCAGGGGGCTGAGGAGGGGACTGGCAGGAGAGTCAAGATGACTACAGCCCCTAAAATTCTCAGTCATGACTGGGGTAGGGTGGAATCCAAATGCCCTCCCTGTTTAAAAAAAAAAAAAATCAGGGCCAGGTTTGTCCACTCATTCAATAAGATGTCTCGAACTATTATGTGGCAGGCACAGGGACATACAGAGAGGTCCAAAGGCAGGGTCCCTGCTCTCTGGGAGCTTCTGGTCTTAGGGGGACATACAGTCACTAAGTCAACGAGATCCTATTGGATAGTGACAGGTGCTCTAAGGGACTAAGATGAGGTCATGGGATAGAAAGTGGCTGGACTGGGGCTGGGGGCTACTTTGGGTGGGTGATAATAAGAACAGGCCTTTTTGAAGAAATGGCAGTTGAGTTAAAATGGATGAAAAGATGCAATGATCCACACTTCCCCAAATGACAGTTTGAGAGCAAAATACAGGTTCCCAGCCCCATCTCAGATTTCATGAATGAAAATTTTAGGGGCAGGGCCTAGGAATTTGCCTTCTTCCAAATGATTCCCATGCACACCGAAACTGGAGACCTTCCTTGGGGCTTTTACTTTAGAATCACACTGGTGAATTGCAGGGTTCCTTCCAATTCCCGGAGTCTGTGGCTTAGGGAAGGGAGCCTCTTTGGGTGTGAAAGCCAGGGGCAGAGAGAGGAGCAGGACTGCTTGTGGTCAGATTGCAGGATGCAGAAAATAAGCGTGCACAGCTTCTCACCACACAGAGCTCATCCAGGGTCCTGCATCTATGGCTATCAGGAGTTCTTCTAAACCTGCCACCCCAGGAGGCCCTCCCTCATCCCACTCCCACTCCTGTTGAATTCCACATACTGGGAGGGCTGCAGTCACAGCTGCGTGGATCAGCTCTGTTTCTTGCGCGTTGGGAACCATTCCAAGCAGTTGGTACATGCGCACTCTCCAGGCATATTTTTAAGATGCCAGGGTGGGCTGCCTGTGTCACCCCGCCCCCACCCCATACGCCCTCCACCCCCACCCTCATGCTGCCGGCACTCGGGACCTGCCTGACCACAGACTCCGCCGGAGTGTGGGCTTTTAAACCTGCAGCAGCTGCCTCAGTAGAAGGCGCATTAGTCCCAGCAGACACAGGTAGCCTCGGGTGGGACAAGTCTTGTCTCTTCCAGCCTGTAGGGGCGGGGGTGGGGCACGGCTCCCCCTGCCCCGCACAGAGCAAGAAAGTATCTCCCCGGCAGGAGACCGGGCGCCAGGTGAATCAAGAAACCTGTTGTGTCCCCTTCCGTCCTCTCCTGGCCTCAGTTTCCCATCTATTCAATAGGGAGAACCCTTTGGGATTTCCTTGGGAAGAGAGAAAGGGGGATTTTGTTTTAAAAGGAGCCCTTCCCGGCCGTGCGCGGTGGCTCTGGCCCGTAATCCCAGCACTTTGGGAGGCCGAGGCGGGTGGAACACCTGAGGTCAGGAGTTCGAGACCAGCCTGGCCAACACGGTGAAACCCCGTCTCTACTAAAAATACAAAAATGATCACGCCTGTAGTCCCAGCTACTCGCGAGGCTGAGGCAGGAGAATCGCTTGAACCCGGGAGGCGGAGGTAGCAGTGAGCTGAGATCGCACCACTGTACTCCAGCCTCTGCGACATAGCGAGGCTCCGTCTCAAAAATAAATAAATAAATAAATAAATAAATAAATAAATAAATTTAAAATGAAATAAAGAGGAGCCCTTCCCCCTTTCACTTCCTCTCCTCCGCGATCGCTGCTTTCAGCTGGGCAAGAGCGCAGCGCTCTCCTGCGCATCCCGGGCTGCGCTCCCAGGCCGGTGGCTGGGGAGGAGGTGGCAGGTGTGTCACTGTGTCGGGGGCGGGAGGGAGGAGGAGGAGGAGGAAGAGGAAGAGGAGGAAGAAGAGGAGGAGGTGGAGGAGGAGGTGGCAAGGTCGCGGTCCGAGGCTCCGGTGCTCGCCGCCGCCCAGCCCCCAGCCGAGGCTTTCTCCCCCGCGCCAATAAAAGGCCGGCCCGACCCGTCCCCCGCGCTCCTCAGCTCTGCGGGACACCCCGGGCTGCAGCTGGGCGGGCGCAGACGGGCCGAGACGGGCGCCGGGCGCGCAGGGACCGAGGGACCGAGGGCTCCCCATGAGGGCACGTGGGCCGGGCGGTCTGCAGGCCCGGCTGAGAGCGCGCCATGGGGCAGGCGGGCTGCAAGGGGCTCTGCCTGTCGCTGTTCGACTACAAGACCGAGAAGTATGTCATCGCCAAGAACAAGAAGGTGGGCCTGCTGTACCGGTTGCTGCAGGCCTCCATCCTGGCGTACCTGGTCGTGTGAGTTCTCCGCGGACTTTCGGGAAGGCGGGGGAGGGGCAGGGCGGGTGCCAGCAGCAGCGTCCTTCTCCAGGGTCCTGGAATTCCCGGGCGTGCACATGGTTTGCCCAGTAGCTGGGGGTCTGTGAGCCTGCTTGGGGTGGGGGTCCTCTTTGGGTCCTTGGGTGTAGGAGTAGGGTGTAGACGGGAGGCTCTCCACTCCCCCACTGGTGCCAGAGGTGATGAGAGGTGGGCAGGGGCCTTCTGGGTTCCTTGATTTATCAGGCTTTCCATGCAGCTGCTTCTCCCAGAGTCGGGTCCCCACGTGTTAGGGCCATGGGAAGGGGGCAGGGATGCCAGGGGGCTGGGTGGCAGCTGTCGCCCCAGGAGCCTCCCCAGGCCTTGGCCTGGCAGCTGACCCAGGCGCCGGCAGGTTATTTATAATCATAGGGTGTCACTGCCTACTCAGGGCTGGAGCAACTCATCAGCCCGGCATGTTCCTCAGCTCCCTTCCGGTCAAGCTGCCCCACCCGCGCCAGCCTCACTGGTGTCCAGCTGGGGGTCCTGTCCAGAGGCCTCTATCTCTGGACCCAGCTCGGCCGTCCCCTTCTCCCATCCTCATGCCACCTGACAGGAGCTGGCACCACAGAGCCAAAGGGGCAACTTGTGGAGGCTGCTCTGCCAGGTGCCTTCAGAGCCCTGCCCCCCGTGGGGGTGGGCAGTGAGCAGGTGGAGGGGGGCAGCAGCGCGCCACAATGGGGATGCACCTCGTCCCATTCATTCAGTAAGTGCTGTGTGGAGTCCCTCCTGCTTCCTCCTGGGAGGGCAGCCCTGACGCCTGGCTCTCCCCTGGAGGTCCAGCAGTCACATTCCCTGAGCTGCATTCCCAGGCCCCTGGCCGCCTCCCACCTGAGCGGCCTCGTAGGCGCTGGGCTGTTCCTCAGCCAGGCCTGCCTGTCCCCTTCCACTGCCTTAGCATCCACTCAGCCCGCAGATCTGGGCTCTCGGGTAACTCCCTCTCCCTTCCTCCTGTTCCCGCAGTGTAATTATTAGGCTTATTTGGGAGATCATTTGCCTAAAGTCGCCGTCAGTCCGGGAATGCCCTGAGGGTAGGGCCCAGCAGCACTTAACTGCTTAGGGAATAGATATGAAATGAACGCGTGAATGAATAAATGGAGTTGCTTTGGCTTAAACAACAGAAACTTAATTCTCGCAGTCCTGGGTGTGGAAATCTGAGATGAGGGTGGTAGCACAGTCTGGGGTCTCAGAGGGGCTCTGGGGTCTCAGGGGGGCTCCTTGGCTTGCAGATGGCCACCCTCTCACTGTGTCCTCGTGGCAGGGAAAGCAGGAATTATTTAACTACGTACAAATATGAAAATTAGGAAATTGGCGGCCGGGCGCTGTGGCTCACGCCTGTAATCCCAGCCCTTTGGGAAGCTGAGGCGTGTGGATCACCTGAGGTCAGGAGTTTGAGACCAGCCTGGCCAACGTGGAGAAACCTGTCTCTACTAGAAATACAAAAAAATTAGTTGGGCGTGGGAGTGGCGCCTGTAATCCCAGCTACTCCAGAGGCTGACGCAGGAGAGTCTGTCTCTATCGATTTGCCTATTCTGGATATTTTGTATAAATGAAATTGTATAGTATGTGGCCTTTTTTTTTTTTCTTGCTTCTTTCATTTAGTGTGATGTTTTCAAGGCTCACCCATGTTGTGGCATCTATCAGCTCTCCATTTCTCTTTGTGGCTGAATACTATCCCGCTGTGTGGGGCTGCCACATTGTGGTCATGCGTTCATTAGTTAATGGACATTTGGGTGGTTTTCACACCACTGGGTGTGGTGGCTTATCCCTGTAACCCCAACCCTTTGAGAGACTGTGGTGGGTGGATCACTTGAGGTCAGGAGTTCAAGACTAGCCTGACCAACGTGGTAAAACCCCATGTCTACTAAAAATTCAAAAATTAGCTGGATGTGGTAGCAAGCGCCTGTAATCTCAGCTACTTACGCCAGTGCACTACAGCCTGGGTGGCAGAGCGAGATGCTGTCTCAAAAAAAAAAAAAAAAAAAAAGCATGCTTCTAAGAACATTCATGTACAAGTTTTTTGTGTGGACGTGTTTTCAATTTTTAAATTATTATTATTATTATTATTATTATTATTATTATTATTTTGAGATGGAATTTTGCTCTTGTTGCCCAGACTGGAGTGCAATGGCGTGATCTCGGCTCACTGTAACCTCCGCCTCCCGGGTTCAACAGATTCTCTTGCCTCAGCTTCCGGATTAACTGGGATTACAGGCATGTGCCACATTACAGCCATGCCTGGCTAAGTTTTGTATTTTTTTAGTAGACACGGAATTTCACCATGTTGGTCAGGCTGGTCTCAAACTCCTGACCTCAGGGGATCCACCCGCCTAAGCCTCCCAAAGTGCTGGGATGACAGGCATGAGCCACCGCACCCGGCCTGTGTTCTCAATCTCTTGGGAATTTTCTGGCTCATGTGGTAACTCGATCCTTAACCTTTTGAGGAACTGCTAAACTGTTTTCTACGATAGCTACCTCATTTTACATCCCTATCAGTGATATATGGGGGTTCTAATTTCTTCACAACTTTATCAACACCTGTTATCTGTAGGGTTTTTAAAAAATGACAGCCATCCTAGTGGAAGTGAAGTAGTATTTTATCGTGGTTTTGATCTGCATTTCCCTAATGACCAATGGTGTTCAGCATCTTTTCGTATGCTTAATTGGGCATTTGTGTATCTTTTTTTTTTTTTTTTGAGAAATGTCTATTCAAATCCTTTGCTCATTTTTCAATTGGATTGTTTGCCTTTTTATTGTGAAATTATAAGAGTTTTTAAATATCTTCTGGATACTAAACCCTTACCAGATACATTATTTCAGATGTGTTCTCTCATATTCTGTGGGTTGTCTTTTCACTTTCTTGAGTGTGTTTTTGATGCATGAAAGTTTTAAATTTTTATGAAATCCAACTTACCTTTTTCTTTTATTGCGTGTGTTTTTGGTGTCAAAAAGTATGGGATTTGTACTCTTATTTCATTATTTTGTTGTTTTTGAGGCTGGGTCTCACTCTGTCACCCGGGCTGGAGTGCAGTGGCACAATCACGGCTCACTGCAGCCTTGACCTCCCAGGCTCAAGGGATCCTCCCGCCTCAGCCTCCCGAGTAGCTGGGACAACAGGCTGGTACCACCATGCCTAGATTACTTTTTTATTTTTCATAGAGATGGGGTCTCACTATGTTGCCCAGGCTGGTCTCAAACTCCTGGGCTCAAGCGATCCTCCTTCCTTGGTCTCCCAAAGTGCTGGGAGTACAGATGCGAGCCACCGTGCCTGGCCTGTACTCTTATTTTGTAGAGTGCCCCTCAGTCTGGGTTTGTTTGAGGTCTCATCGTGATTGGTTTCAGGTTAGGCACCATTTCATCTAACCATCATCACAACCCCAGTGGGAGGCACTGTCACCCCATGTTATGTTGGAAACTGGCTTGCCTGGGGTCACCAAACCGGTATGTGGTTGAGCTGGTTTCAGCCCAGGCTTGTGCACTTGGGGCCTCTGAGTGAACTGTGGTCTTTGCCTCTTTAGAGCCCCCATCTCTGGGGTTGCTTGTCGCCTCTGCTGCTTGCAGGACTGGGTTTTAGTCAGCAGTGGGAGGTGGCCCCTGCCTAGGAGCTGGTGGGACAGGTGGAGCTCTGAGCCAGCCCCACCTCAAGTAAGAGTTGCTGTGATTCGTACCCGACCCCAGGCCTGGGAGAGCTCCCTGAAGGCAGCAGTGTGGCTGATGCTTACAAACCGGCCCCCTTCCCACAGATGGGTGTTCCTAGTAAAGAAGGGTTACCAAGACATCGACACCTCCCTGCAGAGTGCTGTCATCACCAAAGTCAAGGGCGTGGCCTTCACCAACACCTCGGATCTCGGGGAGCGGATCTGGGATGTCGCCGACTACGTCATTCCGGCCCAGGTCTGAGTCCCCACCTAGCACTGTGGCGAGGGCTGGCAGGGCCTGCCTGGTTCGGGTGGGTCACGCACCGCAAGCTTCTTGGATACCCAGGGACCCCCAGGGACCCCCACCCATCATCTCCCTTGGCCCAAGACAGCTGCCGGGGCTTGCAGAGAGCGACCCTGTCCAGATCCTACCTCCCAAGCCAAACCCCTCTTTGACTGCGCCGCGGGCGACTGCTCTATTTTCTCTGAGTCTGTTGAGAACAAATGGGATCCAGAGGACTTTCAGTCCTTGTGAGTCAGGTGGGCTGGCACAGAGAACCCCCCTTCTAAGTCACTGCCTCTGGGAATGGCTCTCCAGCCTGTTCACAGTTGGCCAGGGCCAGGGCAGCCTGACCCCGCCCCCACTTCTTCCGGATCCTGGGGCAGTGGGGGTTTGTGAGTCTGGAGGAGATATATCAATAGGCATCTACTCGGGGACTGTGGGCTCCATGAACAGGTGGGCAGAGTCCACTGATTTTGTGGCCCCATTATCCCCAATACCCAGGCAGAGGGTATTACTCTTCCAAGTAATGCTGGGAAGGTGGGGGTGGACCTTAAGAGGGCAGGAGGAGGTTCCTTAGTGCCTCTCTGGTTCCTTAGGGAGAGAACGTCTTTTTTGTGGTCACCAACCTGATTGTGACCCCCAACCAGCGGCAGAACGTCTGTGCTGAGGTTTGACGTGGCGAGGGGCCCTGGCGTGGGGGTGGGAGAGCCACCGGCCGTGGTTGGGGTCTACTGTCTTCTGAAGCAAGGGTGTCCGTCCACTCCGAGGGTCTCGGGAGGTTGAGTGCGCCCGTGTGTGGCCCCTGAATTGTATGGGGAGGAAGCAGGTTCTCAAAGTGTGTGTGGCCCAGGTCAGAGAAGAACCCCTATTCTAACTCCCAGAGTGGGACTCGGATCTGAGCTGGGGGGATCCCCCCCACATCCAGGTGCTCCTTCTCTCCTGGCAGAATGAAGGCATTCCTGACGGCATGTGCTCCAAGGACAGTGACTGCCACCCTGGGGAGGCGGTTGCAGCTGGAAATGGTGAGGGCCTGGAGCGGCCAGGGACTGAAGGAGGACTTGGAGTGGGAGGCTCCTGGCATTGATCCTGTCCCACCCCTGCAGGAGTGAAGACTGGCCGCTGCCTGCTGAAAGAGAACTCGGCCAGAGGCACCTGTGAGATCTTTGCCTGGTGCCCGGTGGAGACAAGCTCCAGGCCGGTGTGAGTGGCTGCAGCCTCAGGACCCTGAGGGGTTTCCCGGCCCGGGGCACTGGGTCCCAGCCTGAGGGTGTGCACTCTGGGAGCCTCATGCTGAGGGAGAAGTCAGGCTGTCCCAACAAGGCCCGACGACCTCCCCAGCATGAGCAAATTAACTGTTCTTGGCAGAGGCTCCAGGGCACCCAAGGAACAGGCCTCACACTGGCCCAGGCCTGGGGAAGGGGCACAGGGGTGGGGCCTCCTGGACAGGCCGTTCTGGGTTGGTTTTCAGGGAGCCAGTCCTGAAGGAGGCCGAAGACTTCACCATTTTCATAAAGAACCACATCCGTTTCCCCAAATTCAACTTCTCCAAGTATGTGGGCTTGGCTACTGGGGGCCGGGGTGGGCCTTGGTCCATGAGGGGCCTAGGCTGGCCCTCCTTGGGTCTGTGCCTGGGGTGTATGTGTGTGTGTGTGCGTGTGTGTGTGTGTGACGTCTGCATGTGAATAAACGGTGGGTGACACTGGGGCGCCCCTTCGCCCTGCTGTTAAGTAGGGTGCTGCTGCAGGGAGGTGTCAGGACTCAGGTTGGTGAGGGACAGAGGGACTCGTGGCCAGGCCCGGGAACATCAAGTCTTACCTCATTTCTCGGCTGCCTGTGGCCTCCACCCAGGAGCAATGTGATGGACGTCAAGGACAGATCTCTCCTGAAATCCTGCCACTTTGGCCCCAAGAACCACTACTGCCCCATCTTCCGACTGGGCTCCGTGATCCGCTGGGCTGGGAGCGACTTCCAGGATATAGCCCTGGAGGTGGGTGGGATGCACGAAGGGAGCCCTCCCTGAGGGCCTGGGGGCTCTGGGACTGACTCTCCGAGGAAGAGGGTGTGGACGTGTGGACGGGACTCGTGGGGCGAGGGTGGCTCTGCAAAGTCACCTGCCCCCAGGGACTCATTGTTCTCAGAATTGGCTGTGGCACACAGGCAGGCTGTCGCAGCACTCAGACCACGGGCACTCAGTTAGAGCCAGCCCTGGTACCTGCTGTGCAGTTCTGAGTCCTTGAGGCACCAGCTGAAGGTGAGGCAGAAGGAGCCCCTTTGGCACACCCTGGCTGGAGTGTGAAGTGCCTGTCCAGAGAAGATGCCCACCCTTGGTGGGTCCCTTCTCCCTGAAGAATGAGGGGGGCAGCCCTGGGGCTGGGGCTATGCAGTGTTCTCAGCCGCTCCATGGGGGGACTAAGCCTCCCGAAGGGTGGTCTCGAGGGGCTGACCTCGTGCCTGAGCACCTCCTCCTATTGTCCAGTGCCGGTGAAGGGCTGGCCTGGGATGCTGTCGGTCTCCGGAAAGCTCTGTGTGCTGACCGTCGTCTCTCTTTTATCAAGGGTGGTGTGATAGGAATTAATATTGAATGGAACTGTGATCTCGACAAGGCTGCCTCTGAGTGCCACCCTCACTATTCTTTTAGCCGTCTGGACAATAAGCTTTCAAACTCTGCCTCCTCCGGGTACAACTTCAGGTAACCGCTGCCTGTGCCCCCTTGTGACCTGGCCATGATCAGTGGCACCTCTCTGGGTGCCAGCACCATGAGACCCCTTCCTGGGGGTGGGCGTCAGAGCGGGAGGTGCAGGGACAGATGGCCGAGGAGAGGTGTGGGCCCCAGCAGAGCGGCCAGCGACCAAAGCTGGGGGTGCCCCGGGAGAGGAGAGCACCCCTTTGCCTGTTCTCTTGGTGAAGCCGAGTCTTACTGCCTCTGCTGCATCCGTTCCATCCGCGCCTGGGCGACCCGGGGCTTGCTCAGAGTGGGCGGGGAGGCCCTTGCTCCTCAGGGAATGTTTGGCAGGGATTTCAAAGAGTTGCACGTGTCTCTGTTTTCGGCTCGGTGAGAGGGTCTGCGAGCCGCTCCTGCGGCTGCTCAGAGTCAGGGGCCCGGGAGTCCTTCTAAGTCCCCAGAGCAGCCACATCGGTGCTGCCAAAAGAGGGAAGGCCGGGCAGGCTGAGGCCTCCCCGGGCTCCTGCCTCCCTCAGATTTGCCAGATATTACCGAGACGCGGCCGGGGTGGAGTTCCGCACCCTGATGAAAGCCTACGGGATCCGCTTCGACGTGATGGTGAACGGCAAGGTGTGTGTGCCCTCTCCTGTTCTGAGGCTGGGGGATGGGGGACGTTGGGAGGGTCCCTGGGGGCCCCGCTGTGCATTCTCCTGTTCTGAGGCTGGGTGGTGGAGGGGCGGGGGATGTTGGGAGGGTCCCTGGGGGCCCCGCTGTGCATTCTCCTGTTCTGAGGCTGGGTGGGGGGGCAGGGGATGTTGGGAAGGTCCCTGGGGGCCCCTCTGTTCTGAGGCTGGGCAGGAGGGGGCGGGGGGGCGGGGTACGTTGGGAGGGTCCCTGGAGGCCCCACTGTCCACCCTGCCTCGCTCACTCGCCTTGTGTCTGTCTTCCAGGCAGGGAAGTTCAGTATCATCCCCACCATCATCAACGTGGGCTCTGGGGTGGCACTCATGGGCGCTGTGAGTACCTCCCCTCCCTACCCGCTTCCCACCCTCTCCCCTGGCAGCTGCACTTCAGGAGGAACATGTCCCAGTGCCCCCAGAAAGAACCAGAGCTGGCAAGATCAGAATGGGCATGGGAAAAGAGGGCTTTCTGGGATTTCGGGCTCTGCCAGCTGTCCCCAGGTAGCAGTGACAGCCCGAGTCTCTTTCCAGAGCCAGGGAGGCATACGCCAGCAGCTCTGCAGCTGTGGGTGGGTTTGAGTCAGTCCCCAGCCAAGGCATGGCTGGAATATTCCTGGGATCCCAGGTGAGTCCCTGAACTTCTAAAGTCTCCATCTCTACTTCTGCTAAAAGAGGGCAGGATTAGGCCGGGCGCAGGGGCTCACACCTGTAATCCCAACACTTTGGGAGGCTGAGGCGGGCGGATCACCTGAGGTTGGGAGTTCAAGACCGGCCTGAACAACATGGAGAAACCCCGTTTCTACTAAAAATACAAAAATTAGCCAGGTGTGGTGACAGGCGCCTTTAATCCCAGCTAATCAGGAGGCTGAGGCAGGAGAATCGCTTGAACCCGGGAGGTAGAGGTTGCGGTCAGCCCAGATCGCACCACTGCACTCAAGCCTGGACAACAAGAGCAAAACTCCGTCTCAAAAAAAAAAAAAAAAAAAAAAAAAAAAAAAAAAAAAAAAAAAGGCAGGATTAGGCTGCAGACAGTTTCTTAGCCTGAGTGCTGCTGACTTTTTGGGTCGGATAATTCTTTGTTGTGGTCTTACACACATCCTCTGACGTGCCTTTAAACATTCTACAATGCACAGAGGGCTGTCCTGGATGTTGTAGGATGTTTTTGTTTTGTTTTCTATTTCATATTTCACACTTTTCCAGTCTGATAATATGTATTTTCCCAGACCCTGAGGATGTTGATTTCAGAGACAGGGTTACCCAGGCACTCTGTTACCCAGGCTGGAGTGCAGTGGCATGATCATGGCTCACTGCAGTCTTGAATTCCTGGGCTCAAGCGATCCTCCCGCCTCAGCCTCCCCAGTAGCCAGGGCTGCAGGTGCACCACCACGCGTGGCTAATTTTTAAATTTTTTGTAGAAATGGGGTCTCACTATGTTGGCCAGGCTGATCTTGAACCCCTGGGCTCAGGCAATCCTCCGGCATTGGCCTCCCAAAGTGCTGGGATTATAGGCGTGAGCCACCGCGCCCGGCCCGTTGTAGGATGTTTAAGAGCGTTCCCGGTTTCTGCCCAGTAAATGTCAGGGGCACCCTCCCCTGCAGTTGTGATGGGGCAGAATAGCAGCTGGCTGAGAACCACCCAACTGAAAGGCTGAGAGGCAGGGAAGACGGCCCTGTGACTCTTCCTTGGAGGTGGCCCTTCAGTGGGGCCGAGAGGGTCTCGCAGGGGAGGAGGCGCAGGCACTGAGGGCAGGGAAAGGCGTCCCGAGTCTGCACTGCCCCTTGGTCCTGAGGGCAGGGAACGGCGTCCCGAGTCTGCGCTGCCCCTTGGTCCTGAGGGCAGGGAACGGCGTCCCGAGTCTGCGCTGCCCCTTGGTCCTGAGGGCAGGGAACGGCGTCCCGAGTCTGCGCTGCCCCTTGGTCCTGAGGGCAGGGAACGGCGTCCCGAGTCTGCGCTGCCCCTTGGTCCTGAGGGCAGGGAACGGCGTCCCGAGTCTGCGCTGCCCCTTGGTCCTGAGGGCAGGGAACGGCGTCCCGAGTCTGCGCTGCCCCTTGGTCTTCTGGAGTTTTTGAAAGCCATGGAAATGGTCAGTGGGTGGCTGGTGGCTATCCCAGCAGGTCCCTTTCCCAGGTTTCCGGCGGCCTCTTCCCTCATTCCTCTGCCCGTGCATGCAAGACAGCCCCACTGGAGGAGTCCATCGGGACCCGGGGTGAATTTTGTTGAGGCCGGGAAAATTGTGTCCTGCACCAGGACTCAAAAGAGACCACGCTCCTGGGAGGGGGTCAAGAAAAGTGAGCCCCACATGGATCCCTAGATGCAGACAGTCGCTGGGAGGGTCCCAGATGTTTGCGCCTGTTGCTTTCTTAGAGGGAGCCCCACCTTCAGCCATCGCTTCTCTTTTTCTTTTTTTTTGAGATGGAGTCTCGCTCTGTTGCCCAGGTTGGAGTGCAATGGCACGATCGTGGCTCACTGCAGCCTCTGCCTCCCAGGCTTAAGCAATTCTTCTGCCTCAGTCTTCTGAGTAGCTGGGATTACAGGCACGCGCCACCACGCCTGGCTAATTTTTGTATTTTTGTAGAGATGGGGTTTCACCATGTTGGCCATGACCTCAGGTGAACTCCTGACCTCAGGTGATCCGCCCACCTCAGCCTCCCAGTGCTGGGCTTACAGGCATGAGCCACCGCGCCCAGCCCAGTCATCATTTTCTGGTGAGTTAAGTCGGAGCATCCTCTGGGGACAGACCTGTGAACTGGAGGTAATGGTGCAGAAAGAGGTAGTGGTCAAGGTTAGGTTTGGGGTTGGTCTCTGGGGAGCTGGGAATTAGTAAGCAACATTTTTGGCATCTGGGGGATGGATGTGCAGCACCCAGGGTCCAGGGACCAGGATTCCTTGCTGGTCCCTCCACTGACCCTTCCCACCTTCACCCTCCCCCGTCATTCAGACCCTAACCCCGCCCTGTGCTGTGGGTGGAGTCACCCTCTGCTGGAGGACAGGGGCAATTGCATGACCCGCTCTGGTCCTAAGGGCACGTTTTGGGTGTGAGGGGCTGAGCTGGGGTCATCCACCTCATCATCTTCCTTTTTGTTTGTTTGTTTGCTTGTTTTTGTCTTTTTTGAGATGGAGTTTCGCTCTTGTTGCCCAGGCCGGAGTGCAGTGGTGCAATCTTGGCTCACTGCAACCTCCACCTCCCAAGTTCAAGCGATTCTCCTGCCTCAGCCTCCCAAGTAGTTGGGATTACAGGCACCCGCCACCACGCCCAGCTAATTTTTGTATTTTTAGTCGAGACGGGGTTTCACCATGTTGGCCAGGCTGGTCTCAAACTCCTGGTCTCAGGTGATGCGCCTGCCTTGGCTTCCCAAAGTGCTGGGATTACAGGCGTGAGCCACTACACCTGGTACCCGTCATCTTTCTTTGACCAGCACCGTAGTGTCCTTGCTGGTTAGAACCCTTCTAGCCCATCTCACACTACCACAGGGATCTTTCTAAATGCCAAAATTCGGGCTGTGGTGCCTCCGCCTCACCTAAAGGATGAGGATCAATGCCTCGGAAACATTCTAAGAAACCTAGCAGGCTGGTCCCCATCCACCTCTCCAGACGTGCCTCTCCCTCTTCTCCACAGGCCCCTCCAGACGTGCCTCTCCCTCTTCCCACACAGGCCCCGTGGCATTTGTTCCTCCCCCCTCGAATGTCCTTCCGCCTCTGCGTCTTGTATTAGTTCTTAAGGGCTGAATAGGGACCCTCCCCAGGCTGAGTCAAGTCCCGTCTGGGTCGTCATCGACACACCTGTCTCCAGCACCAGAGGGAGAGTCCCCAGGAAGCCTCTCTTGCCCAGATCCTCCCTGTACCTCGGTGCAGGCCCTGGCATCTGCTGGGTGCCCAGCAAACGTGTTGAAGGAACGATTGGACGGGGTCCGGGTGGTGCGGGGTCGGGGAGCGCCTGGCCTGTGGGATCCGGGGAAGCTCCAGTCCAGCTCCACCACGGACCGGCTCTGAGGTCTCGGACAAGGGTGCCCCTTCCTGAGCCCAGTTTCCTCATCTGTTAAATGGGGACAGTGAGGCCTCCCTTAGGGGCTGTTGCAGGATCGAACAACAAGGTGCTCCAAATGAGCAGTGCTCTCGGAGGTCTAGGACTCTGAATCAGACACCCCTCTTTTGCAGGGAGCTTTCTTCTGCGACCTGGTACTCATCTACCTCATCAAAAAGAGAGAGTTTTACCGCGACAGGAAATACGAGGAAGTAAGGTCAGTTCTGCTTTCAGGCCGCGGTCCAAGTGCAGCCCTGTGGAGCGCCCCCCGGCTTTGCGCCTTTACCCTCATGTGAATATTGACGGCCGGGGTGGGAGGCAGGGGCTGGAGGGCCCGGGGAGGAGCAGTGTTCTGAGTACATGCTCTACAGAACCGGATTCGGCCTCGGCAGCAGTGGGAGGAGAGGGCGCTGTGGGCCACGGGGTGGGAGACGGAGTTCACAGGCTCCGCCTGACTCCGGACAAGTCCCAGGCCTCCTTGGGCCTTGGTTTCTCTATCTGGGAGATGAGAGAGCTGGTTTACGAATCAAATGGGTGTCTGCAGCACTTTTGTTTTGGGATTCTTGGACTTGGTGATCCTGGTGGGCCGGGGCTGAGGGAAGCTGGAGTAGTAAAGGAAAGGAAAGCGTATTTTTTTTTTTTTTTTTTTTTTTGAGACCAAGTTTCACTCAGTCGCCCAGGCTGGAATGCAATGGCACCATCTCGGCTCACTGCAACAGCCGCCTCCCGGGTTCAAGCGATTCTCCTGCCTCCGCCTCCTGAGTAGCTGGGATTAGAAACACGCACCACCACGCCAGGCTAATTTTGTATTTTTAGTAGAGACAGGGTTTCACCATGTTGGTCAGGCTGGTCTCGAATCCTAACTTCAGATGATCCACCTGCCTCGGCCTCCCAAAGTACTGGGATTACAGGCATGAGCCACTGCGCCCGGCTGGAAAGCAGATATTTTCTTCTGTGCAGAGGCTGTTTCCGGAGTTTCCTGGGCCCTGGGTTTGGTGGGGTGTGTGTGTTCAGAGTGGCAGAGCACAGCATGGGTGGGGAACACTGATGACTGTGGGTGGAAGGGAAGGGGAAGGGGCTGTGGCTTTGGCCTTTGAGGAAGGCTTTCTGGAGAAGCGGGGATCAGAATGGGAGTTGGGGCAGACACCTTAGTGCTCCCTCAGCGCCCCCACAGCCTGGGACCGTGGGTGTCAGGTCTGCCTGTGTCATTCACCTTGCTGCACTCCAGCTGTGGCCTGAACCCCAGGCCTGGGTTATAGGGTGTGCCCTGACCCAGGCCACAGGCTGAACCCCAACCACAGTCCTGACTGTGCTGCTGGAGGAAGCAGGGTAGAGGAGGCAGGGTGGAGAACGCGGGGTGGAGGATGCAGGGTGGAGGACGCAGGGAGGAGGACACAGGGAGGAGGACGAGGGGTGGAAGAAGCAGGGTGGAGGAAGCGGAGTGGAGGACGCAGGGTGGAGGAAGCGGGGTGAAGTGGAGTGGAGGACGCAGGGTGGAGGAAGCGGGGTGAAGTGGAGTGGAGGACGCAGGGTGGAGGAAGCGGGGTGAAGTGGAGTGGAGGACGCAGGGTGGAGGAAGCGGGGTGGAGGATGCAGGGAGGAGGATGCAGGGTGGAGGAAGCAGGGTGGAGGAAGCGGGGTGGAGGAAGCGGGGTGGAGGAAGCGGGGTGGAGGACGCGGGGTGGAGGAAGCGGGGTGGAGGAAGCGGGGTGGAGGACGCGGGGTGGAGAACGCGGGGTGGAGGACGCGGGGTGGAGGAAGCGGGGTGGAGGAAGCGGGGTGGAGGACGCAGGGTGGAGGACGAAGGGTGGAGGAGGCAGGATAGAGGACGCAGGGTGGAGGAAGCGGAGTGGAGGACGCAGGGTGGAGGAAGCGGAGTGGAGGACGCAGGGTGGAGGAAGCGGGGTGGAGGAAGCGGGGTGGAGGAAGCGTGGTGGAGGACGCAGGGTGGAGGAAGCGGAGTGGAGGACGAAGGGTGGAGGAGGCAGGATGGAGGACGCAGGGTGGAGGATGCAGGGTGACAGCCTGCAGGGTGGAGGAAGCAGGGTGGAGGAGGCAGGGTGGAGGAGGCAGGATAGAGGAAGCCGGGTGGAGGAAGCAGGGTGGAGGACGCAGGGAGGAGGACGCAGGGTGGAAGAAACGGGGTGGAGGAAGCAGGGTGGAGGACGCAGGGTGGAGGACGAGGGGTGGAAGAAGTGGGGTGGAAGAAGTGGGGTGGAGGACGCAGGGTGGAAGAAACGGGGTGGAGGACGCAGGGTGGAGGACGAGGGGTGGAGGACGAGGGGTGGAAGAAGTGGGGTGGAAGAAGTGGGGTGGAGGACGCAGGGTGGAGGACGCAGGGAGGAGGACGAGGGGTGGAAGAAGTGGGGTGGAGGAAGCAGAGTGGAGGACACAGGGTGGAGGAAGCCGGGTGGAGGATGCAGGGTGGTGGAAACAAGGGGGAGGAAGCAGGGTGGAGGACGCAGGGTGAGGCTGTGGGAGAGGCTGCTGGTGCTTTAGCCCCCAAGGTCCCCCTTAGCTCCCGAGTCCCTGGCTGGCCAGGGGTGTGGGCTGTGCCATGCTAGCACTCAGATGATAACAGTGCCTTGTTACACAGCACTCACTCTCTGCCCAGAACCCCTCTGTACTCTCTGTATTTGTTAAGTCATTTAAGCAACTAAATGAGGTAGACACCGATCTTCCCCATTTTACAAATGAGGAAACTGAGGCACAGAAAGTCTCAGTAATTTGCTCAAGTCACACAGCTGGTGAACGGCAGCGCTGGGATTTGAATCCCAGCAGTGTCTGTAGGATGCGGTTTTCCTGAGTTACTCCGTCTTCGCCAAACGTCTCTGTGCTCAGATGACCCCCCAGCCCCTCTTCTGTGTGCGATTCTGGGGCTGCCCCGGCCTCGGGAGGGTGCTGGCCGTGCTGCCAGGGAGGTCCTTGGGCCACGCTTCCTGGGGATGCTGGCTTCTCTGCAGACGAGGCTCAGCCTGCGTGGGGACGGCGTCTGGCTGGGTGGGGGGCCTGTCTCGGGCCTCCTCTGCGTCTGCCTTGCAGAGTGCCTGTGCAGTGAGCAGGTGCCTGGCCCTTTCTGTACCTTGTTTTCCTTTTTTTCCCCTACCATTGGGGGCTGGACACCTCCTGCTCAGTCAGACTGGGGTTCTGTGACTCTTGTAAACCACACCCCAGGTACTCACTGACCTGGGTGGCCTTTCCCCTGGCCCAGCTTTCGTTCCTTGCTGGTTCAGGAATTGGCAGCGTTCAGCTGGGAGCTGGGCCCGGGCAGGGAAGGAGCAAGAAATAGACTGGGCTGGGCCGCGTGCGGTGGCTCAAGCCTGTAATCCCAGCACTTTGGGAGGCCGAGACGGGCGGATCACGAGGTCAGGAGATCGAGACCATCCTGGCTAACACGGTGAAACCCCGTCTCTACTAAAAAAATACAAAAATCTAGCCGGGCGAGGTGGTGGGCGCCTGTAGTCCCAGGTACTCGGGAGGCTGAGGCAGGAGAATGGCGTGAACCCGGGAGGCAGAGCTTGCAGTGAGCTGAGATCCCAGCCTGGGTGACAGAGCGCGACTCCGTCTCAAAAAAAAAAAAAAAATAGAGAAATAGATGGGGCTGGAGAAGAGTGAGGAGAGAGAGAGGCAGGGGCTGCAGTGGGGCAAGGAGGCTGGAGGTTAGGGGTCCGTGTGGGGCAGGCCCAGAGCCTGGCAGCCCCTCCTGTGCTCCTTGAGTTGACTCTTACTTTCTGGGCGCTCACCTGAGCTCCTATTCTGAGCAAGCGGGAAGCCCGACTGCCTGGCTTGTCTTGGCTGAGCCTCGCTGCGGCTGTGGGAGGCTCCGGACTCACAGGCCCACGCTCCAGCTGCCACTGCAATTGCTGCTGCTCCTTGCGGGGGCAACTCCAGAGGCTTCTGCCTGAGCATCTATGCATGCTGGGCTTCCACAGGAACCCTGGCGGACTGCACTGTCTCTGAATGCTCTGCCTGCCTGCGGTGCTGCCCGGAGCGGAGCGGTGCTGCCTCTGGTGAGGCTGGCCTACCCACCGGCTCCCGACAGTCCTCTCTGCCCTGTGCGCCCCCTCCTGCCCACACACAGGTCTGGCCATTTGCAGAATGCACAGGCGAATTTGGAGCAGCTGCAGACAATGGAGACGTAGCCAGGGCTGTTGGCTACCAGCAGCGTCGCTGAAGACATTGGGGCCGGAACCACCGGCAGCTCTGAACTGGGAAGAGGAGTCTGTGCCTGCATGAGAGAGGGGCCTCCAGGCGCAGCCATCTCTCCTGCACTTTGGGATCTTGCTGCAAGCTTTTCGTTGAGTGAGGAGGGGAGCCGTCCGATGGTCAGAGGGGCTCAGACCTAGAAGAGGAGTCCCTGGAGTCCAGGGAAAGGGGCAGGCCAGGGCCCTGAGTGGAAGTGGAATGTTTGGATTGTCCCTGAACCTGGCTGCACCTTCACTCATTCATACGTGCGGTAAACACGACTTGACGCATGCTGTGTGCTGGGCCCGCCCAAGAGGTGCTTAAACGAGACACTGACCTGCCCTCAGGGAGAGGGGCACGCGTGTAATTCCTCCAAAGCCAACAGAGACGTCACAGCCAGGCTCAACCACTGCAGCTGGCCCTCCACTAGCCTCTAGCAGAGTTTCAGAAATCCCTGCCGGGAACGGTGGTCGCTCGGAGAAAGCTCTTGGACAACACCCAAGAGGACATTTGGGCTTTGCCCCAAGGATAAAATTTAAAGGTGGCCATGGAGGCAACCAGGAAAGGACTGGAGCAGTCAGGAGGCAGCTGGCTCTTAGGGGGAGAAGCCAGCTCCGGGGCAGTCTAGGTAAGATGGGGAAGGGGAGGCAGGGAGGCCTCTGCTCCACCTGACTCCGCCAGCCTTGGGAAGCTCGGGGAATACGGACTTGCCCAGATGGGAGAGGCAGTTGCCTTGGCCCTGACGAGCTCCTGCCGTCTCCCCAGCCCTCCTCGGAGGCTGGGTCTGAACTACTAACGAGATCAAGGATGGCGCCACTCAGCAGGTGTAAACGGGCTGAGTTAGGGAGGCCCTCATTCCCCTCCCGCCGTCCCCACCTGTCCCGTGCCACATCCACCTGCTGCTCTCTCCCTCCATCACTGTAGAGCCTTGCTTTTTATTTATTTATTTGAGAGAGAGTCTCGCTCTCTCGCGCAGGCTGGAGTGCAGTGTTGTGATCTCGGCTCACTGCGACCTCTGCCTCCCAGGTTCAATCAATTCTCCTGTTTCAGCCTCCCAAGTAGCTGGGATTACAGGTGCCCACCACCACGCCCGGCTAATTTTTGTAGTGTTAGTAGAGATGGGGTTTCACCACGTTGGCCAGGCTGGTCTCAAACTCCTAACCTCAGGTGATCCGCCAGACTTGGCCTCCCAAAGTGCTGGGATTACATGCGTGAGCCACTGCGCCCGGCCAAGCCTTACTATTTAAAGTGGGGTCCAGGGACTGGAGCCTGCTAGAAATGCAGGTCCCAGCACCCCCCGCACCCAAATCGGAACCTGCGTTTCAACAAGATTCCAAGGTGATTTGTGTGCACAGTGACATTTGAGAAGCCCTGGTTCTCAGGGAAAAAAGGCCAGCTTTGGTGGATGGAGCCAGTTTCTAGGTCAGACTTACACGCATGCTACCAAGAGACCAAGAGGCTTCCTCCCCCACCCTGAGAGTAGCAGTATGCTCAGCTGATTTAAGTTAAAATATTTTGACTAGGTAACACTTATATGATTCAAAGTTTAAAAGGTGCAAAAGAATAGTTGGTGAGAAGCAACCCTCTGTCCTCCCCGTGCCCCAGAGGCAGCCAGTGTTACTAATGCAAGAGGCTCCCTGATTTTGCTGAGAACTCGCTTGATTTCTTACACATTCACTCAGGTTGAACTTCTCCTGATGCTGGCGCTTAAGACTGAGTCTCCCCCGTCAAAAACGGACACGAAGTACGTTTCAGTGTTGGGCTTGGGAGCTGACTAGGCCTCTTCTCCTGCCCCGTTGTCTGTGAGTCGTCTCCTTGTAAATCCAAAGTGAGAAACCTGGAGCTCAACCCTCGTCACTGCCCGAGTCTCCCGGCAGAAAAGCCCCCCAGCGCTTTCCTGACTCAACCAGACCCAATGCTGTCTGGGCGGCTACCTGGAAGCACCCTCTTTGGAGGGGTTCTCTCTGCACACAGAAAGCGGGGGTGAGAGCACCCCTCCACTGAGGCTTTGGAGAGAAGGGGCCTGGCAGGTGTCAGTGATGCTGTTCCTGGGACCCAGGGACGTGGTCTCCAGAACAGGAACCCTCCCAGAGCAAGGAACTTCCTCACTTTGGGTTGTCTGGGAAGGGAACCTGCAACAAGCCTGTACTGCTCTCTGATTAGAAAGTAAAGATCCAGGGCCGGGCGCGGTGGCTCAAGCCTGTAATCCCAGCACTTTGGGAGGCCGAGACGGGCGGATCACGAGGTCGGGAGATCGAGACCATCCTGGCTAACACGGTGAAACCCCGTCTCTACTAAAAAAATACAAAAAACTAGCCGGGCGATGTGGCGGGCGCCTGTAGTCCCAGCTACTCGGGAGGCTGAGGCAGGAGAATGGCGTAAACCCGGGAGGCGGAGCTTGCAGTGAGCTGAGATCCGGCCACTGCACTCTAGCCTGGGCAGCAGAGTGAGACTCCGTCTCAAAAAAAAAAAAAAAAAAAAAAAGAAAGTTAAGATCCAGGCTGGGCCCGGTGGCTTTGGGAGGCCGAGGCGGGTGGATCACCTGAGGTCAGGAGTTCGAGGCCAGCCTGGCCAACATGGTGAAGCCCCGTCTTTACCAAAAATACAAAAATTAGCTGGGCGTGGTGGCGGGTGCCTGTAATCCCAGCTACTTGGGAGGCTGAGGCAGGAGAATCACCTGAACCTGGGAGGGAGAGGTTGCAGTGAGCTGAGATCACGCCACTGCACTCCAGCCTGGGGTGACAGAGTGAGACTCTTGTCTCAAAAAAAAAGTGAAGATCCAGGTGATCCACTCAGGTGTGTCACTTCCGCACTGAAGCAAAGCCTTGCACTTTATAACTTGGTGACTTTTAGGTTTGGGAGGAAGCAAAAAAGGCAGGGGTCATGGCTGCTGATTTTAACCAGACTGAAATGGCTGGCAGAAGCCACAGAACCTGAGGATAGTCGTACTATTTGTTTCGTATTGCAATGAAAATGTCTTCCTAGCCGGGTGCCGTGGCTCACGCCTGTAATCCTAGCACTGTGGGAGGTCGAGGCGGGCGGATTGCCTGAATTCAGGAGTTCCAGAACAGCCTGGGCAACATGGTGAAATCCTGTCTCTACTAAAATACAAAAAACTAGCTGGGCGTGGCGGCATGCACCTGTACTCTCAGCTACTCGGGAGGCTGAGCAGGAGAATGGCTTGAACCTGGGAGGCGGAGGTTGCAGTGAGCCAAGATCGTGCCACTGCACTCCAGCCTGGGCGACAGAGCAAGACTCCGTCTCCAAAAAAAAAAAAAAAAGAAAAGAAATGTCTTCCTACAGTTAGTCATTCCTTTAGCCAGGAAATGTTTATGGAGTCCCCGTGACGTGTCAGGTGTTGGACCAGACACTGCTGAGACAGGGATGAGCAACACAGACATGATCCCTGCCCTCGAGGGTATCCAGTCTAGTGGGCGTTACCAAATGATCACGCCTGTCATTGCAGGCGGAATGGGGTGTCGGAGAGGTCAACGAGGAGTAGCCAGATAAAGTCTCCCCAAGGAAGCGACCTGTGGGTTGAAATCTGAAAGGTTATAGCAGCCTAATTAGGTGACGGGGAAGCATTCCAGGTGAGGTAAGCGCAGGTGTGAAGGGACGCTTTGACGTGGGAAGGAGCAACGAAGAAGCTGGGTGAAGGCGGCAGACAGGAGCCAGGTTTGGCGAGGCTTTTGTCTAATCAAGTTGACTGTCTTTAGCTGTGAGGGTTGCCCCTTTAGACTTTGCTTCCTTAGAGGACTTACCCTCGTCGTTTCTTCAAGGCTGGCCAAGCCTTCCAGTGACCTCCTGACTGCCCATCAGGGCCCCCATGCTCAGAAAAGCCAGAGATCCCGTGACAGCTTCCAGACAGTGTCACACTCTTCCAGTTTCCTTGCTTTTTGCGCAGCCCCCAGCTCCCACCGTTTTTCTGCATAATCTTGGTGCAAGAGTGGGAGGCTCATTAATCTGATGGAAACTGGCTTTTAAATGGGGAGAAGTGAAGCAGGAACTGGAGCTCCTTTCAGACTTGGGAAAGCCCTTCTCCCTGGGCACTGGTTGCCTCACTGGGAAGCTGAGAGTGCCAGCCTCTGGAGCTCCTTTCTGTTCTGATATTCCAGGAGCACGTGAATTGCCTCTGCTTATGTTCAGGCCCCATCCTAAACCCAGCCGTCCGGCACCGAGCGATCCCAGGCCTTTGGGAATGCCATGATGCTGCCCAATGGGAAATTTGTACACTGGGTGCTATCCATGTCACATCACGGGGACCAGCCATGAAAGAGCAAAGTGACCTCCACGTCTGATGCTGGGGTCATCAGGACAGACCCATCATGGCTGTCTTTTTGCCCCACCCCCTGCCGTCAGTTCTTCCTGTCTCCGGGGCTGGCTTCCCGCACTAGGGAACGGGTTGTAAGTGGGGAACACGACTTCCTTCCAGAGTCCTTGAGCACCTCAGCTAAGGACCACAGTGCCCCGTAGAGCTCCTAGATTACCTCACTTGGAACGGCATTGCGCATGTCTGGAGAAGGGCTCCATTTGGTTCCGCCCCACTCCCCTCTCCAAGTGCCGCAACTTCCCTCAGAGCATCCTCTCCAGTGGATCCAAGAACTCTCTCTCCTAAAGACACCACCTTCCTGCCAGCTGTTTGCCCTTAGGCCAGTACACAGAATGAGTGGGGGATGGCAGACGCTTTCTGGCACCTGCCCAATACGTGTATTCTCCGACACTCTTATTTGGTGATAAAACAATAAACGGTATCAATTTCAAATGTGTCCTGACTTTCTTCCCCTCATGCCTTCATGTTTACCTGTGTATATATATTATATATAAAGTGTGTGTATATATATATAATATATATACTATATATAATATGTAGAATATATATAATATATATATTATATATATATATTTTTTGAGACGGAGTCTTGCTCTGTAACCCAGGCTGGAGTGCAGTGGCACGATCTCGGCTCACTGCAGCCTCCGCCTCCCAGGCTCAAGCGATTCTTCTGCCTCAGCCTCCTGAGTAGCTGGGATTACAGGTGTGCGCCACCACGCCTGGCTAATTTTTTTTGTATTTTTAATAGAGACGGGGTTTCACCATGTTGGTCAGGCTGGTCTCAAACTCCTGACCTTGTGATCCACCCACCTTGGCCTCCCAAAGTGCTGGGATTACAGGCGATAGCCACCGTGCCTGGCCCATTTTTCCCTGTATTCTAATATTTTTTTTTTTTTTTTGAGATGGAGTTCTGCTCTTGTTGCCAAGGCTGGAGTGCAATGGCTCACTGCAACCTCTGCCTCCCGGGTTCAAGCAATTCTCCTGCCTCAGCTTCCTGAGTAGCTGGGATTAGAGGCATGTACAACCACGCCCGGCTAATTTTGCATTTTTAATAGAGACAGGGTCTCTCCATGTTGGTCAGGCTGATCTCGAACTCCCGACCTCAGGTGATCCGCCCACCTCATCCTCCCAAAGTGTTGGGATTCCAGGCGTGAGCCACCGCGCCCGGCCTTTTACCCGTATTTTGAAGGAAAATGTAGGAAGGCAAGATCAAAAGAGGCAGACACGAGAAATAATTAGTAACCCATATATTATATCCCCATTATCTTGCAAGGAAATTCAAATTATGGAAATGCTTTAAATGAACAACTATTAAAATTATAGACTAGGAAGGCACTGATAAAACTGGTACTTTTCATTCAATTAGTGTAATCTAACAACTTGAAATCATTTGGAATCAAATTTTTATCTTCTGCTGTAGGAACTTACTAAATTTCTCAAGACAATAGAAACGCAGACATTCATTGGAGAATTTTTTATAGTAGTGAACATTTCAAACTTACTGCCCAACAATAGGGAAATGGGTAAGTACATCATCAGCTCACTTATCCCTCTTCCTTCTTCCTCCTCTCCCACCAGGCCGGGGACTCCCTCTGCTTCTCCCTCACACCAGGAATGAACGTTTCCTTCCCACTCAGAGGAGGTTCTGAGAGGACAGAGGTGGGCGAACCACTGAGGATCTTCAGTGGGGGGCAGAGAAAGGGCTCACTGGGATAGGGAGGCAACACTACGGCCTCGGCTTCTCCTTGGCGTCGTGTGCATGTGGTCCTGAAGCTGAAACGGAATATAACAGGTCTGGGTCCCAGATCCATTTCCATGACTGGTCATGGGCTATGATCTGTCAAAAGGGGTCTTGGATTCAAGCTCTCAGATCCCCTTCCAAACGAAAACAGATTATTAAAAGAAAAAGGCCGGGCGCGGTGGCTCACGCCTGTAATCCCAGCACTTTGGGAGGCCGAGACCGGCGGATCACGAGGTCTGGAGATCGAGACCATCCTGGCTAACACGGTGAAACCCCGTCTCTACTAAAAAATACAAAAAACTAGCCGGGCGAGGTGGCGGGCGCCTGTAGTCCCAGCTACTCGGGAGGCTGAGGCAGGAGAATGGTCTAAACCCGGGAGGCGGAGCTTGCAGTGAGCTGAGATCTGGCCACTGCACCCCAGCCTGGGCGACAGAGCAAGACTCTGTCTCAAAAAAAAAAAAAAAAAAAAAAAATCCAAATGTGATTACATCACTTCAGACTAAAAACTTCCAAAGGCTTCCCCCATTTGCTCTGAGGATCAAGGCCAGGGCAAATGGGAGCTCACTGCAGCCTGAACCTCCTGGGCTCAAGTGATCTTGATCTTCCCATTCCAGCCTCCTACAGGGACATGCCCCCGTACCCATTACTGCCCTCCATGATCTGGTCTGGGTCTACCCTGTGGCCTCTTCTCTCACTCTCTAAATACAGTCACATTCCTTCCTACCCAATGGCCTGGAAACATGCGCTTTCCTGAAGGTAACCCCTTCCCCACACTTTACTTGGCCATGTTATTCAACCTTTGGGTTTCAGATGTAATGTCATTTCCTCAAAGAAGACTTCCTTGACCTCCATCCCCCAACTTGGGCTAGGTTTGCTGTGTCCTCTCTTCACAGTACTTACCATAATTTAAGTATTTGTGAAATTAGGTGATGCTGGTCTCCCCAGTTAACTATAAATCCAATGAGCACCATCATGTTCATTACCGTAATTTCTTTTTTTAGACAGGGTCTCGCTGTTGCTCAGGTTGGAGTGTAGTGGCAAATTATGGCTTACTGTGGCCTCAACCTCCTGGGCCCAGGTGATCCTGATCCTCCCACCTCAGCCTCCTGAGTAGCTGGGACTACAGGCACATGCCACCACACCTGGCTAAGTACATGTTTTTTTTGTAGAGATGGGACTCTCACTATGTTGCCCAGGCTGGTCTTGATCTCCTGGGCTCAAGCCTTGGCCTCCCAAAGTGCTGGTATCACAGCATGAGCCACTGCACTCAGGCAACTACTATAATTCTATTGCAATATCAAATAAACACACGCGTTTTATTCTTTCTTTTTTGAGATGGAGTTTCACTCTTGTTGCCCAGGCTGGAGTGCAATGGCGCCATCTCGGCTCACTGCAACCTCTGCCTCCCAGGTTCAAGCAATTCTCCTGCCTTAGCCTCTCTAGTAGCTGGGATTACCGGCATGTGCCACCACGCCTGGCTAATTTTGTACTTTTGGTAGAGACGGGGTTTCTCCATATTGGTCAGGTTGGTCTCGAACTCCCCACCTCAGGTGATCCATCCACCTCAGCCTCCCAAAGGGCTGGGATTACAGGTGCCCGGCCACAAATGCATTTTAAGATAACTCTCTTGACAAGAAAGGATCAGGGATTAACACATGGAGGTGTTTACACCCTAAACCAGCCCAAAATTCAGTTTAAATGTCCAAACAATTTTTTTTTTGAGATGGAATCTTGCTGTCACCCAGACTGAAGTGCAGTGGCACGATCTTGGCTCACTGCAACCTCCACCTTCCGGGCTCAAGTGATTCTCCTGCCTCAGCCTCCCAAGTAGCTGGGATTATAGGTGCCCACCACCACGCCTAATTTTTGCATCTTATTTTTAGTAGGGATGGGGTTTCACCATGTTGGCCAGGCTTGTATTGAACTCCTGACCTTGGGTGATCCGCCCGCCTCAGCCTCCCAAAGTGCTGGGATTATAGGCATGAGCCACTGTGCTGGCCTAAATGTCCAAACAATATTTAATC
Organism: Macaca fascicularis; assembly: GCF_037993035.2. Taxonomy (NCBI): domain Eukaryota; kingdom Metazoa; phylum Chordata; class Mammalia; order Primates; family Cercopithecidae; genus Macaca; species Macaca fascicularis. The sequence goes on along the minus strand of NC_088390.1, from coordinate 3,720,472 downwards.
TTCCCTAGACATATTCTAAAAAATACAGCTTGACTGGCCGGGCGCAGTGGCTCACGCCTGTAATCTCAGCACTTCGGGAGGCTGAGGCAGGTGGATCACGAGGTCAGGAGATCGAGACCATCCTGGCTAACCCGGTGAAACCCCGTCTCTACTAAAAATACAAAACATTAGCCGGGCGTGGTGGCGGGTGCCTGTGTATATGTGTGTGTGTGTGTGTGTATATATAGATAAAATCTTGACTTTTTCTTATGGAAAATACTGTCACTAAATGAAATGGAACTAAAATGACACCATTTATACCTGGAAGTAGTGGTTAGTGGTTAGTGGGAGGGAACGCTGGCCTGGGAAAGGTACACCCAGCCTATCAAGAGCAAATTAAGAGACCTGCGTTTGAATCCTGGCTCTGTCTCTTCCTAGCTGTATCTCCTCTGGCAGAAGTATTTAACCTCTCTGAGCCTCAGGTTCCTTACCAGGGAGCTAACAATAACATCTACCCTGTAAGGTTATTGCTAAAATTAAATGGGAGGATTGGTGTAAAAAGTACAGATCACAATGCCAGCATATAGGGAACTCTGTTTTCTTTTTCGTGAGAGACGGACTGAGTCGCGCTCCATCACCCAGGCTGGAATGCAGTGGCGCGATCTTGGCTCACTGCAACCTCTGCCTCTAGGGGTCAAACGATTCTCCTGCCTCGGCCTCCCCAGTACCTGGCATTGCAGGCGCGCGCCACCACACCCGGCTAATATTTGTATTTTTAGTAGACACGGAGTTTTGCCATGTTGGCCAGGCTGGTCTTGAACTCCTGACCTCAGGTTATCCGCCCACCTCGGCCTCCCAAAATGCTGGGATTACAGACATCAGCCACCGCGCCGGCCCAGGAAGCTCTTAATACATATTAACTGTTACCGCTTCTTAGGATGTTAATAAGAAGTTATTTCCTTATGTAGGCCCTTAGGGTCCGTTTCTGGATGGCCTATGTGTAAACGCAAGGACTTAACACAAGGCTCTGGCCCAGTCCCTGCTCTCCAGGAGTCAAATCTCGGCGATTTTGCATCAGTGGCAGACTAAGCTTTATGGCAGGAAAGAACTATACCAAGTGTCTCACGCTTCATTTAATCTGAAGAATATTACAGGCTCTCCGTCTTCAGATATAAATTATTTATAAGGTTACAGAACAAGCAGCGAATTCAACCACTTAAGGACTAAGGAAGTCTACACGGTGTTAATTGCTGGCCACAGTCCTCCCGATCTGGTTTTTAAAAAAAGTCCCCCGGGCCCCCATTTCAGTAGACGTGCACCATGCCGTAGAGGAACGTCCAGAACAGGACGTAGGTGAAGAGGCCCCCGATGAGGCCTCCTGTAAAGAGGGGTCTCCGTGATTTGAAATATTTGTTCCACCTCCTTCCCGCCTTGAGAATGAGGAGCAGGGAGAGCAGGACGGAGGCGAGCAGGTAGAAGATGAAGCCGTAGAGGCCGGTGAGGCCGAGGATGCCGGCCGTGGCCCCCGACAGCGCTGACACCGAGGTCCGGCAATAATCCAGGACGGCGGCGTTGCCCCGCACGGCCGCCTCGCTGATGAACGGCGGCCCTTCCCGCTTGGCCACCACCGCGGCCATCGCACCCGCCGGGGCTCGGCCTCTCGCTTTCTCGCGGAGCAACGCGGAGCTGCGGAGAAAACCAAGTTACAAGCAGCGCCCGAAGCTCGGTGAGTTGGGTTCACGCCGCCCCCTCCCCCTGGAGCTTCCGAGACCTGGCACCAATCCTGGGCCTCGGACCTTCCAAAAACGCCGAGGAGATTGAGGGTGCGAGTCGGCCGGGAGGTGGTGGCGCGTCTGCGTTCCCCGGCCACGCTGGCCCAGTTACCTGGAACACGGCGCCGGACACAGTACTTAGGGTTCCCTCAGACGGGAAGGGGAAGCGATGCCTGCGGCGCCATCTTGCTCTGAAGGCTGCCGGGAGGTCCCGGGCTGCGCACGCGCCCAGGTCCCGCCCCGCCCTCCGCGCCTGCGCCGTGGGCGCCCCGGACAGGCTCCACCCTCTGCCTGCTTTTCTACGCACGCGCCGGGACTTCCGAAAGCGGAGTAGCGCTCCGGCCAGTGATTGGCTGGAGGTTTGTTAACTATTCATGAGGGGGCGGACCGAGCGGGGCGGCCTTTGTTAAGCAGCGAGGGCGCGGCCGCGGGGACTCTGCTGCCGGCTTCCCGGAGCGGCGCTGGGCGACCAGAGTGGGGTCGAGATGTCTTACATCCCGGGCCAGCCGGTCACCGCCGTGGTGGTGAGTGCGCTTGCGCCGGCTCCTCCTAGTCTTGGCCTGACCCCACCTCGCAGAGCGGGAAACGGACACCCCAAGCTGGTTGACAAGAGCATCGAACCCGGGGATCCTGCGAACCGGCGGCAAGGGCTCGGGTTCCCGCTTTGCCGGAGCGGGCCGCAGTTCCCCCAGCCACGAAACAGGGACGGCCGGGACCCGAGAGCCTCCCGAGACCCTGGACGGAGCCCAGACTGCGCGCGCGGGGCGGGGAGGGCCACGGGGAAAGGCCCGGCTGCGGGAGCCTGGGAAAGCGCCCCCTTCCCGGGCCTCCGTGTCCCCAGCCGGGGAGCTGCGGGGGGCGGGCGCCGATCCCGACGTCCATGAGTCGCAGCCTCTGGAATGAGGAAATGCTTCCTCCGCTGCAGCTTGCGCCGCCGCCCGAAGGGAGATCTGGGGGTGGAGCTGTCCCGAGCCTGCCGTGGCAGCCCCTTCTCCCTTCCTGTCCAGCCTTGCTCCTCCGACCCACTCGCCGCCTGGTCCAGGGTGGACGCTCGTATAGCTGCGATGAGCGTTGCGTCTTGGAACTTTTCTTGGTTCTCCAGCCCTTAAGGCAGAAAAGTCCAGGCCTCCCTCCTGGCACCTGAGTCCTGAGTAGACCCTCTGGGGGCTAGCCTAGGCCCCTGGCCGCCCTCTGGCTTGTTTTAGGTGCTGGGTGGTATTAGACTAGGCAGAGAGAGGAAGGGAGGCTGGGCTGTTAGACTCAGACGCCGGTGTCACGGTGGGACGGGGCCTGGAGAGCAACCCTATGACAGAGGTGGGGAGTCCCAGAAAGAAGTGCTCAGCCAGAGAAGACCTCAGGATAGACTCAGGTCTCCTGCCTACCTCCCGACAGCATTCAGAGGAGGGACGAGAAGAAATGCCTGCCCGGTGGGCAGTAGGTCAAGTCCCCGCCCTGGAGCCTTAGGGACTGGGTGTGCTATCTCAGATGGGTGTGCTGGAGAAGCTCAGCAATCAGGTGGGTGGAGGCAGAGAAGCCACTGATAAAGGCGACACGTGAGGCTGAGCTTAGAGCACCAGCTCAGGCCTGGGCCAGGAGGAAACATTGCTGGACCAGCTGACAGCTGTCCTAAGCTTCACCCTCCCTGCACCAGCCTGACTTTTTTTTTTTTTTTCTTTGAGACAGTCTTGCTCTGTCGCCCAGGCTGGAGTACAGTGGCGTGATCTGGGCTCACTGCAACCTCCGCCTCCTGGGTTCAAGCGATTCTCCTGCCTCAGCCTCCCAAGTAGCTGGGATTACAGACGTACACGAGCACGTCCACCTAATTTTTGTATGTTTAGTAGAGATGGGGTTTCACCATGTTGGCCAGGCTTGTCTTGAACTCCTGACCTCAGGTGATCCACCTGCCTCAGCCTCCCAAAGTGCTGGGATAACAGGTGTGAGGCACCGCGCCCGGCCCAGCCTGGCTTTTTTAGATCCCTAGCTGCCCCAGAGAGAGGGCACCAAGTTTACTCTTTAGCTAGAAGCGGGGTGGGGGCAGGGGCAGGTGAGGAGCCAGAGCAAGCCACCTTCTGCGTGACCTCACCCAGCAGATCAGTGACAGCCCTGTCTCCCAACCCAAGGGCCTGTAATCTTCTGACTATGCCGGCGAAGCAGGCCTGGAGGAGCTCAGTTTGGGGCATGAAGACCCAGGCGCAGTGGGTCTCATGCTTCCTGCCCCGCTCCCTCATGCCATAACTGGTCCCAGGGCCTTCCCCAAAATTGCAGGTGCATGCCTCCCAATTCTAGTAACACCAGGAACGTGCTTGAACATGGTGTGTATGGTCTGGCCTCTCCCTTGAGTCTTGGATTGGGGATGGGGTTGGGCAGGCTCACTCCCCAGTCCCTACCCTCTCCCATGTAGAATTTTGAGAATGTTAAATCCATTTAGGCCATTCCTCTGAACTCTGGCTCCATTGATCCATCTGCCTTCTGGACACCTGCCCTGCAGCTCCTGGCACTCCAACCCAACCTGTCCCTCCTCCTCCTGGGTCCTCATCTGAGTGATGCGTGTTCAGCCAGGCAAGGTGGCTGGGTGCTCCTCTTGACTCCTCTCCTCCATGAGTGGTCCCTAAGTCTGTAGATCTCCATTTTCAGGTAGCTCCATGTCCCCTAGCCTCTGCATCCTGCTTTTGTGAGATGTCCGTTCCTCTACTGATTACCTGAGTGGTCATTCTAGCAGCGAACCTGGCCATGCCCTGCCCTACTCCATTCCTGAGAACTCCAGTGGGTTCAGGATCAAGGCTACCCATCACCCCCTCAAAGCCTGATGCAAATAATCCCCGCTTTGGGAAACTTCTTTAGGTCTAGTCTGGATTGTCATCTTTTGCTTCTTTTCTCCTTCCTGTTAAAACTCGACCTTGGGAGTGATCTGGTCTGGCTCCCAGCATCTGCTTACTGGACAGTGCTTGCCAAGGGCTTTGAAAGGAACTTGGCACAGTTGGGGACCATAACCCCAGAGCATGGTGGGAGCGCCTCAGAACACTCTTGTTTCTGCACAAGAGCAGGGCCCGGGGCTTAGGGAGACACCCCTACTCCCCTTCAGGACGGGATCTGGCCCCAGCCTTACACTTTCAGCCTCATCTCGCCTCCCAGTTCTGTGTCCTGCACTGGACACTCCAGTCTCACGAACACGTATCCACAGCACCTTGAAGCCTGTGCTGTGCTCTGGTCCGCTTGGCCGGGAAGCCCTTCCTCTCCTTTCTATGCAAGTTTGATCTCTGTTTTTCCAGAGCGCCTCCTGTGAGATGGGCTTCCCACCCACAAAAGCCATAGCACCTGGACTCTTGGGCCAGCAGGGGCTTTGACCACGTGTTGACCAAGACCAGTGCCTAAGACTAATAGGGGAAGTGGGGACAGGTTGAGGACAGAGGGCTGTGTGGGTGGATCAATGTGGCCAATTTCTGAGTGCCAGCTCCTCAGCCTCCCAGGCTGTGAGCAGCTGGATTCCTGCAGGGGCCTGGGCCCCACCCCCTTGGCATGGCTCCGAGGCTGCTGCTGGGGACACACACCAGCCTCATTCTCCAACCACCCACTTCCCTCAACTGGCTTTTTTTCTTTGCCAGCAAAGAGTTGAAATTCACAAGCTGCGTCAAGGTGAGAACTTAATCCTGGGTTTTAGCATTGGAGGTGGAATCGACCAGGATCCTTCCCAGAATCCCTTTTCTGAAGACAAGACGGACAAGGTGAGGGGGTTCTGGGGTACTGGGACCGCTCCATGGGGCACAGGGGCCTGAGATGGTGGGTCTCTGTTTCCTGGGCCCCCATGGAAGGAGCAGACCTCATCTCTCAAACCATGTTCTCTAAGCAGGCATTGGAAGTGACCTAGTGAGAATAAGGATGGGTAGGGGTGAGGAAGGGCTGTCCAGATAAAGCCCAGGGGAGCACGGCCAGCGCACGGTGGGGCAGCGACACTCTGTCCCGGCTCTCTCAGAATAGTCCTCACTGACCGTGTGTGCTGGGACAGGCTGAGTGCGGGGACAGAGGGACGGCTGACAATGTGCTATGCTGGCTTCCGCTCTGTGGATAAGGGGCCAGTCCAGGGACCACAGGGCTTGACTTGGGCTACCCCTTTCCAGGGTATTTATGTCACACGGGTGTCCGAAGGAGGCCCTGCTGAAATCGCTGGGCTGCAGATTGGAGACAAGATCATGCAGGTAACACGTGTCCCAAAGGAGGAAAAACAAGGTTTGGGCCAGCAGGTCTGAAGCACGTGGGGTTGGGGACCTGCCGCAGCCTCCCAGCTGGGAGGAACTCACCATAGCCAGTTGGGAGCCCATGCTGGTATTGCCCCAGAGGACGCTGGCTTTCTCTCCTGTGTGTGTCTCAGCCACAGCGCTTGGCCTGGGATGTTAGGCTGGGGGCTTACTTGAATGACCCGGGCCTCCAAAGCCCTCTGCTTCCAGATCCCAGAGGGCGGGGAGCTGAGGTGGGCCTGTCTTCTCTCCCTGGGCCAGGTGAACGGCTGGGACATGACCATGGTCACACACGACCAGGCCCGGAAGCGGCTCACCAAGCGCTCGGAGGAGGTGGTACGCCTGCTGGTGACACGGCAGTCACTGCAGAAGGCCGTGCAGCAGTCCATGCTGTCCTAGCAGCTGCCACCGTCTGCAACTCCTGCCTGCCTCCCCTCTGTACAGGAACGCCACTGCCACGCTCTCTCCCCACCTGGCTTCTGCTGAGTGCTGGGCCCCAGCTCAGAAGGGCTACAGCTGGTCCCAGAGGCCGGGCCTGGCCTTCCTTCTCTTCTCCCACCCCTGGCCTGGGGCCTCTGGGACCAGCTTTCTCCCCTGGACACCGAGGATTGGAAACAAGGGCCTGGAGCTGAGTGGTAGCCGGTCTGCTGTGACCACAGGCTCAGGTCCAACCTTGCTGCCTGGCCACAGCTGTGGCAGGGCAAGTGGGAACCACCATCTCTTGGGAGCCACCAAAGCTGGGAAATGCCGGAGAGGCCGGGCCTTTCCCGCTTTGCCCTGGCCGCCGGGTTCGGCTCCGCCACCGCCCCGCAGCCCTCGTGTGTCCACCCCGCAGTGCCTCTGCCCATCGGGGGACTGCACACACGTCCTGCCAGGGGCTCTATGAAGGTTTGCCCAGACAGAAGCCAGGTGGGCTCCCCGTTCACTCCCACTCTCCCGAGGGGTGCTGGCCTCCCCAGGGTTTACCTTCTTACAGGATTTAGACGAGGTTCGAGGCTCACATTTCAGGGCAGCTCTCAGGATTGTCATTTTCCTCTTTGCCTGTGGGTTTAACTTTTGTATTTTTTTAATCACGTTTGATACGAAATGTTTTTATCGTACTCTTTGGAGGTGCCCATTCTACTTCTGAATTTAGCTTACTAACTCGCATCTGGAAGCTCAGCAAGTGCACAAGCCTTACTTTGGTGACCGTGGAAACCACTGCCGCCCCTCCCCAACGTGGTGTGCTCAATAAACAGTGCTGGAATTCACAAGGGCTTTGCTGAGGCATGGGCTGGGATGTCTCGGGGGTGGGATACTGGGGCCAGAGCTGTGGTTTTAACGATGGCTCCATCCCCCACTGTTCTGGGACAAAGCTTAACTACTCCCAGGCCCACCTGCCTGGAAAGCCCGGGGCTGGTGGAGCCGTAGCAGCTGCACTGCGCCTCACCGGAACCACATCTGTGGGAGCATCTGGGAGCACTGCGGTGGGACCCTGGGGTGCATGTGCTTTCTTGGGTGTTATTGTGAAGCCCCTACTTGCTCCCACCTTCCTTTTTGCAACCTAGCCTCAGCTCCCACCTGGGAGGGGCCATAGGGACACCCAGAGGTGCCTGCGAGAGACCCCTGCCTATAAGACACTAAGGGCACTCCCTGTATCACAGCGAGGGATGCAACCCCCCACGTTGCTGGGGGCCGTGATCTGGCCAGATGGGGGTGAGCCAGAGAGCACCTGACCACCTGCGTACCAGCTTGGGCAAGGTGTTAGCACTCCTGGACCTACCTAGCACTGCCAAATCAGATTTTAAAGAAAAGTCCATAATTTTTTTTTTTTTTGAGACAGAGTTTTGTTCTTGTTGCCCAGGCTGGAGTGCAATGGCGCGATCTGGGCTCACTGCAACTTCCGCCTCCCGGGTTCAAGTGATTCTCCTGCCTCAGCCAATCAAGTAGCTGGGATTACAGGCGCCTGCCACCATGCCCAGCTAATTTTTGTATTACTAGTAGAGATGGTGTTTTGCAACGTTGGCCAGGCTGATCTTGAACTCCTGATGTCAGGTGACCTGCCTGCCTTGGCCTCCCAAAGTGCTGGGATTATGGGCGTGAGCCACCGTGCCCGGCCGGAAAAGTCAATCATTTGAAATATCTCATTTTAAAGTATGGCACCCAGTAACACATTGATTGGGTGACACAAGTGAGACAGGTCTGTGGACCTGGTCAGGCCAAAGTCTCTGCTCTACAGAAACGAGACCTGACATTCTTTGATGTTTGTGACAACTACATAGAGGAAGCGTCTGGAGAATAAGACCCCCACTGCCCCCCGCCCCCACACCCAGTGCTGGTGTGCCCTTCAGAACCTCATCCGCCCCCACTCACATCCAGATTGAGTGGCGTGCCCTGGTAATGGTAGACATGGAGCCTGGGAGAGTGACCTGTCCCTGGGCGGGCAGGAGTCTCACACTACCCAAGAGGACTCCCCAGTGAAGTGCGGGGTCAGCACGCAGCCCCCTCGGGTCAGTGAACTTCACAACCTTACGCGCTTCCTTACACAAGGTGGGGAGCAGGGGCACCTGGCTCTGAAGGCCAGCACACCTGCCTTCTGTATCCAGCACACTTAAGAGTGCAGAAAGGAAGCGAGTAGGTTTTAATTCAAGATACAGGCCCCTCGCGTTGTCTCATGGACGAAAGCTCAGTGGACTGACAAGCTCAAGGCATGTACGAGGCACGTCCTGGGACCCCCTGCTGCCATAGGAAGAACGACAGCTTCGGGTGGAGGGAAGGAGGTTGAGATCAGGGTTGGGCCCATACAGATTGTGTGAGGTGGTCTCAAGTACAAATACTTATCTGAGGCTCCTGAACAGGCCAGAAACTGGTGAGTGTCAGTTAGGGATCTGGGGAAAGAGAGAGAAGGGGGCCTGCCCTCCCTCCGGGGCAGCTGCTCGCCGTTTGGCAGGCCTAACAGACCTCTAAGGCACAGACTGGTAGCAGGAGAGAGGTGTCCTGTACTCCAGATGCTGGGTAAGGAGGGGCTGGGTGTGCTCAGGTGGGGCTCATCGGACTGGAAAGGTGGAGGTAGCGGAGAGGGCAGAAGAGAGTAAGCCACTTCCAAACGTCCCTCCACAAAATCTGAAAGGAGTTAGTATGCTAATGTGCTGGGCATGAGTCCAATTCAGAACCAATCTGGCAGGCCCCTCAGGGCTCAGAAATACTCTGGGTAGGACCAGCTGTTGACGGCAGTCGCGGACGCTGAGTTATGTAGAGAGAGCATGTCAGGAAAGTGGCCTGCAGAGAAAGAATCCCGCGGCCTAACCCCAAAGTCCTAGTCCCTCCACCAGCACCTCTGAGTCCACTGGCCACGGCACCTGGCTGCTTGGTCTCTGGGAACGCAGCGGTGGCAGCGAAGTGCCCTTGGCTCTCCCGGCTGCAAGGTCAGCCCTTCAAGCTGCTCGCAGAAACGCTGGTAGTTTGGGGCAAGGCCTTCAGCTGCAAGTTCGGTGCCCAGTCCTGCCTGAGACGGCTGCCAGAGCCTGTGCGCGCTGCTTGAAGCCTTAAAGAAAAGAGATGGCGGCGTCAAGGCGACGGTGCCACGTGCCTGGCCGGGGAGGCCCAGGAGGGGCCCGGATGAAGGCAGGCTGTTGAACGGCCTCTGGCTCCAGGAGCAGAGTGCTCTCCTCTGTCCGCACACTGAGCCGGCCCTGCGTGCCAGGGCCCAACCGCTTCTCCGGCCTTCGCTGGGTGAGGCCTTCCCCAGCAGGGCGCGAGGCCGGGGGCTTTGCACACTGGGTCCCTGGGTGCTAGTTCAGCTGGTCGTACCCCGGTCTCTTTCTGTACAAACAGAAGTGCTGGATGAAGAAGACGACGTCGAAGAAAATGGAGAAGACCCCGAGTCCAAACTTGGTTGGGTCTCCGAAGATGAGCGTCCACTGGTCTGTTAGCGGCCGGGGGATGGAAGCTGGTGTTAGATTGTAGCTCCTGAGGCAGCTGGAGCATGTGGGGTGGTGGGAGGTGAGGGTCCCAAAAAACCACAAATCCTGCAGCTACGAAGGCCCCTAGGCGGGTCTCTCCTTGGGGGCTGGATTGGCTTGGATCCCAGCTGGGGGTGGAGCCCTGGTTGGAGGGTCCCGGGAAAGCTGGCCCCGCCCAATGCTCCAGCCACAGGGTGGCCAGCAGCCCGCTGGCTGACTCACCGTTGTTGTAGGACTGAAGGAACATCTGCAGGAGGCTGAAGCTGCCCCCGGTGAAGTCCAGGAGCACGTTGCCAATGCTCCAGCCCTCAGTGCTTTTGTAGTGAAAGTTCATGTAGGCCTGGGCCAGACAGAGGGACAGACAGATGGAGGGCGGTGAGGACTGGGCGGCTGCCTCACGTGCCTCGTGACTGCCCCTCCAAACAAAAGCGGTTCTCATTCCTCCCACTGGGGCCTTGGCTCCAAGGAACACAGTGACCTTTGGGCTGTGACAGGCCTCAGCCAAGGCACAGTTTGGGTGGTCCTGGGGGTGGGCGTCTCATCTGCATGTACAGCAAGGAAAGGCCCCCCACCCCCCGCACCTCACAATTCCAGGGAGGCGGGGCTGGTGCTGCCTTCCTGTGTCTTCCACATCCCTGGGGCTAAGGCCCTAAGCTGGTTTCCCTGCAGTTATGATTCCTCTCGCCTCCAGGGAAGGCTGTCCCCAAACTCGGCTGGGACTTCATGTGCTTAGGGACTGGGTGGGAGTGGGACGTCTGGTTTGGAATCCTGGCTCCGTCACCAGAGCTTGCTGTCTTGGGCAAGTGACAGTTCTCCTAGCCTTGGTTTCCCCGTCTGTAGAGGGGGTTAACTCCCCTCGCAGGCCTGGCCAAGGCTTCTGGGGTCTGGGGGTGGGTCTGCGGGGAGGCGCTCCAGTCTGCCTGCCTGTGCCCCACGTCCTCCCACGCCGCAGAGCCCTGTGGGTCCTCTGACTGCTGTGACCTTTCCTTCCCGCCGTGAGGGAGGTCCTGGCCTCTCTGGTGGTCTCCCAGTCAGCCTCCGGTCGGTCCCTGTCTTGTGTCCTGGCTCACCCTCTTCCGTCCTTGCTGCTGCCCCTCCAGTCCTGGACAGTTCCAAACATCTCCAACCTGGGCTCCTGCCTGCCTGGTTTCTTGGCCCCAAGCCGTCCCACCCTCAGGGACTGGGGCCCACTTCCCCAAACCTTCCCCTCCTTGGAAACCCTCCCGAGCTCCTGGGACTTGACCCCAGCTTCCCAGCTTCAACATGCTCAATACTGTTCAACCAGCCATGTCCCCTCACTACCTCCCCGTGTCCCACCCCAGGCTTTGTGCAGGCTGGCCTGGCCCGGAACACCCGGGCTCCTTGTCCACAGAACTCAGCCTGCTCAGCCTGAGCCCAGCCCTGCCTCCCAGTCACAACGCTGGCCCTCCCGAGCTCACAGAACACAAGGCTCCCAGGGCTGGGGACACTGGGGCAGGGCTCCTCCCTTTGGGAATGGGGTGAGTTAAATGAGGCCCTAGATCCCCGGGTGCAGCAACTTCAGCCCCAACCCTGTCCCAGGCCATAGGGCAAGATGTGCTGGACCCTGAGTCCCCGGATCTGAAGAGGACCTGCTGTGCTCGCTCGTAGGAGGGGCTGAGCTCTGCGCAGGAAGCTGCTCCCTCCTCCCACCTCACCTCTCCAGAGTCTCCTGCCGTCGCCCCTCGGGGCTGCCCCTTGCTGTGGAAATGGAGGCAGTGGTGGGGGCAGAGCCAAAGGCATCAGGAAAGGCTGGGGTGTGGAGAAGGGGAACCACCCACACAACGCCTGATGCTTAAGGGAGCATGGGGTCCCGGGGCCTCCGCTAACGATCTCGTGTGATTCCAGCCCGGGGGAAGAGCGGTAGGCTGGCCTCCCCACCGCGCTGCTCCTCCTGGGCTCCCGGGCTCCCTGTGGCTTTCCATCCTGTTTCCTCGCCCCGGCCGGAGCTGCCCCACAGGAGCAGGGCCTGGGCCCTGTACCTCTCGCCTCTCCTGCCACCGGCCATGTGAACAGGGCCCTGGAAGTACCTGTGGAAAATACTTGACCAGCGTGACCGCGAGCTTGATATAGGAGAAGCAGAAGAGAAACTGCAGCCACGTGGTCACCCCCACGGCAGCCACGATCATGGTGACAAGTGCGAAGAGCCACGCGAGCACCAGGAAGCCGACGGCAGGCCAGGACACACGCTGGCCACCGCGCTGGGGGCGACAGGAGGGCGGAGATGTGGACCCACACAGAGGCCAGGCCAGGGCTCAGCACGGGCGGCCCCGGATAGGGCGGGCTTGGAGAAGGGCACGAGGCTGGACCCTGGCCTTGAAGGAGCCCCTGCGAGGTGGGGACTGCACTGGGGTCGTGGCAGGGGAACATCCGGGCCACAGAAAGCATCACACCTGGGCTGGGGTGACATCTCTGGCACCAGCCACACCTTCTCATCGCCAGGGCCTCCCGTTCAGGCCGCTGGGACTCAAGCTCCGTCTGCTTCGTTCCTACTTGGCAGAACTGGGCGCCTCTCAGCACTCACTCGGAGACGTGGGCTCCGACCTCTGGGGGCCTGTTGCCTCTCCCAGCCAGGTACTGACTCGTCCCACGACCCGGCGGCAGCCTGAGCATCTCAGGAATCTGTCCCCTCGCCTTGCCTTTCCCTGAACACGGGCCCAACGTGGGCCTCCTTCGCTCTCGCGTCACACCGACAGCTAAGAAAGCCTAGAGGGATCATGCGGGTGGCCGGACAGCCCCCCGCTGCCTCACAGCGTGAAGGGAACGCCCTGGGAGAAGGGAGCGCAAAGCTGGCACATCAGGGGCCTCCGGACCCAGCCCTGGCGGGGCCCTGCCCTGCTGACACCCATGGCCTCCAGCAACAAGGCTGAATACCGGTGCCTCTGCCTGCACGTGGGCCCTCTGCTGACCGCTCAGGAACCTGCCCCTCCTGGCACCCTAAGCCCAGCTGCACCCACCTGCTCAGGGTCCCTCTCAAATGCCCCTTGGCCTCTGTGACCTGACCCCTCCGGGAGCCCACCCTGGCTCCTCCCCTCCTCCACAGGGACTTCACTCATCCTTGGAACACAACCAAGCGTCTTCTGCCGCCCTCCTCCCTCCTCCCTGGCGGGGCCCAGGGCCTTTCGCTCCTCCATGAGCTGTCTGTGCTCCTCTGCGCACAGCTCTCAGCCTGAGTCCAGCCACTGCCTCTCCCTGAGTCCCTCACCCCAGACTTGGTGGGCTCTGAGGGCCTGGACTCATGGGCGTCTTCTCTGCCCAGCACAGGACCGGGCTGAATGAACACACCCACTTCCTTTCCCAGGCTCTGCCGCGTCTTCTGTCAAAGGTGAGGCGGGGTGGTGGGTGTTGGCTGGGGCGGCCTGTGGGGGGCCAGGCCTGGTCTCACCTCATACAGGCAGCACTGCACGATGATGATCAGAGTGAGGACGACCGCGTGCAGGCTGAAGAAGACGTCGTTGCTGTTCACGGGGTTCACGCCATTGGGGTATTTGAGGAGAAACTGCTCCTGTTTGGTGGGTGGGAGAAGCTGGGTGGTGAGGGGCAGCCAGGCCACCACGCCACGTGGGCAGAGATGTGGGACAGGCAAGGCCGTACCTTGATGTAGGGCACCCACAGGAGGCCGATGTTGAATACACTGTAGGCCACGAAGCCCGTCAGGTTCAGAGCCACAAAGTCGAAGCTCAGACCAATGACGCTGCAGGGGGTGGAGGGGCAAGACAGGGCAGGGGTGAGGACTGGCGGGGGTGGAGGGACAGGGCAAGGGGTGAGGACTGGCGGGGGTGGAGGGACAGGGCAGGGGGTGAGGACTGGCGGGGGTGGAGGGGCAGGGCAGGGGGTGAGGACTGGCGGGGGTGGAGGGACAGGGCAGGGGGTGAGGACTGGCGGGGGTGGAGGGGCAGGGCAGGGGGTGAGGACTGGCGGGGGTGGAGGGGCAGGGCAGGGGGTGAGGACTGGCGGGGGTGGAGGGGCAGGGCAGGGGGTGAGGACTGGCGGGGGTGGAGGGGCAGGGCAGGGGGTGAGGACTGGCGGGGGTGGAGGGACAGGGCAGGGGGTGAGGACTGGCGGGGGTGGAGGGGCAGGGCAGGGGGTGAGGACTGGCGGGGGTGGAGGGGCAGGGCAGGGGGTGAGGACTGGCGGGGGTGGAGGGACAGGGCAGGGGGTGAGGACTGGCGGGGGTGGAGGGACAGGGCAGGGGGTGAGGACTGGCGGGGGGTGGAGGGACAGGGCAGGGGGTGAGGACTGGCGGGGGTGGAGGGACAGGGCAGGGGGTGAGGACTGGCGGGGGTGGAGGGACAGGGCAGGGGGTGAGGACTGGCGGGGGGTGGAGGGACAGGGCAGGGGGTGAGGACTGGCGGGGGTGGAGGGACAGGGCAGGGGGTGAGGACTGGCGGGGGTGGAGGGACAGGGCAGGGGGTGAGGACCCCAGGGGCTGAGGACTGGCGGGGGTGGAGGGGCAGGGCAGGGGGTGAGGACTGGCGGGGGGTGGAGGGACAGGGCAGGGGGTGAGGACTGGTGGGGGTGGAGGGGCAGGGCAGGGGGTGAGGACCCCAGGGGCTGAGGACTGGCGGGGGTGGAGGGGCAGGGCAGGGGGTGAGGACCCCAGGGGCTGAGGACTGGCGGGGGTGGAGGGGCAGGGCAGGGGGTGAGGACCCCAGGGGCTGAGGACTGGCGGGGGTGGAGGGGCAGGGCAGGGGGTGAGGACCCCAGGGGCTGAGGACTGGCGGGGGTGGAGGGGCAGGGCAGGGGGTGAGGACCCCAGGGGCTGAGGACTGGCGGGGGTGGAGGGGCAGGGCAGGGGGTGAGGACCCCAGGGGCTGAGGACTGGCGGGGGTGGAGGGGCAGGGCAGGGGGTGAGGACCCCAGGGGCTGAGGACTGGCGGGGGTGGAGGGGCAGGGCAGGGGGTGAGGACCCCAGGGGCTGAGGACTGGCGGGGGTGGAGGGGCAGGGCAGGGGGTGAGGACCCCAGGGGCTGAGGACTGGTGGGGGTGGAGGGGCAGGGCAGGGGGTGAGGACCCCAGGGGCTGAGGACTGGTGGGGGTGGAGGGGCAGGGCAGGGCTGGGGGTGAGGACTGGCACTACTGTGGGGAATGGGAGGGACAGGGCTCCCAGGCCACGGGGAAGGAGGACTCGACCCGTCTCAAGCAGGGCACTGTCCTTAGGTCTCTCCTGCTCCCACCACGGATGCTACCCAATGCCTGCCCTCGAGAGCTACTTCCCTCCTCTCTTCCTCCCCTGCCTAAGATCTCTCTGCTCCTCGAGTCCTGGCTCCAGAGGGGAGTCGGGGAGGCCTCCGAGGAGAGGCTCCCTCCTGGCCGTCTGCTTGCCATCCCCCCAGGAGGCCCACGTGGCTTGGGTCCTTGCAAGTCGAGGTGGGACTGCTTCGTCCCGAAGGCCGAGTCTACAGGACTTGAGACCGCAATCCTCCAGGGCCAGGTGGACCCAGTGCAGAGCAGATTCACAGTGGACTTCCCCCACTCCCCTGCCCATTCTCCACTAAACTAACGAGCCCCATTTTGTTGCTTTCTCAGGGAGGGGCTGAGCTGGGCAAAGGATGAAATGCCCAGCACGGGAGTCCGACCCAGGCTCCCCGAGCCTTTGCATTGGGACAACTTCGCATTGGGACAGCTTTCTGGAAAGGGCAGGCAGACAGAAGGGTAGAGGGGACGTCGGAGGCTGCGCCATCAGCAGCCTTGCTGGAACGCCCTGCTCCTAGTGGCCCCAAGACTGCTTGTGAGTACGGCCCAGGGGGTTACCTTTTCCGCCTCCAATTCATGATCACCTGAGGGTAGAAGGAGATGGACCAGGCCACAAAGTAGATCCAGCCAATCACCTGGTTTACGATGCTAATGGCGTTGCTGCGGATCACGAGGAAGCGTATCCTCGGGCTGGAAAGGAGTTTGGGGACCGGGATGAGCTGAGGCTGGGCTTCCGAAGGAGACTTCCACGCGCCCAGGACGGCCCCCTTCTTGTCATGTGAGGCCCGCACGCGCTGAGGCCAGCCTACCCGGTCTGATTGGAGTGATTTCCATGGAGATAAACAGTAACTTGTCCAACATTTTGAGATGTCACTTGAAAAGAGGAATTTGTCACTCCGGGAGGCACCACCACCTGTTAGGAAGACTGAGGTTCAATCCGATGCCATGTACGGTCACTGAGGGCACCGCCGGCATCTAGCTCCATGCTACACGCTAGGGAATGGAGGGACGCATCACCCACAGCCCCACCTTCCACGAACTTACTAAGCAAAAGGAGAGACGCTGCAGCACCCACCAGGCAACTTGAACCTCCTGTTCGCCATGCTGCCCAGGCTGGTCTCAAACTCCCGGGCTCAAGCAATCCACCCGCCTTGGCCTCCCAAAGTGCTGGGATTACAGACGTGAGCCACCGCGCCTGGCCTGAGTGAGACTTTCTTTTTTTCTTTTTTTCTTTTTTGAGGCAGAGTCTCACTTTGTCACCCAGGCTGGAGTACAGTGGGGCGATCTCGACTCACTGCAACCTCTGCCTCCCGAGTTCAAGTGACTCTCCTGCCTTAGGCTCCTGAGTCCCAAGTAGCTGGGATTACAGGTGCACGCCACCATACCCAGCTAAGTTTTGTATTTTTAGTAGAGACAGACTTTCACCATGTTGGCCAGGCTGGTCTGGAACTCCTGACCTCAGGTGATCTGCCCACCTTGGCCTCCCAAAGTGCTGGGATTATGGGCATGAGCCACTGCACCTGGCCTGGGTGAGACTTTCTGAGCAGAGCTATGGACTCGTCCTCATGCCCTCCCCCGGCTTATCTCTGAAGGAAGGAGGGATGGCTCTTGTCCTCTCACTGGGCACGTCACCTTGGGCAAGTTATTCAAGCTCTGATCTCAGTTCGCTCATCTGTAAAACGAGTTAACAAAAGTGTCTACCTTTCAGGGCTGCCATGACTGACAGGATGTCCAGAAAGCGGACAGCACAGAGCCTGGTGCACAGCAAGCTGGGCCACTGCTTTACTGCAATACCATCACTTCTACTTCCATCATCACTAGGCTCCTCAGCGTCCACAAAACCATGCGTGCCCTGTGCCAGCCTGGCTGCCAAGTGACGAAGCAGAAGAGGCACATACACGAGACACTTGGCAAAGAGGGCATTTTCACCCTTGCTGCTGCCCAATGTTTGGCAAATGCTCTGCTTCAGGAAAAAGTACCTGGAGGCCTGCCTGCAACATCTGGTCTCCCAAGCATTCCTGCTGAGACTCTTTTTTTTTTTTCCTTTTTCCTGAGATGGAGTTTCGCTTTTGTTGCCCAGGCTGGATGGAGTGTAATGGCGTGATCTCAGTTTACTGCAACCTCCGCCTCCCGGGTTCAACCGATTCTCCCGCCTCAGCCTCCCAAGTAGCTGGGATTACCGGCATGTGCCACCACGTCGGGCTAATTTTAGTATTTTTAGTAGAGATGGGGTTTCACCATGTTGGTCAGCCTGGTCTCAAACTTCCGACCTCAAGTGATCCACCCACCTCGGCCTCCCAAAGTGCTGGGATTATAGGTGTGAGAGTCACCACGCCCAGCCTTTCCTGAGACTCTTACATCCTCTTGGAGTGGTGGGGAGTGGGAGGATATCCTTACTGAACCAAACTGTCTCCCCTGGTCCCCAGCTTCTGTGCTCCCTGGATAATACTCCACCCATACTGCAGGTGCCATGAGGATCTGGCTCATTAGACTGCCGTGGCTGCTGCTGCTTATATATTTTTTGAGACGGAGTCTCACTCTGTTGCCAGTCTGGAGTGCAGTGGCACCACCTCAGCTCACTGCAACCTCCGCCCCCAGGGTTCAAGTGATTCTCCTGCCTCAGCCTCCCGAGTAGTTGGGATTACAGGTGCCCACAACCACGCCTGGCTCAATTTTTGTATTTTCAGTAGAGATGGGGTTTTGCCACGTTGGCTAGGCTGGTCTCGAACTTCCGACCTCAGGTGATCCACCCGCTTCAGCCTCCCAAAGTGCTGGGATTACAGGTGTGAGCCACCGTGCCTGGCCTTCTTATTTTTAAGAGGCAGGTCTTGCTCTGTAGCTCAGGCTGGAGTGCAGTGATGCGTCTGTAGCTCACTGATTACTCCAACTCCTGGGCTCAAGCGATCCTCCTGCCTCAGGCTCCTGAGTAGCTGGGACTGCAGGCGCTCTACCGCACCCTGCAGTGGCTTCTTAATGAGGACCCTTGAAGCACTGCCTTCTTGTTCTTAGCACCAGAAACCAGGGGCTTTGGCAGAACAATGGAAATGGTATAGCGGCTGCAGCAAAGCCTCGAATCCAACTTATGGTCCATGTGTTGCAAGCTACATCTTCATAACACATGCCACTCCTGGCTCTTTTATTTTCCTGCCACTCACTTTTTCTTATTTATTTATTTTTTTTTGAGATGGAGTCTCGCTCTGTCCCCCAGGCTGGGAGTGCAGTGGTGCGATCTCTGCTCACTGCAAGCTCCACCTCCCGGGTTCACACCATTCTTCTGCCTCAGCCTCCCGAGTAGCTGGGACTACAGACTCCCGCCACCACACCCGGCTAATTTTTTGTATTTTTAGTAGAGACGGGGTTTCACCGTGTTAGCCAGGCTGGTCTCGATCTCCTGACCTCCTGATTCTCCCACCTCGGCCTCCGAAAGTGCTGGGATTACAGGCATGAGCCACTGTGCCCGGCCACTTTTTCTTATTTTTAACAGATATTCCTTCCAATGTTGCCTGGAGATTTGTTAAGTGGCCACTAAATCCCTTCTGGAACTAGGAAGGGAGAAAATCGGTTGATCGACTGATACAAGACAATGAAATGATAATCGCTGCCTTTCACTGAGTGCTTTCTGTGTATCAGGGACGATCTTAGACATTTTTTTATTTTTTATTTTTTTAGGTGGAGTTTCGCTCATGGCTGGACTGCAATGGCGCGATCTCGGCTCACTGCAACGTCTGCCTCCCGGGTTCAAGTGATTTTCCTGCCTCAGCCTCCCAAGTAGCTGGGATTACAGGTACCCGCCACCACTCTTGGCTAATTTTTGTACTTTTAGTAGAGACCGGGTTTCATCATGCTGGCCAGGCTGGTCTTGAACTCCCAACCTCGGGTGATCTGCCTGCCTCGGCTTCCCGAAGTGCTGGGATGACAGGCGTGAGCCACCACGCCCGGCCAATCCTAGACATTTTATACTTGCTAGTGCTTTTGATCTTCACAGGGCTGTCAAGTAGACATTACTCACCGTATGGCTGCAAATAAGGAAATGGTGCTATGTCGGGGTGAAGTGACTTACCCAAGGCTCACAGGCCTGGCTCCTAGACCACCCAACTCCCATGTTCTAACCAGAGGCTTCCAGTATCACAGGTAGTGGAGGGGAGTGGTGAGAGGTGGGTGGGGAAGGGCAAGTGAGGCAGGAGCCTGAAAAGGTAGGTGGGTGCCCATAAATTCCCTCTCACACCAATGGTTTGACTCTCATTGTTAAAGACTTTTCTTTTCTTTTTTTTTTTTTTGAGACAGGGTCTCACTCTGTCGCCCATACTAGAGTGCAGCAGCATGATCTCAGCTCTCTGCAACCTCCGCCTCCCCGGCTCAAGTGATTCTCCTGCCTCAGCCTCCTGAGTAGCTGGGATTATAGGCGCACACCACTACCGCTCAGCTAATTTTTGTATTTTTAGCAGAGATTGGGTTTCACCACGTTGGCCAGGCTGGTCTTGAACTCCTGACCTCAAACGATCCACCAGCCTCAGCCTCCCAAAGTGCTGGGATGACAGATGTGAGCCGCTGCGCCCAGCCTCTCACTGTTGAAGACTTTTTTAAAAAACGGAACTGTGACATATAGGTAGAAAAGTACACACATCACAGCTTGATGAAATGTCTACAGACTGAATGCATCCAGCTTCCAGATGAAGAAATGAAACATCCCCAAGTCCTCAGAAGCCCCGCTTGCTTCCTCCAACCTCCCCTGGCCCCAGGGGTCACCGCTACCCTGACTGACACATGGATTTGCTGGATCTGTTTGTGCTCCAGGTTCAAGGACTCCTACAGCCCAGGCTTGTTTGCTGTCAGGTTTCCTTTGCTTAAGACTTTCCCTGATTTTAAAAAGAGGACACTTTGGCCGGGCACGGTGGCTCACGCCTGTAATCCCAGCACTTTGGGAGGCTGAGGTGGGCGGATCGCCTGAGGCCAGGAGTTCAAGACCAGCTTGGCGAACATGGTGAAACCCCATCTCTACTAAAAATACAAAAATTAGCCAGGCGTGGTGGTGTGTGCCTGTAATCCCAGGTACATGGGAGACTGGGGCAGGAGAATTGATTGAACTCGGGAAGCGGAGGTTGCAGTGAGCTGAGATCACGCCATTGCACTCCAGCCTGGGTTACAAAGTGAGACTCTGTCTCAGTCAATCAATCAATCAATCAGTGGCCGGGCGCAGTGGCTCACGCCTGTAATCCCAGCACTTTAGGAGGCTGTGGCGGGTGGATCACCTGGGGTCAGGAGTTCGAGACCAGCCTAGCCAACACGGTGAAACCCCGTCTCTACTAAAACTACAAAAATTAGCCAGGCCTGGTGGTGGGCGCCTGTAATCCCAGCTACTTGGGAGGCTGAGGCAGGAGAATCGCTTGAACCCGGGAGGCGGAGGGTGCAGTGAGCTGAGACTGCGTCACTTTACTCCAACCTGGGCAAAAGAGTGAAGCTGTGTCTCTAAATAAATGAATAAATAAAATAAAAAATAAACGAATACATAAAAATTAAAAGATGACACTTTGACTTAGATGTTTGGCCCTAAACGAAGCAATCAGCATCTGTTCCTCCCAGAGTCTGAATTTAATCTGTGGCTCAGAGGGCTGTGCTCTCAGAACCCACCAGCTCTGCATGCTGGGCTCACACCCGGGGCAAGAGAGGAGGTGTGGGAAATGGCACTGCCTATCGAGGTGCTCACCAGCAGGGGGATCTCCCTCTCAGGCAGGGTCCCCTTAGCTGGACACTCTGAGACCTCTCTCTCAGCAATGCTGTTATTTTTCAAAATTTTACTTTTATTTTTAATTTTTTAGAGACAGAGCCTTGCTCCAACACCCAGGCTGGAGGGCAGTGGTACAATCGTGGCCCACTGCAGCCTTGAGCTCCTGGGCTCAAGTGATTCTCCTGCCTCAGCCTCCCAAGTAGCTGGGACTACAGGTGCACATCTCTGCAGCCAGCGATGCTATATTTTTCAGATCACAGATTCCCACATGCTTGAGACTGATCGTGTTTCATTCCTGTTTGCTTCCTAGGGGGCTCAGAGCTGATTTGCAGCCCATCCCGATGTGCCTCATGGCTACTGATCTCATCCCTGCATTCTTCTCCTCCCGCTTCCACCAGCTTTATTAAGGTATCATTGACAAATAAAAAGTGTATAGATTTGCAGGATACAACGTGCTTTGATATATGCATACATTGTGAAATGATTAAATCAAGCTCATTAATATATCCATCATCTCATATACTTACCTTTTTTTTGTTTTTTTGTTAAGAACATGAGTAGCTAGGACCCTAGGTGCAAGCCACTGCACCCAGCTGTGGTGGGAACATTTAGGATCTAATCTCTTAGCAGTTTTCAGGCATGCAGTAATACATGATCATTAACTGTATTGCCATGTTGTACAATAGCTCCCCAGAAGTTACTCACCCTGAGTGACGTGCATTCATCTTTTTTTTTTTTTTTTTTTTTGAGATGGAGTCTCACTCTGTCGCCCAGGCTGGAGTGCAGTGACCAGATCTCAGCTCACTGCAAGCTCCACCTCCCGGGTTTACGCCATTCTCCTGCCTGAGCCTCCCAAGTAGCTGGGACTACAGGCGCCCGCCACCTCGCCCGGCTAGTTTTTTGTATTTTTTAGTGGAGACGGGGTTTCACCGTGTTAGCCAGGATGGTCTCGATC
This sequence comes from Macaca fascicularis, assembly GCF_037993035.2. Lineage (NCBI taxonomy): Eukaryota > Metazoa > Chordata > Mammalia > Primates > Cercopithecidae > Macaca > Macaca fascicularis. Next base: position 3,698,654 of record NC_088390.1, on the reverse strand, counting down.
TCCTGACCTCGTGATCTGCCCGCCTCGGCCTCCCAAAGTGCTGGGATGACAGGCTTGAGCCGCTGCGCCCGGCCCATCTTGTTTTTAAACCCTTATTTACCACCTCCTCTATGGATGCTTTTTATCTAATTGAATAGCAGCTGGCTCAAATTCTCAGTAAGGTGGAAGCAGGGTGCACACAAATAGATACATGCATAAAGCTATGGGTGATGATCACTGTTAGATCCCACGGCCGCTGGCACTGGTTTTTGGAAATGACACCCAACCAATGGTGTCTCAGAATGAGGCTTCACAAACCTTAATGTGGACTCACACCATCTGGGATCTTGCTAGTGTGCTTTCAATCAGTAGGTTTGGGGGGGTCCTGAGATGCTGTGTTCCTAAGGAAGCCCAGTTCTGCAGGTCCTGGAATGCCCTTTGAGTAGCCAGGCCTTAGAAAATTGTAAGAACTTTTTTTTTGAGATGGAGTCTCGCTCTGTCGTCCAGACTGGAGTGCAGTGGGGTCATCTCGGCTCACTCCAACCTCCGCCTCCTGGGTTCAAGTGATCCTCCTGCCTCAGCCTCCTGAGTGGCTTGGATTACAGGCGCGTACCACCACGCCTGGCTAATTTTTATGTTTACTTTAGTAGAGATGGGGTTTCACCATGTTGACCAGGCTGGTCTCGAACTTCCTACCTCATGTAATCCGCCCACCTTGGCCTCCTAAAGTGCTGGGATTACAGGTGTGAGTCACCACTCCCAGCTGAAAATCCTAAGAACTTTTACATTCCCAGAACGATTTTTGCCTCAGGTTCCTTACTATCACCTTCTTAATTCCATCTAATGGCATATGATACTCATCCCCAAAGAGACCAACAAAGCCATAATCACAGATTTCTAGGTTGATGGAACAGGGGCCGCCTAGGAGACCTAGTTCCACCAGTTCTTAATTCAAATGTGTTCTGTTACCTAGCATTTCCCTACCCATCCGTTAAGATTGGTTACTTACTTCTTCGGGGAGCTCAAGGATAGTAATATTTTTGGAACGAAATGTGATTTCAAAAGTGATCACCAGGGTTGCATTTAATGGTGGCCTGTGGAGGACAAGAGTCTAATTACTGCTGAGAAGCTGGACACAGTGAGATCTCAACCACCCCTCTGGATTTCAAATCTGGCCTTCAACTCTCAAGCAGTTAGGCTTAGGAAATGTTATGTGCTCCACCTTGATGGGTAGCCAGGTGGAAACCCTGCTCCGTAGGCTTTCCTGCCTTAACCAGGAGACCAGGTGTCCGCCCCTTCAGGGTAGGGTGAGAACAGAGGAGAAAGCAAACTGGGTGTGAATGACAAACGAGGCATCTGGAGGCCCAGGACCACAGCTCCCTGCTCCGGTAGGAAAGGCTTCCCCGAGGTTGTCGGGTCTGAGCACGGCCTTCTGTGAGGGCCAGAATTTGACCGAAGGAGGAGAGGGCTCAGGCAGGGAACAAGGAGGGAGCAGTCTGGGCCTGGAAAGCTAGGAGAGGCATCAGACGGGAGAAGGCAGACGTGCTGGCTGGAAGCCACCTCCTGGGCCCTGGCTCTGGGTTTAGAGGCCTGGAGTTAATTTGAAAGGCAGTGGGAGGCCGCTGCAGGGGCCTGGAGAGTTGTGGTAAGACATGACTTGTAAGATTTGCAGGGGGAGGGTGTGCAGAGACAGAGGAGCTGGGAGTGGAATGGCGGGCCTGCTAGGGGCCTCGGAACCAAAGCTTTGGTTTCAGGCCAGATCTCGCAGGAGAGGCAAGGAAGGGGGAGAGGCGTAGAGAGAAGGAGAGGGCTCCAGGTCTTCTTCATCAGGGAATCCTCGTGGCCGGGAGGCAAGGGCAGGACAAAACAGCTAAGAGCAGAGAAGGCAGAGGGAGCCTCCCTGGCACGGACTGGACTAGGTCGCAACGCTTGTGCCTAAGCCAGCAGATGGCAGCAAGTTAAGACTCCCAGACAAGGCCCAGCGTGAGTGGCATTAACCCGACGTGGCCAATTCTGCTTCTGAGAGCAACCTCAGAAGCGCCAACCAGCAGCTCAGGCTGCTGCCCCTTGACCTTCAGGGCTGTCTTCAAATATTTAGTCTTAGAATCGCTTTGAAATCTGGCCTCCACTGCTGGTCACGCAGGACTCTTCCCATGCGGGTAAAAGACCCACGTCTCAGGGAGAAGTACCCCTTCCTTCTCCTCCCAGGGGAAGTGAGGATTCAGAGTGGGGGTCAGCATTTGCGATCCCACCCTGCAGCCCAGAGCTAGCACCATCCCTTTTTCTATGGCTTGTCTTACAGGTAAGAGGCAGGAGCAGCGCATCAGGAATCTGAACAGACTGACCCAGCTGCAGGGCGTGAGTGGAGCTGAGCACAGCACCAGGCCCGGGAACTTACCGCAGGGCGATGCTGACGTTGGTCGAGCTGCCGTTTTCCAGCTTTACAACGGGAGGAACGGTAAGGCTGACGGTTGACTCTGGAAGGACCCAAATCAATGACGTGAGGCACTGGGTCAGAGCTCGGGCCTGCGACAGGAAACTGGGCCGAAACCCCTGACATCTGAGCTCCTGAGTTCTGACTCTCTGATGAGCCCTGTTCTGTGATGGGACTCCAAACACAGACCCTGGTTAGGTTCCTTCCCCACCTGCTGCCAGAGACAGAGATGGAGGAAGACAGGCCTGAGCAGGAAACGCCAGAGCGTCCTCATCCCCCTGCGATGACAGGCTCTGAGAGTCTGTGGCTGAGCTACCCAGAGATCGTTAGAGAACCATGGAGTCCAAAAATCATTACAGGGGAATTCAAGCATGATATGGGAGCACAAAAGGCAGCCCTGAACCTCCTCTTCAGATGGAAAGGACACGGGTCTGTCTCTTCTGTTCGTGAAGTCAAAATGGCCCTGAAGAATTGGGCCAGCCCCTTTCCTGTGCTCTGAGAGACACATGGGCCCAGCTAACGGGTTTCTAAAGAGCCCTCTGGGGCTCCTTCCTAACCCAGCTCACCCCGGTACTGGTCGGTTCCTTCCTAACCCAGCTCACCCTGGTACTGGTCTCCTTCCTAACCCAGCTCACCCTGGTACTGGTCCCCTTCCTAACCCAGCTCACCCTGGTACTGGTCCCCTTCCTAACCTAGCTCACCCTGGTACTGGTCCCCTTCCTAACCCAGCTCACCCTGGTACTGGTCCCCTTCCTAACCTAGCTCACCCTGGTACTGGTCCCCTTCCTAACCCAGCTCACCCCAGTACTGGTCTCCTTCCTAACCCAGCTCACCCTGGTACTGGTCCCCTTCCTGGGGCTATCTGTGGGGACTGGAGGAAGAAGCGTGAATAGTTGTTTCACTCTCAGAGATTTCTTCTTGGCATTATGCTGTAAACTCAGAATCAAGTTGACAAACAGGCCCCCTGGATGAGGGAGGAAGCAGGTCTGGGTCTTAGGGTCTTAGAAAACCATCTTGGGGCCGGGCATGGTGGTTCACACTTGTAAACCCAGCACTTTGGGAGGCCAAGGCGGGAGGATCGCTTGAGCCCAGGAGTTGGAGACCAGCCTGAGCAACACAGAGAGATTCTGTCTGTACAAAATATTTTCTTAAAAAAAGAAAGAAAACTGGTCAGGCGTGGTGGCTTATGCCTGTAATCCCAGCACTTTGGGAGGCTGATGAGGTGGGTGGACCACAAGGTCAGGAGATCAAGACCAGCCTGGCCAACATGGTGAAACTCTCTCTACTAAAAATAGAAAAAATTAGCTGGGTGTGGTGGCACGCGCCTGTAGTCCCAGCTACTCGGGAGGCTGAGGCAGGAGAATGGCGTGAACCCAGGAGGCGGAGCTTGCAGTGAGCCGAGATCGTGCCACTGTGCTCCAGCCTGGGCAACAGAGCAAGACTCTGTCTCAAAACCAACCAACCAACCAACCCACCCTCTTGCAAGACCAATGAGCCCAGAGCACTGGACTGAGTAAGCCTCTCTTTGTGTGCTTCCTGTATTCTTTGGGCAGCCCCGTCCCAACCTCTGCTCCCAGGGGTGCTGGAAGCCCCACGCCACACCTGCCCATATCACCTCCCCTGCCTGACTACCTTCAGGGTTATACACAGCCTAGGGGTCATGATCATGAATCCAGGCTGGCGAGGAAGCAGGTGCATGACTGTGATGAGGGGGATCCTTGCAACGGCCAGCATCCCTGGTTCCCCCACCCAGACCCCATCACTCAGATCCCCAGGCCCAGTTCCCCCATCCAGACCCTATCACTCAGACCCCTCAAAGGCTGCTAGCAGCCCTGGTTCCCCCACCCAGACGCCCTCACTCAGACCCCTCAAAGGGAGATGAATTGAGATCTGAAATTTTAGATGCTTGGGTTGGAAGGAAACTTTTTTTTTTTTTTTTTTTTTGAGACAGAGTCTCGCTCTGTCGCCCAGACTGGAGTGCAGTGGCATGATCTTTGCTCACTGCAACCTCTGCCTCCCAGGTTCGTGATTCTCCTGTCTCAGCCTTCCCAGTAGCTGGAATTACAGGCATGCGGTGCCACATCTGGTTAATGTTTGTATTTTTAGTAGAGACGAGGTTTCACCATGTTGGCCAGGCTGGTCTTGAACTCCTGACCTCAGGTGATCCGCCTGCCTCGGCCTCCCAAAGTGCTGGGATTAGAGGCGTGAGTCACCGCATCTGGCCTGGAAGGAAACTTAAAGTTACCCAATTCGACCTCTGATTCTCTGCCTCGATACTCCTCCCTGGTAGTTTCTCTTCCTCTGTAACCTCATCTCCTCTAAGGAGATCACAGCCTGAAGCTTGTCCTCCCAGGCCAGTCTCTGCTACCTGGAGCCTCTCAGACCCTGAGAGCTGCCTTCTCCATACTCAGCACATGTGAATGCAGATGGAAGCTCTGTCCCAAGTCTGCAGGTTCCCACAGTCCACAATCTCCAGTCCCCTGCTGGCTGGCTGGGCTCCTCAGAACAGGATGTCCCCTGGTCCTTGCAGAAGCCCGGCTGCTGTGGCGACTCTGCCCTTCTTTTTCAGGCTCATTGTTCTGAGGACATTCCGAGGCTTGCTTCTGGGCTTGCGTAGCTGGGACTTCCTGTACCGCCAGTTCAGTTCTGCCTAGAGCTGAGGACCATGACAGATAAGCAAGTCCCAGAACCAGCCACTGTTCAGGACAGGGTGCTGAAAGTGATGCCGGGCGGCCAGCCAGACTCTGGATCCCTAGGGCTCTGCCGGAGGCAGTGGAGGTCAAGGTGAGTGGGAGATCTACGTGGCCACAGAGCGCCTGCAATCTTTGCATTATAACATAGGAGGTTGAGGGCCGGGCACAGTGGCTCACATCTGTCATCTTAGCACTTTGGGAGGCTGAGGTGGGTGGATCACCTGAGGTCAGGAGTTGGAGACCAGACTGGCCAATATGGCGAAACCCCGTCTCTACCAAAAAGACAAAAAATGAGGCCGGGCGCGGTGGCTCACGCCTGTAATCCCAGCACTTTGGGAGGCCGAGGCGGGTGGATCACGAGGTCAGGAGATTGAGACCATCCTGGCTAACACGGTGAAACCCCGTCTCTACTAAAAATACAAAAAATTAGCTGGGCATGATGGTAGGTGCCTGTAGTCCCAGCTACTTGGGAGGCTGAGGCAGGAGAATCACTTGAACCCAGAGGCGGAGGTTGCAGTGAGCTGAGATTGCGCCACTGCACTCCAGCCTGGGTGACAGAGTGAGACTCCGTCTCAACAAAATAAAAATAAAATAAAATAAGAGTTTGTGAACTCTCCAAGAACCAGACCAGAGAATGTTTATTTCCTCCTCCTTTAGCACCACAGAAAACTGAGGTGCTCAGCAACTCAGATACTGGGCTTCAAAGTCACACAGTTCCATTCTGGCTCTGAAACTTCCCAGCTGTGTGACCATGGGTAAGGTGCTTACCCTCTCTGAGCCTCCATTTCCTTATCTGTACAATGGGGAGAATACCAAGACCTAGCTCACCAAGTCATTGTGAAGATAAAATGTAGCAACGCTTGTAACATGTTTTCCACAAAGCCCAGATGTTAATAATTGTTACTATTATTATCACGTGCCAACTGCAGAACATTTTTAGCCCAAGGTGGGAGGCAGTTAGGAAGCTGGCCCCATAAGTCTAAAATCTTAACATTGTATCAGAATTACAAAATGAGTCGTGACACCATCCTGAGTTCCTCCTAAAGAGTGATCATGGCTCACTGCAAGTGATCTGCTCACCGCTGCCGCCTCTTACCTCAGTAGCTAGGACCATAGGCATGCGCCCCCATGCCCAGCTACTTTAAAAAAATTTTTTTGGCCGGGTGAGGTGGCTCACGCCTGTAATCCCAGCACTTTGGGAGGCCGAGGCAGGCAGATCACTTGAGGTCAGGAGTTCGAGACCAGCCTGGCCAATGTGGTGAAACGCTGTCTCTACTGAAAATACAAAAATTAGCCGGGTGTGGTGGCGCACACGCCTGTAATCCCAGCTACTTGGGAGGCTGAGGCACTAGAATCGCTTGAACCCGGGAGGCAGAGGTTGCAGTGAACTGAGATCATGCCACATTGCACTCCAGTCTGTGTGACTGAGCGAAAATCCATTTAAAAAAAAAAATTTTTTTTTTTTTTGTAGAGACGGTGTCTCACTATGTTGCTCGTGCTGGTGTCAAACTCCTGTGCTCAAGTGATCCTCCCTCTTTTGGCCTCCCAAAGTGTTGGCATTACAGGTATGAGCCACCATGCTTGGCCAGGTTTTTAAAATTAATTCTTATAGGCCTCTCTCCCACTCTGCGCCTACCCAATACCAGGTACTCTGCTATACTCCTAGCACCCATTTTCGAATTATTACAAAAGTGAGAGGTAGGCATTATTATTCCTATTTTACATTTCAGGAAACTGAGCATTCTAAGAGGAAAGGTTTTTTGCCCACACAGCTTGAAAATGGTGAGGGCAGGATTCAAACTTAGGCCTGTCTAGTCCAAAGCCCAGGTTCTTGCCACGAGGCTGCACTGCCTCAAGATTCCACCTGGAGAAGTCAGAGACAGACAACTCTGAAGGCCAGTCATCTCCTCTGTGGTCCTTAATAATTACTACCCAAAGCAAAGAGAAGAAAGAAACAGCAAGGGCAGAATGAGGTTGGAGATTCAATTCCAGTGACTTGATTTTATGGTGGCTTCCATTCTTCTTTCCTTTTTTCTTTTTGAGATGGGGAACTGCTCTGTGGCCCAGGCTGGAGTGCAATGGTGTGATCTCAGCTCACTGCAACCTCTGCCTCCTGGGTTAAAGCGATTCTCCTACCTCAGCCTCCTGAGTAGCTGGGCTTACAGGCGCACGCCACCATGTCCAGCTAATTTTGTATTTTTAGTAGAGATGGGGTTTCACCATGTTGGCCAGGCTGGTCTCGAACTCCTGACCTCAAGAGATCCACCCCCACCTTGGCCTCCCAAAGTGCTAGGATTACAGGCATGAGCTACAGCGCCTGGCCCATTTTTCTTTTCTAATGGCATTCAGGAAAGGAGGCAAAGTAATCTCATGCAGCGGGGATCCTGTGCAAGTTCCAGCTTTGTTACCTTCTAGCTGTGTGACTTTGGGGAAGCCTTCTACCTTCTCTGGGCCTGTTTCCCCTCTGGGTAACTGGAGTGGTGGTAGCTGGATTTTCTGTTTTTCTCTTAGGGGAGTGTATTAGCTTCACTAATGGGGCTTTAAAGTGTATGTGTGAATGACCGGGCGCGCGCACACGCACACGCCTGGCCACACGTACTCACGCGCGCACACACACGCCCAGGCCCATGCACACGCCTGGCCACACGTACTCACATGCACACACACACGCCCAGGCCCACGCACACGCCTGGCCACACGTACTCACACGCACACACGCACGCCCGGGACCACGCACACGCCTGGCCACACGTACTCACGCGCGCACACGCACGCCCAGGCCCACGCACACACACACACGCCCGGGACCACGCAGACGCCTGGCCACACGTACTCACACGCACACACACACGCCCGAGACCACGCACATGCCTGGCCACACGTACTCGTGCACACGCACACATGCCCAGGGCCACACACACGTCTGGCCACACGTACTCACATGCACACACACACACCCGGGACCATGCACACGCCTGGCCACACGTACTCACACGCGCACACACACGCCCGGGACCACGCACACGCCTGGCCACACGTACTCATGCACACACGCACACACACATGCCCGAGACCACGCACATGCCTGGCCACACGTACTCGTGCGCACGCACACACGCCCAGGGCCACACGTACTCACATGCACACACACACGCCCGGGACCACGCACACGCCTGGCCACACGTACTCGCGCGCACACACACGCCCAGGGCCACGCACACGCCTGGCCACACGTACTCACGCGCGCACACACACGCCCGGGACCACGCACACGCCTGGCCACACGTACTCACACGCACACACACACGCTCGGGACCATGCACACGCCCGGCTACACGTACTCGCACGCGCACACACGCACCCAGGCCCACGCACACGCCCGGCCACACGTACTCGCGCATGCACACACACGCCTGGGCACACACACACGCGCGTGCACACACACGCTCCAGCCTCAGTCTCACAAAGTCTGACCCTGGAGGGCGGGGAAGGGGTTCCGAAACACCAGGCTCCAGGGTCTGAAAGACCTGCCTTCCCCCGAAATTGCTTATCCACAAGGTGTGACCACAAACAAACATTGCTGATTGTTTAACAAACCTGGAAGAGATGATCATGTGACCACTGTTTCCTCAGAGATGCAAGAGGCCAGATAACTGCAGTGGTGCTAGGCTCTGGGGAGACCTCTGCAGGATTTGTGTGGTTTGTCAAGGTTCACTTGAAATGGGAATTCAAGATGTATCTGGGCCAGGCACGGCGGCTCACGCCTGTAATCCCAGCACTTTGGGAGGCCGAGGCAGGTGAACCACGAGGTCAGGAGCTCGAAACCAGCCTGGCCAACATGGTGAAACCCCGTCTCTACTAAAAATACAAAAAAAATAGCTGGGCGTAGTTGCGGGCGCCAGTAATCCCAGCTACTCAGGAGGCTGAGGCAGGAGAATTGCTTGAACTCGGGAGGTGGAGGTTGCGGTGGGCTGAGATCGTGCCACTGCACACCAGCCCCAGTGACAGAGTGAGACTCTGTCTCAAAACAAAAAACAAACAAACAACGTATCTGATTTTTGTATTTGACCCAACAGGCAAGCTGAGGATGAAATGAATGGGCCCGGCACCCTGGAAGTGCTAAACACGGCTCTTTATGGAGGGAATTCCAGAGATGTTTTGGGCAGTAGGAGAATTGCTCGAAGGGCACGAGTCTCAACGAGGCCTGTGCTGAAGGTCAGTCCTCCTACAAGGACGTGTAAACTCCATCCCAGCCTGTGTTCCAAGTGACCCCTGGCCCTGTGGGGCTGTTGCACCTTGTTCCTCAGCCCCTCTCTAAGGGACAGGTTTTCTCATCTTACAAGGGGATGCTGGGCAGACTCCTCAGATGACCTGTGCCTGGCAGAACCAGGTACAACAGGGTGGCCACCTCTTCTGCTTCCCCGCTATTTCCCAGGACCCAGGACTGTCTCTGTGAGGTCCACAGGCAGGGACATAAGCCATTATTCTTTTTTTTCAGGAGTGGGACAGAGTCTTGCTCTGTCGCCAGGCTGCAGTGCAGTGGCGCAGTCTTAGCTCACAGCAACCTCTGGCTCCTGGGTTCAAGCAATTCTCCTGCCTCGGCCTCCTGAGTAGCTGGGACTACAGGCGCCCGCCATCATGCCCAGCTAATTTTTGTATATATATTTTTTTCAGTAGAGATGGGGTTTCACCATGTTGGCCAGGATGGTCTCAATCTCCTGACCTTGTGATCCACCCGCCTTGGCCTCCCAAAGTGCTGGGATTACAGGTATGAGACACCGCACACGGCCTTCTTTTTTTTTTCAAGTCAGGGTCTCACTCTGTTGCCCAGGCCGGAGTGAAGTGGTGTGATCATAACTCATTGTAGCCTTGACCTCCTGGGCTCAGGTGATCTTCCTGCCTCAGCTTCCCAAGTAGCTAGGACTATAGGCACGAGCCACTGCACACAGCTAAGTTTTAAAAATTATTTTTTAATAGAGATGGGGTTTCACAACGTTGCCCAGGTTGGTCTCAAACTCCTGGCCTCAACAGATCTTCCTGCCTCGGCCTCCCAAAGCTCTGGGATTATAGGCGTGAAGAGCCACTGCTCCAGCCTGAGCCAGTCTTTAAGATATTATCCCAGGTTGTTGGGGCTCTACAGTTTGACTTTGAGAATCAGCTGCATAGTCTGACTTTAAGAACCAACTGTTCGCTTTGATGATACAGGAAAGGTACAGAGATACCAGGGCAGAAGGCCAATTATTTGTGGAACTATCTGGCTCTTTGCCAAACACCTGGATCCCAGACCTGGGTCCGCTCCACCACCCCAGGGGTCACATGGCTGAGGGGCAAACAGAGACACGTGGTCTGACTGATACTAAACCCTTGGCAACAAACAGATCAGAGGACTACTTCCTCTAGCCACCATTTCCCTCTGTACAAAGTTGACATGTCATTTCTAAACTTACCACATTTCTCTACGAGCTTCAGGGGAAAAAGGATAAAAATAGCCAGCCAATTCCTTATCATGTTTCCCGATTTCTCAGAACTAGGAAGAAAAATAGCGAGAGACGTTCAGGTGAATGTTGAATCAGCTCAGCTCCCTGTAGACGATCTGCCCTCCGGAGCATGGATGGCTCATAAAGGACTCCCAATTGGCAGCTCTGACCTCAGGGCTTTGCATCACAGCCTCAGAGGGCCACCCAGAGAGGCCTTATCTTCCTTTGATATACGGGAAACGGGCTCGGGGAGCCAAATGGGTTGTGTAAAGTGCCCCCCTGTGGAAGTGAACAAAGACCAGAATTTTTCCCTCCTCAACTGCTTTTAGCAAATACTTAGTTAGCAGAAAGAAAGGGATGCAATTTTACTGGCCTGAGATTCTTTTTCTCCAAAAGTTAAAACTGTGGTCAGATATTTGACATTGTGAACCTACAAACCTCAAGGAAATTAGTTTCCTTTACTGTCCTGGGATAAGAGTCTAAGGGCTGATGACACCAATTGACCCTTAAGACTTAAAAAAAAAAATTTTTTTTTAATATACATATTACAAAAACTTTTTTTTTTGAGACAGAGTCTTGCTCTGTTGCCCAGGCTGGAGTGCAGTGGTGCGAACTCAGTTCACTGAAACCTCCCCCTCTGGGTTCAAGCAATTCTCCCGCCTCAGCCTCCTGGGCAGCTGGGATTACAGGTGCTCGCCACCATGCCCAGCTAACTTTTGTATTTTTAGTAGAGACGGTGTTTCGCCACGTTGGCCAGGCTGGTCTGGAACTCCTGACCTCAAGCGATCTGCCCGCCTCAGCCTCCCAAAGTGCTGGGGTTACAGGTGTGAGCCACCATGTCTGTCAAGACTTTATTTGACAAGTGTCACTATTTCAGGACTGGCTGGGGTCATTCACAAGGAGGACTCGGGGAGGGATGAGCCCCAGAGCAACTCCTCGGTTTAGTGTGGAAGATGGGGAGCTGCATGCCTGTAACCCCAACACACAGCAGGTGAACCGTGGGTCAAGAGCAAGCAGGCTGGCATGGATTTCTGTAGCTTGGTCTCTACGCTGCCTCAGTACACAGTGCTCAGGTCCTCCCACGCTGACAGCCTCCTGGGGTTCCTGCAAACTGTGGGGAGCACTGGGTAAGGTCTGTATGGAGAGATCCCTGTTCCTACTGTAATTTCAGTTTCCCCAAGGCCTCCAGCATCTCCTGACAACTCCCTTACATACTCCTCAAAAAGTCTCCCTGGCTGCTCCAGCTGTCTGACCTCTGTTGGCCCCTGTCTCCTCCAGGGTTCTCTCTTCGGCTGCTGCAGCTCTGCCTCATCTGAGACCCTTCCCACTGGCCAGGAATGACGCCCCACCCACGCTCTGGCCTCCCCTGGGGGCCTTGCCCTTGGCGCTGGATTCCTGTGCTCTGACCTTGGAGGAACTGCCCTCCTGTGTGTATGGAATGACCACAGGCCTCCCTCTCACTCTTGCTGCTCTCCGCTCCTCATACCTGCCCTGTGACCTCAAGTTCGGGATTCAGTTTGTTGCCCCGGGCAGAGTGGTTTTTCTCCAGAAATTAGATGCAGAATCAGGCCTAACCAGCTTCTCAAACTCACAGACTTGGTCAGCAAATATCCCCAAGCCTCAAAGGCTGAGACACCTGGAGGAATGATGCCAGCAGAGACAAAACGACATTGAGAGGTAAGTCAACTAAAATGTTAAAAAACATCAGATTAGGCTGAGCGCAGTGGCTCATGCCTATAATCCTAGCACTTTGGAAGGCAGAGGCAGTTGGATCACTTGAGGTCAGGAGTTCGAGACCAGACTGGCCAACATGGCAAAACCACGTCTCTACTAAAAATCCGAAAATTAGCTGGGCATGGTGGCATGTGCCTGTAGTCCCAGCTACTTGGGGGGCTGAGGCAGGAGAATCGCTTAAACCCGGGAGGCGGAGGTTGCAGTCAGCCGAGGTTGCACCATTACACTCCAGCCTGGGTGATAAGAGTGAAACTCCATCTCAAAAACAAACAAACAAACAGATTGATAATTACATAAAACTAGTGGCTTGTGAAAGCTACAAGATAGAAATGAAGTATCTCTTGACAATGGGCTCTGTCTGGTGTGCCCTTACTATGTAAGTTCTAACAATTGTCCAGGCCTCATTCAGATGTCACATGTTGTTTCACCCATTCAGTCCCTTCCCAGGAGCAACCTGGGGCTATGGGTCTCCTGTGGCAGCTCCTCTCTGCCAGGTATGAGTTGGTCCTGTCCTCTGTTCTATGACCTGGAACTCCCTGGGTCTCCTGCTTTTGGAGAGGGTATACAAATAGTGGTAAGGGCTGTGTACACTGGAGACAGGTTTGAACCTGGGTTCGCGTTTATTCCTTATGTGACCGTGTGGTGCTAAACAGGGACAGTGGTAACTACTTCATAGGACTTAGATGAGGAGATGTAAAGCATGCATTGTCAAGTTGGACTAAAATTGGCTGGGGGTAGGCTGGGCATGGTGGCTCACGCCTGTCATCCCAGCACTTTGGGAGGCCGAGGTGGGCAGATCACCTGAGGTCAGGAGTTCGAGACCAGCCTGGCCAACATGGCGAATCCCCGTCTCTACTAAAAATACAAAAATTAGCTGGGCATGGGGGCTTGGGCCTGTAGTCCTAGCTACTTGGGAGGCTGAGGTAAGAGAATCACTTGAACCCGGAAGGTGGAGGTTGCAGTGAGTTGAGATGGCGCCACCACACTCCAGTCCTGGGCGACAGAGGCTGGAGACTCTATCTCAAAAAAAAAAAAAAAAAAAAAAAAAAAAAAAAAAATGGCTTGGGGTGGTGGGGGGAGGTGGTGGTGGAAAAAAATCTAGCTATTACAATGGTTTGTGGTCACATAAACAAATACCTAGTGTACTAGTGGTATTAAATTTTATGGGAGAGGGGTGGGTAGGAATAAGGAGGTTGAGAAACAATGATATAAAGTGGTTACCTCTGTTGCTTAGGGCGCGTAGCGAGCTCTCACAAAGCACAGTTATCCTCCTCAATGTTACTGGAAGAGGCAGGGCTCAGGAGTCCTCCCTTAGCCCTGAGTGAAAACCCGGAGGGGAGGGTGGGGTCTCCTGCTGCTCAGTCCCCCCGAGCCCCGAACTTGGCACGTCAACCGGCGCTCTCGCAAAGGTCCTCTCACCGTCTCCAAAGCAATCTGCAAATTCCCCAACCCAGACCCAGGCGGCAACTGAGCAGAAGGGAAGGGGCTGGGAACGGCACCCACCCCGGCAGCCCGCTGTCCCTGCCTCCGCTGACCAGCGCTTGGGCCCTTCCACCCCGGGGTTGTCCGGTGTCGCGAGGCCAGCACTGGTGGCGGGGAAAAGAGCCCGGCGCGGCTGCCCCGCTGACCTGCTGTGCCTCAAGGGGCCCGCCTGGGAAACGGGAGGCTGTGCCCGCTCTCACCTGAGCCCCCCAGCTCGGGGAACCGCCCTCAGGGGACGCAAGAGCCTCGCCAGGTGCCGGTCTGGAATGCACCGCGTTCCCCGGCCCGGCTAGACTTTGGGAGAGGCGGGTCCGCTGTCACCTGACCTCTGCCACCTGACTGGGGTCCTATCTCGGCGAGATGCACTCTGGGAGTTGTAGTTTTCACGCGTCTTGGCCGGAGAAAGCGCAGCTGGGTCGGGGCGCAGGGATTGGGGCTTCGGCGTGAGGGAGGATGAGGCCGCTGCCAGTGACACAGAAGCTCTTGGAGCCACCAGCGTTTCCCGGCTCCTTTGGTGAGCGCCGCTCAGACAGCTCTCCACTGGGCGGAAACCAGAGCCCTGTGGGGCGGGGCCCCCTTTAGGTCCCGCCTTCTGCCGCCTCTCCGCCTATAGCTAGGGCCCGCCGCGAGGGTTGCGTGGAAACCCGCCTACCCCGGCCAATGGGAAGACGAGAAACCTCCGTGTGGCTGAAAGATTGGTTCGCCTTTCCCGACCAATGGGAAGGCGAGAAACCTGCATGTGGCTGAAAGATTGGCAGGCGACTCCCCGCCCCTGCCCCGCCCTCCCGAGTGAAAGCCGCGGACTTGTGGGGCCGCCGGCTGCAGACCGGAGCTGCGCGGGTGCGGGAGATAATGGCTGCGCGGCCGATCACCCTCGGCATTGACCTGGGCACCACGTCTGTGAAGGCAGCTCTGCTGAGGGCTGCGCCCAACGAACCATCCGGGTTCGTGGTGCTGGCGAGTTGTGCCCGCGCTGCGCGGGCAGAGGCGGCGGTCGAGAGCGCGGGGGCCGGGCCCCAGGTGAGGTAGCGCCCTGGGGCAGCGCCGCCTCCAGGAGCCTCCTGACCACCCTCTTCCACCCCAGGAGGCCTCCCTGACAGCCCTTCCCTCAAGGAAGTGTCTATTGCAGCTTGTCCCCAGCTTCTCCAGGGGCCCCTCTGCCTGCAGCAGCTGTGCTCATGATCCCTTAGGTCTGGTCCCGGAATCCTTCCCACCTGCTGGGACCGATCCCCCCGCCCCCCGCACCTCCACCCCGACTCTCTGGCCTCCTCTGGGGGCCTTGCACTTGGCCCTGGATCCCTGTGCCCTGTGTCCCCTGACCTTGGAGGAACTGCCCTCCTGTGTGTATGAAATGACCACTCTTGCTGCTCACCTCCCTCTCAGTCTTGCTGCTCTCCGCTGCTCACACCTGCCCTGTGACCTCAAGTTCAGGATTTAGTTTGTTGCCCAGGGCAGAGTCTGAGTTTTTCCTCCGGAAACCAGATGCCAAATCAGGCCTAACTGGCTCCTGGCTCATTCCACAGAAGCAGAATGCGGACCAAGAAACCCTTGTTCATTCAGCCGGGCCTCGCTGGCTCACGCCCGTAATCCCAGCACTGTGGGAGGCCAAGGTGGCGGATCACATGAGGTCGGGAGTTCGAGACCAGCCCGACCAACATGGAGAAAACCCGTCTCTACTAAAACTACAAAAATTGGGCGGGGCGCGGTGGCTCACGCCTGTAATCCCAGCACTTTGGGAGGCCGAGGCGGGCGGATCACGAGGTCAGGAGATCAAGACCATCCTGGCTAACATGGTGAAACCCCCGTCTCTACTAAAAATACAAAAAACTAGCCGGGCGAGGTGGCGGGCGCCTGTAGTCCCAGCTACTCGGGAGGCTGAGGAGGCTGAGTCAGGAGAATGGCGTGAACCCGGGAGGCGGAGCTTGCAGTGAGTTGAGATCCGGCCACTGCACTCCAGCCTGGGCGACAGAGCGAGACTCCGTCTCAAAAAAAAAAAAAAAAGAAAGAAACCTCGTCTCTACTAAAAATACAAAAAATTAGCCGGGTGTGGTGGCGGGCGCCTGAAGTCGCAGCTACTCGGGAGGCTGAGGCAGGAGAATGGTGTGAACCCGGGAGGCGGAGCTTGCAGTGAGCAGAGATCGCGCTACTGTACTCCAGCCTGGGTGACAGAGCGAGACTCCGTCTCAAAAACAAAAACAAAAGAATTAGCCGGTGGCGCGGTGCCTGTGATGCCAGCTACTCAGCAGGCTGAGGCAAGAGAGTTGCCTGAACCCCGGAGGCAGAGGTTGCCGTGAGCCGAGATCGTGCTATTACTCTCCAGCCTGGGCAGTAAGAGCAAAACTCTGTCTCTAAAGACAAAAAAAAAAAAAAAAAAAAAAAAAAAAAAAAAAAGAAGAAAAGAAAAAGAAACCCTGGTCAGCCAAAGACCCCCAGCCTCAAAGGCTGAGACATCCTGCAGGAAAGACACCTTGAGAGCATATAGACATTTTTTTAAAAGTCTTAAAAATTTGTTTTTAAAAAGGGTGAGGTTGATAATTATGCGCTACAACTACTGGCTTGTGAAAGCTACAAGGTAGAAATGGACAATTTCAGGATCATGGGCTCTGTTGGAGATGTAGGTGGGTTAAGAAAAGATGTTAATCTTCAGAGCTGGACTCCGTTAATTCCCTAAAAAGGAAAAGTGAACTGCGTTCAGCTAATTGGCAATAGAAATTAATAGCAAGGGACTTTCTGTGTAACCTCACATGACTTTTTCCTGGGCCTCAGCTTGTTCTCTGAGTTGAAATAGGCAGCCCCTGAGGCCCCTTTCAGCCACAAACCTTGGTTTTCTGAGTCAATATCCACTCCCAAGAGCTTTCTTTTCTTTTTCTTTTCTTTTCTTTTTTTTTTTTTTTTTTTTTTTGAGACCGAGTCTCACTCTGTTGCCCAGGCTGGAGTATGCGGTGGCATAATCTCGGCTCACTGCAACCTCCACCTCCCGGTTCAAGCGATTCTCCAGCTTCAGCCTCCTGGGTAGCTGGGACTACAGGTGTGAGCCACCACACCCGGCTAATTTTTATATTTATAGTAGAGACAGGGTTTCGCCATGTTGGCCAGGCTGGTCTCGAACTCCTGACCTCAAGTGATCCGCCCACTTGAGCCTCCCAAAGTGCTAGGATTGCAGGTGTGAGCCACTGCGCCCGGCCCAGCTTTGTTTTTCACAAGCTCTTGCCACATGCATGGACACGGTTGTTTAGGGTTCAGGGTCCATTTGGCTCAGAAGCATTTCTGAGGATAGGGATTACAGGAGCACTTTGTATCTACATAGAAACTTTCAAGATTAGTTTGGTTGGGGCATTAGGGCATATTAAAAGGATTCTTACTTAAAGGACTATGAATTGGAGGCAGAGATGGTTCTGACCCTGGTGGGGTGAGCAGGAGAGCTGGGGTTAGGGGAGAGTAGGCTCAGAAAGTGCCCCTTTCTCTTGAAATAGGGCAACCTTTTTTTTTTTTTTTTTTTTGACAGGGTCTCGCTGTGTCACCCAGGCTAGAGTGCAGTGGTGCGATCTCTGCTCACTGCGACCTCTGCCTCCCGGGTTCAAGTGATTCTTGTGCCTCAGCCTCCCAAGTAGCTAGGATTACAGGTGCGTGCCACCACACTTGGCAAATTTTTTTGTATTTTTAGTAGAGAGAGGGTTTCACCATGTTGGCAAGGCTGGTCTCAAACTCCTGACCTCAACTGATCTGCCCGCCTGGGTTTCCCAAAGTGCTGGGATTACAGGTGTGAGCCATCCCGCCCGGCATGGCCACTTCTTGAAAACTTTTCTGCACTCCCTCCCCAGCTTTCAGCGGGCTGTTCTGTGCTTTCAGGCCCACCCGGTGTGCCACACCTGTCTAATGAAGTGCTTAGCGGAGGCCAGTCATGACCCCCCACACCACATATGAATCGTGCTCTGGGACAAACAGCGCTGCTGTGATTTAGTCTGTGTAGCAGAGGGTTTCTCAACCTTGGCGCCGCTGACATTTTGGGCTGCACAGTTTTTGTTGTGGTGAGGGGTGTCCTGCGCATTGTAGAATGTTTAGCAGCATCTCTGGCCTACTAGATGCCGGCCACGCTTGCCCCTCTTCCCCAGATGTGACAACCAAAAATGTCTGCATGTTGCCAAGTGTTCTGTGGGTGATAAAACCACCCCGAGTAGGAACCAGTGATCTATAGTCATATGTGCGGCCGGGCGTGGTGGCTGATGCCTGTAATCCCAGCACTTTGGGAGGCCGAGGTGGGCAGATCACTTGAGGTCAGGAGTTCAAGACCAGCCTGGCCAATATGGTGAAACCCTGTCTCTACTGAAAACACAAAAATTAGCTGGGTGTGGCGATGCGTGCGTGTAATCCCAGCTACTTGGGAGGCTGAGGCAGGAGAATTGCTTGAACTCGGGGGGCGGAAGTTGCAGTGAGCTGAGATCGTGCCATTGCACTCCAGCCTGGTGACAAAGTGAGACTCTGTCTCACAAAAAAAAGAAATGTAACTCCTACAAATGGAGCCAGGCGTGGCCTTTCAATTTTCTAGCTGCCCTATTAAAAGAAATAAAAGGAAACAAATGAAATTAATTTTAATTGCATATTTTATTTAACCCAGTGTATCCAACACATTATCATTTTGATGTATGATAATCAAGGCTGGGTGTGGTGGCTCACACCTGTAATCCCAGCATTTTGGGAGGCTGAGGCAGGCGAATCCCTGAGGTCAGGAGTTGGAGACCAGCCTGGCCAACATGGCGAAACCGCCTCTCTTCTAAAAGTACAAAAATTAGCTGGGCATGGTGGTTTGAGCCTGTAATCCCAGCTACTCAGGAGGCTAAAGCAGGAGAATCGCTTGAACCTGGGAGGCGGAGGTTGCAGTGAGCCAAGATTACGGCACTGCACTCCAGCCTATGCAGCTATATGCAGCTCACGCCTATAATCTCAGCTACAGGGAAGGTTGAGGCAGGAAGATCACTTGATCCTAGAAATTTGAGACCATCCTGGGCAACATAGACTCCACGTGGCCATGGGTTTTAAAAAAGGATTAAATGAGATAGTGTATATTTTTTGTCATACTAGATTGTAGTCTGATGCGTGTTTTCTATTTACATCTCAATTCAGACTAGCCACATGTAGCTAACGATTTTGGTATTGGACAGTGAGGGTATAAACAAATGTCTCTTCCCAGAACCCTTCTTCCTCCCCACCACCCCCATGTCCCCACCCTGCTCTTCTTTCCTCCTTCTGGGGATCCTGCGTAGCCACCTGGCTCCTCTGTGCCCCTCGTCTTCCACTTCCTCTTGGCTGTGGTCTCTCTTGCCTGTGGAATCCTTGCTGGGCTATGGGGCTACTCCCGAGGAAAAGGCTGTGCTTCCTCTGAACTCCTTGCCCCATCCTACCCCTCCTCTCTTCCCTCCTTTCTCTTCCTTTGTTCCTGCTTGTTAGGAGCCAAGAGCTGCCCCTGACCAAGGCCGCAGGCGGACAGGGGCAGGTGAAAGGTTTCCGAGGAGGGAAAGACAGCTCTCCCTGGAGGGAAGCAAGACATCTGAGAACTCAGCCTTCGAACGCCTTTCTAAGATCTTAGCTTTGCTAGTTCCTCAGAGAGCTGACATTTAATGAGAGCTGAGCCACAACTCTCTTCCCCTTTTTTTCTTCTGAGCTTTCTGTGGATTCCTCTGTTTTTTTTTTTGGTTTTTTTTTTTTGTTGTTGTTTGTTTTTTGAGATGGAGTCTCGCTCTGTCGCCCAGGCTGGAGTGTCATGGCACGATCTCGGCTCACTGCAACCTCCGCCTCCCAGATTCAACCGATTCTCTTGCCTCAGTCTCCTGAGTAGCTGGGACTACAGGTGTGCGCCACCACACCCGGCTAATTTTTTGTATTTTTAGTAGAGACGGGGTTTCATCGTGTTGGTTGGCCAGGCTGGTCTCGAACTCCTGATCTCAGGTAATCCGCCCATCTCGGCCTCCCAAAGTGCTGGGATTATAGGCTTGAACCACTGTGCCTGGCCTTGTTTCTTCTGTTTATAGCACAGAGAATGCTGTTCTCAGCTGAGTCTGACCCCAGTGGAGGGCAGGCCCGGGCAGTTTGCTGCAACTCACCAGCAGCAGCACCTCAACTGTGAAGTTGGGGAGTGGACGCTGCCCACCACATTCCTGCTCCAGGACATCCTGGGAGGCCTGCGCCTCCCCCTGCCGGTGTGTCTGCCCCTGCCCAGTGTGTTCTCTTCTGCTTCCAGGGGCGGGAGCAGGATGTGAGCAGAATCCTCCAGGCCCTGCACCAGTGCCTTGCTGCCCTTCCCCGGCAGCAGCTCCGGAGCGTCGTGGGCATCGGGGTGTCGGGCCAGATGCATGGAGTCGTGTTTTGGAAAACAGGCCAAGGTATGCTGGGCTCCGGGACGGTCTCAGGCTGGTAGCAGTCACTTCCCGAATGAGAGCAGGGCCGCACGAGAGCAGGGCCACACGAGAGCGGGGCCGCACGGCTTTCTGAGAAGGGTCGGGTTATCCTGCACTGGGAATAGGATCTTGTTTCTTGGAACGGACGAACACGGCTGCCTCCTGCGTGGGTGGACATTCTGTTTGTACCAATGTGAGGTGAACAAGGGGACTGCCCACTCCCACGTGATCAGCACGTTATCCACGAAGAGGGATCCACGAAGAGGGAAGAGAGCGCTTTCTTGGGTTCTCCCGAAGGATTCAGCGGAGTGCCTTTTCCACAGCGTTCTCTTTACCGTGTCGGTATCTCAGAACGTTAGTGGAGACAACCAAGAGATTGGCTGTAGCCGCGGGAGATGCCAGGACACAGGGCACGCTTTTGAATTGGGGCACGTTTGTCGTTGTTTACATATTTGTGATTTTGAAAATTCCAAGGCATATCTTTTTTTTTTTTTTGAGGCAGAGTCTCGCGCTGTCGCCCGGGCTGGAGTGCAGTGGCCGGATCTCAGCTCACTGCAAGCTCCGCCTCCCCGGTTCACGCCATTCTCCTGCCTCAGCCTCCCGAGTAGCTGGGACTACAGGCGCCCACCACCTCGCCCGGCTAGTTTTTTGTATTTTTTAGTAGAGATGGGGTTTCACTGTGTTAGCCAGGATGGTCTCGATCTCCTGACCTCGTGATCCGCCCGTCTCGGCCTCCCAAAGTGCTGGGATTACAGGCTTGAGCTACCGCGCCTGGCCTTTTTTTTTTTTGAGATGAAATTTCGCTCTTGTTGCCCAGGCTGGAGTGCAGTGGTGTGATCTCGGCTCACTGCAACCTCCGCCTCCCGGTTTCAAGAGATTCTCCTGCCTCAGCCTCCCGAGTAGCTGGGACTACAGGTGCTTACCACCATGCCCAGCTAATTTTGTATTTTTAGTAGAGATGAGGTTTCACCATGTTGACCAGGATGGTCCTGATCCTTTGACCTCGTGATCCACCTGCCTTGGCCTCCAAAAGTGCTGGGAGAACAGGCGTGAGCCACCGTGCCTGGCCATATATATATATTTTTTTTTAAGATGGAGTTTCACTCTTGTTGCCCAGGCTGGAGTGCAATGGCACAAACTCAGCTCACTGCAACCTCTGCCTCCTGGGTTCAAGTGATCCTCCTGCCTCAGTCTCCAGAGTAGCTGGGACTACAGGCGCCCGCCACCACGCCCAGCTAATTTTTGTACTTTTAGTAGAGATGGGGTTTCACCACGTTGGTCAGACTGGACTTGAACTCCTGACCTCAAATGATCCACCCGCCTCAGCCTCCCAAAGTGCTGGGATGACAGGTGTGAGCCACCATGCCCGGCCGACATATCCTTTTTATGGGTTCAGTTGCTAAGCATTTCTAGTTGGTTGTCTTATGAAGGTCTGCCACAGTACAGAGGTGGATAACCTGTTCTATTTGGCCTTGAGGAGGAGAACTAAGACAGTAAAACCACAATGAGCACTTCACATGCCTGATGCCTGGCTGAGGACATCAGTTGCATGATCTCATTGGATATTCCCAACAACCTGGTGACATAGGTTACACTGTTGTCCCCATTGTGCAGGTGAGAGGTTGAGGTTCAGAGAGGTTAGAATAATATGCTCAGGGTCATATTTCAGCAAGTGAACCCCACTTTTGAATCCAAGTCTGTTCAAGGAGCTTTATTTATTATTTTTTCATTTATTTATTTATTTTGAACGGAGTCTCGCTCTGTCACCCAGGCTGGAGTGCAGTGGCACGATCTCCACTCACTGCAAGGTCCGCCTCCCGGGTTCACGCCATTCTCCTGCCTCAGTCTCCCGACTGGCTGGGACTACAGGCGCCTGCCACCACGTTGCCCGGCTAATTTGTTGTGTTTTTAGTAGAGACGGGGTTTCACCATGTTAGCCAGGATGGTCTCGATCTCCTGACCTCGTGATCCTCCCGCCTCGGCCTCCCAGAGTGCTGGGATTACAGGCGTGAGCCACCGCACCCAGCCTCAAGGAGCTTCTAAAGGCCTGGCGGGGTTGTTTTTGGTGAAGGACCAGGGCTGCAGGGGGACACAGTGGCTTAGCGAGAGACTTCCCAGCAGAATGTCCAAAGAAGGATGAGACTCCTGTAGGAAGTTGGGCGCTCCCTGTTATGGCAGGCATTAAAAAAACTTTTTAAGGCCAGGTGTGGTGGCTCACGCCTGTAAATCCCAACGCTTTGGGAGGCCGAGGCAGGAGGAGTATTGCTTAAGGCCAGGAGTTCAAGACTAGCCTGGGCAACATAGTGGGACTCTGTGTCTACAAAAGATGTGAAAATAAGTTGGGTGTGGTGCAGCACGTTTGTAGTCCCAGCTACTTGGGAGGCTGAGGTGAGAGGATCACTGGAGCCCTCGAGGTTGAGGCTGCCGTGAGTTGTGATTGCTCCACTGCACTCCAGCCTGGGCTACAGAGCAAGAGCCTGTCTCAGAAAACAACAACAACAAATCAAACTTTAAAAGAAATTGTATTGGCCAGGCACGATGGCTCACGCCTGTAATCCCAGCACCTTGGGAGGCTGAGGCGGGCAGATCACGAGGTCAGGAATTAGAGACCAGCCTGGCTAACATGGTGAAACCCCATCTCTACTGAAAATACAAAAATTAGCTGGGTGTGGTGGTGTGTGCCTATAATCCCAGCTACTCGAGAGACTGAGGCAGGAGAATCACTTGAACCCGGGAGGCAGAGGTTGCAGTGAGCCGAGATCGCGCCACTGCACTCCAACCTGGGCGACAGAGCAAGACTCTGTCTCAAAAAAAAAAAAAAAAAGAAAATATAAAATATTTAATTTAGACAAACAAAAATAGGGAGAATAGTGCTATACACCAACATATACCCATCACTCGGCTTCAACAAAATCAACATTTTACTGCAGATGAACATTTTAAGCAGATGGATGGCTACTTTGGGGGGCTGTAGTTACGAGGATTTGAACATTGGATTCATCCCTTTCTACATGGAGAGTCAGCGATTTAGAGTGCCCTGAAGTGCATGGTGACTCGCCTGTCAGTGGGACTGGCATTTAGTGATGTACCCTTTAATCACCCCCAGGATGGGGCCGGGCAATCGTAGGAGCCGATACAGACTCCTCCTCCTCCCCTTCCTCCCTCCTGTCCGCCTATCGTCGGGCCCGCCGGGACCATGGGAGCTGCTTGGCACCAAGCAGTGGCGGGAGCATAAGGCGATTAGGGTGTCAAGGCTAACCTCTCAGAGGGAGTCTAGATTGTAAAAGCTTTTAAAACTCCTTAATTTTGCATTAATGAGAATAAATGTCCTTTTAATACGAAAACCCTTTCCAAAGAGGACAGCAGAGAGCTGATGACTGTGGTCCGGTCACATGCCTTCCTTTCTGCCTGTCTCCTGGGCTCTCTAACAACCACACAAACCATCAGCCACATCGTTGGAAAGAGCTGCTTCATATTTTATCGAGCCAGCCCACATGCCTCCTGGGTTTGTTTTCTGTTTCTGGGAAGGAGGAAGCCACAGTTCGGTGACGGTGAACCTGCTTAGTGGGGTCAAGTGAAATCACATTTGGGATCCAGTCTTGCCGATTTTAATGGCAGCCTTAATTCAGTTTGGTTTCCCCACCTACAGCATATAAAGCCCTTTGCTAGGCCCTGGGGGAGAAATAGAAATGAAGGAACGAAGCCTCTACCTTCCAAAACAGTCAACACAGACGGGCAGGAGTAACCTGAGCAGAGAGCTAAGTGCTTCAGTGAGGGCACCCCGAGCGAGCCGGAGGGGAGGAGAGGGAGCGATTAGTGTCTTCTGAAAGACCTGTGGTTACGCCGGTTTCCAGACTCCATTTTCAGGCTCAGTAAAAGCAGAAGAGAAACCAGGATCATAAAAGAAAGCTAAAAGGCGAGCAGCAGACAGGGAGAAAATATCTGGTAGTGAATAGTGGACAAAGGACAGGTCAGTACATGCAAAGAACCAGTAACTAAGAGAGAATAAGCAGCCCTGTGGAAAAATGGGCAAAGGATACCAACAGGTTATTCCTAGAAGAGGAAATACGAATGGCTAGTACACATCTGCAAAGATGTTCAGCATCGTTAGTCATTAGAGCGGTGCGGATGAAAACAACAGCGCAACACTCTCCACCCATCGGATGGTAAGAAATCAAAATGTTCAGTAATGTCGAGAGTTGGCAAAGGGAGTGGAAAACTGGTATTTATTTTTGTTTTTATTTTTTTTGAGATGGAGTCTTGCTCTTGTCGCCCAGGCTGGAGTACAATGGTGCGATCTGGGTTCACTGCAACCTCTGCCTCCCGGATTCAAGTCATTCTCCTGCCTAAATCTCCCCTCCCAAGTAACTGTTATTACAGGCACCTGCCACTATGCCTGGCTAATTTTTTTTTTTTTTTGAGATGGAGTCTTGCTGTGTTGCCCAGGCTGGAGTGCAGTGGTGCGATCTCGGCTCACTGCAAGCTCCGCCTCCTGGGTTCACGCCATTCTCCTGCCTTAGCCTCCCGAGTAGTTATGACTACAGGCGCCCGCCACCAAGCCCAGCTATTTTTTTTTTGGTATTTTTAGTAGAGAAGGAGTTTCACCATGTTGGCCAGGCTGGTCTTGAACTCCTGACCTCAAGTGATCCACCTGCTTCAGCCTCCCAAAGTGCTGGAATTACAGATGTGAGCCACCGCGTCTGACAAGGTAACAGATATTGAGGATACAAATAGAAGCACTAGCATCTAAATAATAGGAGACCGGAAAGGGAAAAATAAAAATGGAGAGGAGGAAATCTTTGAAGAAATAATGGAGAAAAATTTCCTATAATTGGTAAAATAAGATGGAACACCCCAGCCCGAAAGGGCCCATAGAATGTCATAGAGGAGATAAAGACAACGCCCAGCTAGATATATTCTAGTGAACGTTTAAGGATTTCAAAGACAGAATTCTAAAAGTTTGCAGAGCAAAAGATCAGATCTCATATGAAAGAATAAGGGTGAGATTGACATTAGATTTTTTTCAACAGCAACACTCCATGTGAAAAGACAATGGAATAGTATTTTTTTGTTTGTTTTGTTTTTCTGAGATGGAATCTCACTCTGTCACCCAAGTTGGAGTGCAGTGGTACGATCTCAGCTCCCTGCAACCTCTGCCTCCTGGGTTCAAGCGATTCTCCTGCCTCAGTCTCCCGAGTAGCTGGGATTACAGGCATGCGCCATCATGCCTGGCTAATTTTTGTATTTTTTGTAGAGATGAGGTTTCGCCACGTTACCCAGGCTGGTCTCGAACTCCTGACCTCAGATGATCCGCCTGCCTTGGCCTCCCAAAGTACTGGGATTATAGGCGTGAGCCACCGCGCCTGACCAGGAGTAGTATTTTGATGACCTATTGCGGCATAACAAACTACCTCCAACCTAGTGACTGAAAGCAACAAGCATTTATCATCTCATGATTTTTTGGGTCAGGGATTGGGCAAGGCTTAGCCCACTGCTGCTCGTACATGGAGATGGTGGAGGTTGCTTCAGTGTTCATCTGGTGGACAGATTGGTCGGGGAGTCATGGTGGCTTTACTCAATGCCTGGTACCTTGGTGGGGAGGGCTGGAGGCTGGGCTCACCTGGAAACGGTATGCCGGCTGCTCTTTGCCCGTGCTCTCCTCAGCATGGCGGCCTCGGTGTAGTTGCACTTCTTATCTGGAGGCTGATTGCCCCAGAGAGAGTTATGTAAGAGGCTTGGGTGGGAGCTGCAATGCTTCTTATGACCTAGCCTTGGGAGTCCCAAGATGTCACTGCCTCCACATTCTCCTGGTCAAGCATGTCACCAAGGTGATTCTATATTCAAGGAAAGAGGATTCAGATGCCACCTCTTAGTGGGAGGAGTAGTGAAGAATTTGCGACAGTCAACCACAAAAAGTGCTTTTAAGCATGGAAGGGAAGGAACTCAGAACCAGACTGTTGTAACGGATCAAACTGGCATTCAAAGATGGGAACATGAAAAATACCTGGAGGTATCTAGGTCTTCAGACACTGCCTGGAAAGACTGACACTGAGAATGGCCTTGGGTGAAATCACTGAATCAGAGCAGAGAGAAATCCAGAGGATGTCACAAGGCACAAATGAAAAAAATCTCATGGTCAGATTTTTTTAAAGTAAATTTGGACGTCTAAAAATCAATCAGGGCCAGGCGTGGTGGCTCATGCCTGTAATCCTAGCGGTTTGGAAGGCTGAGGCGGGTGGATTGCCTGAGCTCAGGAGTTGGAGACCAGCCTGGGCAGCATGATGAAACCTTGTCTCTACTAAAAAATCAAAAAAATTAGCTGGGGCCGGGCGCGGTGGCTCAAGCCTGTAATCCCAGCACTTTGGGAGGCCAAGACGGGAGGATCACGAGGTCAGGAGACCGAGACCATCCTGGCGAACACGGTGAAACCCCGTCTCTACTAAAAAAATACAAAACACCAGCTGGGCGAGGTGACGGGCACTTGTAGTCCCAGCTACTTGGGAGGCTGAGACAGGAGAATGGCGTAAACCCGGGAGGCGGAGCTTGCAGTGAGCTGAGATCCGGCCACTGCACTCCAGCCTGGGAGACAAAGCGAGACTCTGTCTCCAAAAAAAAAAAAAAAAAATTAGCTGGGCATGGTGGCTTGGGCCTGTAGTCTCAGCTACTCGGGAGGCTGAGGCTCGAGAATCGCTTGAACCTGGGAGATGGAGGTTGCAGTGAGCCGAGATCATGCCACTGCATTCCAGCCTGGGGGACACAGTGAGACTCTGTCTCAAAAATAAAATAAAATAAAATAAAATAAAAATCAATCAGCTAAGACCTAAGGAAAAGAGAAAATTTACTGGTAATCAAGTAGCAGGAAGCCTAGATAATGTTGTCATGATGAGGGTTGGAGGGACAGAGACCAGGGGACTTGAGATTGTGCCAGACATCTTCTCTTTTTTTTTTTTTTGAGACGGAGTCTCGCTCTGTGCCCCAGGCTGGAGTGCAGTGGCCCGATCTCGGCTCACTGCAAGCTCCGCCCCCCGGGGTTCACGCCATTCTCCTGCCTCAGCCTCCCGAGTAGCTGGGACTACAGGCACCCGCCACCTCGCCCGGCTAATTTTCTTGTATTTTTAGTAGAGACGGGGTTTCACCGTGTTAGCCAGGATGGTCTCGATTTCCTGACCTCGTGATCCGCCCGTCTCGGCCTCCCAAAGTGCTGGGATTACAGGCTTGAGCCACCGCGCCCGGCCAAGACATCTTCTCTTATGGGATGTGGGGAGATGTGATATTAACTTCAAAAAAGAATAAAAAGAAACAGGAAGTGTGGCAAACGGAGGGAGTATGTGACGTGCCCAGGGTCCCACAGTCATTATATGGTAGAGGCAAGCACTAAAGCCAGTGCCATTAGGACCCACAGGTGGTGCGCCAGGCTTTATCATGGGACCATTCGCACGTATTTTGTCACTCACCAGCAGAGTGGTATCAAGGCCGCACCATGCCTAGTCAATTGCTCTTTTCTTCATTTTTGGCCGTCTCTTTTGTTCCAGGCTGCGAATGGATAGAGGAAGGGATTGCCCCTGTGTTCGAGCCCCGAGCTGTTAGCCACTTGGTCACGTGGCAGGATGGCCGATGCAGCAGCGAATTCCTGGCCTCTCTACCCCAGCCGAAGTCTCATCTCAGTGTGGCCACGGGCTTTGGCTGTGCAACGATCTTCTGGCTTTTGAAACATTGGTACGGGCAACTGCACTTTGACTTGGGGGCTGGGTTTCTGGGAGAATGAGAATGGGCCGGGGCTGCGTCAGCATCGCCCCGCCTGCTGGGCTCTGCTGCAGTGAGCGTGTCTTGGCAGGACAAGAGGGAGCATGGCCTGGACCTAGATTGGGTCCAGAACCGCATCCTTTTGCAGAGGGCTCTCTATTGGTTATCCAGTTCCCACCCAGATGGGAAGAGGAAGGGACAGAGAGGGCAAGTGACTTGCCGAGGGTCACGGGGAGAGTTTGCAGTGTGTTCATGCCTGCGAGGCTGCTGCGGAGGCTGATGTCTGCTTTCCCAGGCTTGACACTTCCTCCTCTGAGGCCCCTTCCCTGGGGCTGACTTAGGCTGGCTTTGCTTGGGGCAGCTGGAAGGTCCTAATCCCAGCGACCCAGCTGGACTTGAGCCATAGCATGTGGGGTTGTGGCTGCCACCTGGCCATGGCACAGCTGGTCCCCGCTGCCTGCTGCTAGATGCGGCACATGCTTCCGAGTTCATGTTGTACCATGTTGAGTTGTTTTTGGTATGAAAAACAGCCCGGAGTTCCTGAAGTCCTACGACGCAGCCGGCACCATCCATGACTATGTGGTTGCCATGCTGTGTGGCTTGCCGAGACCCCTGATGTCCGACCAGAACGCTGCTAGCTGGGGCTATTTCAACACGCAGAGCCAAAGCTGGAACGTGGAGATGTGAGTATCACATCCTTGCAGGCTGTTCCTCCTGCTCCAATCCGAAGGGCAACCCCAGAGCCAGTGCTTCAGTGGGAGCTTTCCCACCTGGGAGTGGCGGAGGGTTCCCGGAGGCCAGGATCAGGGTCCAGTGCCCCCAGCCTGTCCCAGTCACGGGGCATGGGTGGGCCAAGTGTAAGCGCAGCCCTGAGCCCTGGGGTAGGGGATTCAGCCATGCTGTCCTCCTCCACAGCCCCCCAGACCCCGGGTGGGCTGTCCCTTCTCTGTGACCGTGGGCCCAGTCTGTAGGTTTCAGAGTGCAGCTTTCACTCTTTAATACTTTAACTTAGAGGGCCAGGCACAGTGGCTCATGCCTGTAATCCCAGCACTTTGGGAGGCTGAGGCCTGTGGATCATCTGAGGTCAGGAGTTCGAGACCAGCCTGAGCAACGTGGTGAAACCCCATCTCTACAAAAAATACAAAAATGAACTGGGCATGGTGGCAGGTGCCTGTAGTCCCAGCTACTCCAGAGGCTGAGGCAGGAGAATCACTTGAACCCAGGAGGTGGATGTTGCATTGAGCCAAAATTGCACCACTGCACTCCCGTCTGGGGGACAGAGCGAGACTCTGTCTCCAAAAAAAGAAAAAAGAACTAGAGATAGTAGGCTTGAAGGATGCCTTTTAAGTTCTTTTAAACAATCATTTGCCTTTTCAGGTACAGAAATCCAGTGCCCTGTAAGTTCACTTCCTTCAGGGCCCAAATTCTGAGCTCTGAAATAAAACAAAAAGCACCTAGTAGTTCAGGTAAAGGACTTTCCAGCATGTTGTGTGAAATTGACAGCCCCCCATTCACTAACGCTGAGTGATGAACGCATTTGATATTCAGGAGCTTGCTGCGTTTGACTTTGGTTTGGACTGTGCTAACCAACCATAATGGCGCCGAACCTCTGGCTGCCTCCGTTCGCAGAGTTTTTGAGTTCCCTTCAAACAAGGGAGGCTGGACTTGATCAAGGCTGCTTATGTTGTTTGTTTTCTTTCCTGGAAGGTGAATCCTAAGCTTATGAAAGCCAGTGTACTCTACTGACAAAGCCTAAGCTCATGGTTTTAAAAAAGCCAGAGAAGCTACCTGTGACGGCGCTGAATTCTATCCTCTCTTCGGCCATGTGTGTCCTATAGCGCTTTCCTGTGCAGAGTTTCCTGGAAACAAACAAACAACAAAAAAGAAAGCAGCTGGGTGTGGGGGAGTACGCCTGCTTGGGAGGCTGAGGCGGGAGATTGCTTGAGCCTGGGAAGTTGAGGTTACAGTGAGCAGTGATCACACCACTCCACTCCAGCCTGGGTCACAGAGCGAGACCCTGTCTGAAAAAAAGAAAGAAGGAGCCGGGTGCAGTGGTTCACGTCTGTAATTCCAGCACTTTGGGAGGCTGAAGCGGGTGAATCATGTGAGGTCAGGAGTTCGAGACCAGCTGGCCAACATGGCGAAACCCCTTCTCTACTAAAAATACACAAAGTAGCCGGGCATGGTTGTGTGCGCCTGTAATCCCAGCTACTAGGGAGGCTGAGGCAGGAGAATTGCTTGAACCTTGGAGGCAGAGGTTGCAGTGAGCCAAGATGGTGCCACTGCACTCCAGTCTGGGCAACAGAGCAAGACTCTGTCTCAAAAAAATAAATAAGTAAAAAAGAAAGAAAGAAGGAAAGAAAAGGAAGGAAGGAAGAAAGGAAGGGAGGGAGGGAGGGAGGGAGGAAGGAAGGAAGGGGAAAGGAAGGAGGGAGGGAGGAGGGGAAGGGAGGAAGGAAGGGAGGGAAGGAAGGGAGGAAGAGAGGGAAGGAGGGAAGGGAAGGGAGGGAGGGAAGGAATGGAGGGAGGGAGGGAGGGAAAGAGGGAAGGAGGGAAGGAGGGAAGGGAAGGAAGGCAGGGAGGAAAGAAGTGGAGAGATGGAGGGAAGGAAGGGAAGGAAGGGAGGGAGGGAGGGGGAAAGGAAGGAAGGAAGGATCCCTTAAACTCCAGAAACCTAAGTGTGGATCCATGTAGGTGTCCACTTTTGTTTCACAGACTGAGGAGCTCAGGCTTTCCCGTCCACCTGCTCCCGGACATCGCCGAGCCTGGCAGTGTGGCGGGCAGAACTTCCCACGTGTGGTTTGAAATCCCAGAGGGGACGGAGGTGGGAGTGGCCTTGGGTGATTTACAGGCCTCTGTCTATTCCTGCATGGCCCAGAGGACAGATGCAGGTAAGTGTTTGTTTTGTTCTGTCCTCAGACTTACACTGTCGCCTGCCTCGTAAGCACCAACTCTGTGTGAGTCTGCAGGCATGCGGAGCTTAGCAGTCTCGGCATCCTGCCGGAGATCATTATTCTGTAAAGGTGAAAAGCACCCTCTTCCTTGCAGGGAAAATCCTCTATTGAGGGAGCTTACAGGCCAGCAGGGCAAATTCTGTCCCTGAGCACCGACCATCTGTGCTGACCCCCTGTGGGGTTGGGTGAGGGAAATGGCTCTTTCTAGCTGTCTGGTTTCTATGTGACTATAGGCCCAAGAAAACAGATGAGCTGATGAGGGTTTTGGTTACTGTGTGTTTGTCAGTAGAAGTGATGTCAGATCTGATTAGAAGTGCAGAATAGGCCGGGCGCGGTGGCTCAAGCCTGTCATCCCAGCACTTTGGGAGGCCGAGGTGGGCGGATTACAAAGTCAGGAGTTCAAGACCAGCCTGGCCAAGATGGTGAAACCCTATCTCTACTAAAAGTACAAATTTAGCCAGGCATGGTGGTGGGTACCCATAGTCCCAGCTACTCGGGAGGCTGAGGCAGAGAATTGCTGGAACCCGGGAGGCAGAGATTGCAGTGAGCCGAGATCATGCCACTGCACTCCAGCCTGGGCGACAGAGCAAGACTCCGTCTCAAAACAAAACAAGAAAGTGCAGAATATTTTCTGTATTCATGGTAAGGGTAGAGGCAGCCATGTCTAGGGCAGGGGTTGGCCCTTTTTCTCTAAAGGGCAGAACATATTTTCTGTAAATATTTTCGGCTTTGTGGATCATGCAGTCTGTGTTGTAACTGCTCAGCTCTGCTGCAGGAGTTCGAAACCAGCCCTAGACGATGTGTGAATGAACAGGTGTCGCTGTGTTCCAGTAAAACATTGTTCATAGACACTGAAATAGGAATGCCATATAATTTTCATGTGTCATGAAAAATTCTTCTTTTAATTTCTTTTCAACCATTTAAAAATGTGAGAACGTGGGGCGACGTGGTGCTTGGTGGTGCTGCGAGGCCAGAGCCCAGGGCTGGTGGCCATGTTGTCAGGTACTCACGGGTTGACAGCAGAGGAGGGGAACCAAGCTATGCTCAATCTGAAAGCAGCAGGATGGTCGGAATTGAGTGAGAGAGAGATGCTATCTACAAAGCATTCTCCTTCCAACTTTTTTTTTTTGACATGGAGTCTCACTCTGTCTCTCAGGCTGGAGTGCAGTGGCGCGATCTCAGCTCACTGCAACCTTCGCCTCCCGGGTTCAAGCGATTCTCCTGCCTCATCCTCCCGAGTAGATGGGACTACAGGCATGTGCCACCACTCCTAGCTAATTTTTGTATTTTTAGTAGAGATGGGGTTTCACCATGTTGGCCAGGATGGTCTCAATCTCTTCACCTTGTGATCTGCCCGCCTCGGCCTCCCAAAGTGCTGGGATTATAGGCGTGAGCCATCGTGCCCAGCCTCTCCTTCCAAATTTTTAATCAGGCATTTGGCTTTAGGCCCCGAGTTGCCCTACAAGCAGAGAAGATGATGGTTCAATGTATAAAACAAGGTCCAGATAACTCTCACCTCACATGACTGTGGGGGACTGACCAAAAGAGATGTGAAGCTGGCCACGTTTATTGAAAAAGCAGCTTTTTCTGTGTGATTTCTTCCAAAATACATGTAAAATCTTATAACACATTACTGCAATGTAGGCTGAAGGCAATTTACGTGAACAAGTTGAGTTGTTCTTAAGGCATCATCCCTAGAGAAAAAAAAAAAGAAAAATAACAATTTAAATTATGTAAATTTAGTTTGCCTTTATATACTATGTTTTGTAAAATCAGGGCTTAAATACAAAATGATTTAAACTTGAAAAAAAGGGTGAGAACATGCTAGTGGGATTGTAAAAAGGTACAACCTCTTTAGAAAACAGCTGGTAGTTCCTCAAATGTTAAACATGCAGTTACCAACAGGACCCAGCAATTCCGCTCTTAGAAATACACCCAGGAGAACTGAAAATAAATGATGTCCACACAAAAACTTGTACACAGACGTTCACAGCAGCATTATTTATAATAGCCAAAAAGTAGAAACCACCTAAATGTCTATCAACTAATGAATGGTTTTGTTTTGTTTTGTTTTGTTTTTTGAGACAGAGTCTTGCTCTGTCACCTGGCTGGAGTGCAGTGGCACAATCTTGGCTCAGCGCAACCTCCGCCTCCCGAGTTCAAGTGATTCTCCTGCCTCAGTCTCCCAAGTAGCTGGGACTATAGGCGTGCGCCACCATGCCCGGCTAATTTTTGTATTTTTGGTAGAGATGGGGTTTCACCATGTTGACCAGGATGGTCTTGATCTCTTGACCTCGTGATCCACCTGCCTCAGCCTCCCAAAGTGCTGGGGTTACAGGTGTGAGCACTGTGCCTGGCCGTGAATGAATTTTTAAAATGTGGCATATACACATAGCTAAAAAAGGACTGAATGTTGGATAGAAGAAAAACTTAAGTGCATTTAAATTTTAAAAAGCTTATTTGGCTGGTTGCAGTGGCTCACGCCTGTAATCCCAGCACTTTGGGAGACTGAGGCAGGTGGTCACGAGGTCAGGAGTTCAAGACCAGCCTGGCCAACATGGTGAAACCCCATCTCTACTAAAAATACAAACAATTAGCCAGAATTGGTGGCGGGCACCTGTAATCCCAGCTACTCGGGAGGCTGAGGCAGAGAATTGCTTGAATGTAGGAGGCAGAGGTTGCTGTGAGCTGAGATTGCGCCAATGCACTCCAACCTGGGCAACAGAGTGAGACTCTGTCTCAAAAACAAACAAACAAACAAAGAGTTTATTTGAAGATTCAGTGATTTGTGAATCAGGGTAGCACCAGACTGTTAGCACTGTGTCAGAAGAGGCAAGAGGGGAAATTTTCGTAAAGTATTTGCAGAAGCAAGACAAAGAAAACAATTTCAATAGGGCAGACAAAGCATTTTCTATGCCAAACAGGGATACCTTTCATTTTTGCTCTGAGCTCAAGATTTTGACCAACGCATGAGAATGCTTAAAAAGCAGAGCTAGTTAATTTGAGAGCCTGACTTTATAAACAGTAATCTAGTTCTCTTTTTTTCATCTTTTTTTGACTTTGGGGTACGAGGTAAACAAGCAAAAATGTCAGCAGATTCAGCGTAGGGAGAGGAAGGTAGAAAGAAAAAGAGATTAGAAACCTTTACCTGCCAATCAAAAACATATGTCATTGTTTCTGAGGTGTTTGGAATTTTTTTGTTTGTTTAGGTTAAAACTTCCTTACTGTGGCCACCAAAATTCTAAATTAGTTTTGGTAAGATTCACTCATTTATCTAGAAAAGCAAATGTTCTGAGATGGAGTCTCAGACTCCCCGAATTTAAATAAACCCATTATTTTCTGTCTTCCTGGAACCTTTTCTACTGGAGGTCTTTTACTAAACCCAATTTAGTTTCTGTCTGACCCAATCGGACACCTGAAGCTTCCCTTCAGGACCCATTTAAAAATGTCCAAGTAGGCCGGGCGCGGTGGCTCAAGCCTGTAATGCCAGCACTTTGGGAGGCCGAGGCGGGCGGATCACAAGGTCAGGAGATCGAGACCATCCTGGCTAACACGGTGAAACCCCGTCTCTACTAAAAAATACAAAAAACTAGCCGGGCGAGGTGGCGGGCGCCTGTAGTCCCAGCTACTCAGGAGGCTGAGGCAGGAGAATGGCGTGAACCCGGGAGGTGGAGCTTGCAGTGAGCTGAGATCCGACCACTGCACTCCAGCCTGGGCGACAGAGCGAGACTCCGTCTCAAAACAAAACAAAACAAAACAAAAACAAACAAACAAACAAAAAATGTCGAAGTAACTACGTGAACTTAACACAACTTGTGGAGTTCATATGTCCAAGAGGGCTTACTGGTGACGGCCTGCAAATGTGCAGTAAGAAGCAGTGAGCGCAGAGGCTCAGTGGATACTTATGCCCGTTTGCTTGTTGCTCCCAGAGGTCATCACGAGGTGGGTGGCTTCAGATCCCACTTACGCCACCAGATCTGATTAAAGAAAAACTTGGCTGGACACGGTGGCTCACGCCTGTAATCCCAGCACTTCGGGAGGCTGAGGCAGGCAGATCACTTGAGGCAAGGAGTTCGAGACCAGCCTGGCCAACATGATGAAACCTCATCTCTACCAAAAATACAAAAATTAGCTGGATGTAGTGGCACACGCCTGTAATCCCAGATACTCAGGAGGCTGAGACAAGAGAATTGTTGAAACCTGGAAGGCAGAAGTTGCAGTGAGCTGAGATCACACCACCGCATTCCAGCCCAGGTGACAGAGTGAGACTCTGTCTCAAAAAAAAAAAAAAAAAAAAAAGGAAAAGAAAAACTTAAGTACCTTTACATTTTAAGAAGTTTATTTGAGCATTCAGTGATTCCTGAATCAGGGTAGCACTAGAGAGCAGGCGGCTAGTACACCACTGAGAGGGGCACGAGCGAAGACTTTCTTTTTTTTTTTTTTTTTTGAGACGGAGTCTCGCTCTGTCGCCCGGGCTGGAGTGCAGTGGCCGGATCTCAGCTCACTGCAAGCTCCGCCTCCCGGGTTCCCGCCATTCTCCTGCCTCAGCCTCCCGGGTAGCTGGCACTACAGGCGCCCGCCACCTCGCCCGGCTAGTTTTTTGTCTTTTTTGGTAGAGACGGGGTTTCACCGTGTTAGCCAGGATGGTCTCGATCTCCTGACCTCGTGATCCACCCGTCTTGGCCTCCCAAAGTGCTGGGATTACAGGCTTGAGCCACCGCGCCCGGCCAACGAAGACTTTCTTAAGGTGTTTGCAGAAGTCAGACACAGAAGATAATTCTGACTGGTGAGAGTGGACAATTCCGAGTGAGAGGTTCGTTGGTGGTTTCTGACTGGTGTAGTTTCCAGTTTCATTTTACTGTTTACATTGGGTTTTGGTTTGTTCACACAGGAATTCACAGTACTAGAGCCACCTTTGTGTAACGGCCTCCTGATTAGAGTTTTTCCTTTTTCTCCTTCTTTTCTTTTCTTTTTCCCCTTCTTTCCTTTCCTTTCCTTTCTTTTCCTTTCCTTTCCTTTCCTTTCTTTTCCCTTTTCCTTTCCTTTCCTTTCCCTTTCCTTTCCTTTCCTTTTCCTTTCCCTTTTCCTTTTATTTCCTTTTCCTTTCCCTTTTCCTTTTATTTCCTTTTCCTTTCCCTTTTCCTTTTATTTCCTTTTCCTTTCCCTTTTCCTTTTATTTCCTTTTCCTTTCCCTTTTCCTTTTATTTCCTTTTCCTTTCCCTTTTCCTTTTATTTCCTTTTCCTTTCCTTTTTCCTTTCCTTTCCTTTCCTTTCCTTTCTTTTCCTTTTTCCTTTCCTTTCCTTTCCTTTCCTTTCTTTTCCTTTTTCCTTTCCTTTCCTTTCCTTTCCTTTGTTTTCCTTTTTCCTTTCCTTTCCTTTTCCTTTCCTTTCCTTTTCCTTTCCCTTTTCCTTTTCTTTCCTTTTCCTTTCCTTTTTCCTTTCCTTTCCTTTCCTTTCCTTTCTTTTCCTTTTTCCTTTCCTTTCCTTTCCCTTTCCTTTCCTTTTCCTTTCCTTTCCTTTTCCTTTCCTTTCCTTTCCCTTTCCTTTCCTTTTCCTTTCCTTTCCTTTCCTTTCCTTTCCTTTCCCTTTCCTTTCCTTTTCCTTTCCTTTCCTTTTCCTTTCCTTTCCTTTCCCTTTCCTTTCCTTTTCCTTTCCTTTCCTTTCCTTTCCCTTTCCTTTCCTTTCCTTTCCTTTTTCCTTTCCTTTCCTTTCCTTTCCCTTTCCTTTCCTTTTCCTTTCCTTTCCTTTTCCTTTCCTTTCCTTTTCCTTTCCTTTCCTTTTCCTTTCCTTTCCTTTTCCTTTCCTTTCCTTTTCCTTTTCCTTTCCTTTTCCTTTCCTTTCCTTTCCTTTCCCTTTTCCTTTTCTTTTTCCTTTCCTTTCCTTTCCTTTCCTTTCCTTTTCCTTTTTCCTTTCCTTTCCTTTCCCTTTCCTTTCCTTTCCTTTCCTTTCCTTTCCTTTCCTTTTCCTTTTTCCTTTCCT
Source organism: Macaca fascicularis (assembly GCF_037993035.2). Lineage (NCBI taxonomy): Eukaryota > Metazoa > Chordata > Mammalia > Primates > Cercopithecidae > Macaca > Macaca fascicularis. Next base: position 3,661,787 of record NC_088390.1, on the reverse strand, counting down.
TTCCTTTCCTTTCCTTTCCTTTCCTTTCCTTTCCTTTCCCTTTCCTTTCCTTTCCTTTTCCTTTCCTTTCCTTTTCCTTTCCTTTCCTTTTCCTTTCCTTTTCCTTTCCTTTCCTTTCCTTTCCCTTTTCCTTTTCTTTCCTTTTCCTTTCCTTTTTCCTTTCCTTTCCTTTTCCTTTTTCCTTTCCTTTCCTTTCCTCTCCTTTTTCCTTTTTCCTTTCCTTTCCGTCACCCAGGCTGGAGTGCAGTGGTGCGATCTCGGCTCACCGTAACCGCCGCCTCCCGGGTTCAGGCAATTCTCCTGCCTCAGCCTCGCAAGTACCTGGGATTACAGGTGTGCACCACCACGCCCGGCTAATTTTTGTATTTTTAGTAGACATGGGGTTTCACCATATTGGTCAGGCTGGTCTTGAACTCCTGACCTCAGGCAATCCACCCACCTCGTCCTCCCAAAGTGCTGGGATTACAGGCGTGAGCCACTGTGCCCAGCCGCTGGAATTTTTTCAAACAGCACTGATAAATGCTACAAAATGTAAGCGAGAGTGAAAGAAACAAAAGCGTTGTTGCCTCCACCCGAGGGGACGGTGGAGGGCATGTTACTTCCAGTTTGTAGTCACGGTGGGAAGCTTGACGTGGCACAAAGCAAACGGTATTGGCTTCCTGAGGCTTCTTTTTGCTCTCTTTGCCTTTGACCCCCTGAGTGGGTGGGAAAATTGGATGCTGAACTCTGGCCCGTAAACAGATTGGGACGAGCAGGCTTTTTAGCTCGGTCTCATGAGAAATGGAGAAGGCACTGCTGGAACAGCCCCCAAGCTCTGGCCTGGAATTAGAGGAGAAACTCATCCACTCTGTGCTGGGCCCAGGGGATTTCCCGTTGCTGGTGACAGGGAAGGTGTGAAGAGAATACTTTGGGGCTGGGCACGGTGGCTCAGGCCTGTCATCCCAGCACTTTGGGAGGCCGAGGCGGGTATATCACCTGCGGTCAGGAGTTCGAGACCAGCCTGGCCAACATGGTGAAACCCCGTCTCTACTAAAAATACAAAAAATTAGCCAGGCGTGGTGGCACATGCCTGTAATCCCAGCGACTCAGGAGGCTGAGGCAGGAGAGTCACTTGAACCAGGGGACAGAGGTTGCAGTGAGCCGAGATTGCACCATTGCACTCCAGCCTGGGCGACAGAATGAAACTCTGTCTCAAAAACAAACACAAAAACAAAAGCCACAACATAAAAGAGAGAATACTTTGGAAATAGCAAGCATGGTACTCCCTGCCAATGAATGAACCCTCTCCAGAGGATAAAGCCCTTGGTCTGAGGTCTTACCCTGTCATAGTTTTCTTTTGCTGTGTAACAAATTACCCTGATACGTAGTAGCCTAAAACAACAGGCGTTTATTATTTTGGACAGTTTCTGAGGGTCAGGATTCTGAGTGGGGCGGGATGGCCTGGCTCAAGGTCTCTTGTGAAGTTGCATTCACACTGGAGCTGCAGTCTTCCAAAGGCTTGATTGAGCCTGGAGGATCTGCCCCCGAGCCCATGTGTGATGCTGTCGGCAGAAGGCCTCAGTTCCCTGGAACGTGAGGCTCTCCACAGGGCTGCTCACGACGTGGCACCTGCCTTCCCCGAGAGCAAGTGATCCACAAGACAGCGTGACCCAGACAGGAGCCGCAGTGCCTTTTATGACTTAGCCTCTGAAGTCGCACACTGTCTCTTGGGCTTTATTTCGTTCACTAGAAGTGAGTCACTAAGTCCAGCCCCCTTTTCACAAGGAGGGGAATCAGGTTCTACCTCTTGAAAGGAGGAGTATCGGCTGGGCGCGGTGGCTCCACGCCTGTAATCCCAGCACTTTGGGAGGCCAAGGTGAATGGATCATGAGGCCAGGAGTTCGAGACCAGTCTGGCCAAGATGGTGAAACCCCATCTCTACTAAAAATACAAAAATTAGCCGGGCGTGGTGGCTCACACCTGTAGTCCCAGCTACTCGGGAGGCTGAGGCAAATTGCTTGAACCTGGGAGGCGGTGAGCCGAGATCGCACCATCGCACTCCAGCCTGGGTGACAGAGCGAGACCCTGTCTCAAAAAAAAAAAAAAAGAAAAAAAAAATCCTTTGATCTACATCTCTACAACACCTTGCCCTTCTAACTACCCTGGACATATTTTTAAAACCCCACCCTGTCTCACTGCCGAACTGTGACTCATGACCTCTGAATTAGCCTGACAGGCCACCCTCTCTCACTGCCAAACTGTGACTCGTGACCTCTGAGTTAGCCCCACAGGCCTAAGTTCTGCTTTCTCTGGACCCCAGTTCTCAACATCAGCACCTCGGTTCAGCTGGCAGCCTCCATGCCCTCGGGATTCCAGCCCGGACAGACTCCAGACCCTACGGCCCCAGTCGCCTACTTCCCATACTTCGACAGGACCTACCTGGGGGTGGCCGCGTCACTCAACGGCGGCAACGTGCTGGCCACGTTTGTCCACATGCTGGTTCAGTGGATGGCAGATCTAGGTAAGGTGGGGTCCACACAGCGCTGTGTTCTCTGCCTGTCCTTTCTACCTGGCAGGGTCTTGGAGCTTCATGTGCGGTTTCAGCGTCCACATTCAGGTCTCTGACCCCACCAGGTCCTGCCATATTTCTCCCATCCTTCGGGATCTGAGCTTGCAGCCTCTTTTCTTCTTGTCCTCTGAGCTGCCATCACCTACTTTTTTCTTTGGGTCAGGCACCCTTCCCTCAACCTTGACTGTGAACCTTCCTAACAGTCTCCCCAGCTTTCCCCCGCCCTCCCTGCTCCCCCTTTTCCCCTCCTGCTCCCTTCTCTTATTCCTGGGGTAGAATTTATGAGGTTTTCTCTGCTCTCCATAGACAGATGCTCCTCGACTTGCAATGGTGCATATTTCACTTACAATGTATTTATATCCTGAGAAGACTGGCCCATAGGAAGTGCGATGCAAACGTTTCCTCTTCTTTTTTTTTTTTTTTTTTTTGAGACGGAGTCTCACTCTGTCACCCAGGCTGGAGTGCAATAGCGTGATCTTGGCTCACTGCAAGCTCTGCCACCCGGGTTCAAGGGATTCTCCTGACTCAGCCTTCCAAGTAGCTGGGATTACAGGTGCCCGCCACCACGCCTGGCAAGTTTTTGTATTTTTAGGAGAGACTTGGTTTCACCATGTTGGCCAGGCTGATCTCGAACTCCTGACCTCGGGTGATCCACCCGCCTCAGCCTCCCAAAGTGCTGGGATTACAGGCGTGAGCCACCGTGCCTGGCCTGATGTAGGCATTTCTTTTTCTTTTCTTTTTTTCTTTTCTTTTTTTTTTTTTTTGAGATGGAGTCTCGCTGGAGGGCAGTAGTGCGATCTTGGCTCACTGCAAGTTCCACCTCCCAAGTTCACACCATTCTCCTGCCTCAGCCTCCCAAGTAGCAGATACTACAGGCAACTGCCACCATGTCCAGCTAATTTTTTGTATTTTTAGTAGAGACGGGTTTTCACCGTCTTAGCCAGAATGGTCTCGATCTCCTGACCTCGTGATCCGCCTGCCTCGGCCTCCCAAAGTGCTGGGATTACAGGTGTGAGCCACCACGCCCGGTCCGATGTAGACATTTCTCAGAGAAGCACGGTGCGGGGTGGAACCCAGGAGAGGGGCCTTGGTTCCCAGCTGTGTCCCTGAGTCTCGGCCTTGGCAAGCGCCTTCCCCCAGCTCCAGTGTCTTGTGGTCTTAAGTCCATGGGTTAGAATTAACTCAACAGCTCGTAGGAGCTTTGGCCTCCATGAGTCCTCACTAATAGATTAGCGGGAGCTGAGGACGCAGACACTCTGCTAGAGGCCAGGCCTCTCTTCCAGGCCTCCAGCTGGGATTCGCCTTCCTTCAGGTACCCCAGGGCTTGGGTCATGGCCCAAGTATTTCCCAGAGAGGAAGAAGACCTTGACCTTGAGTATGTTTTAACTTTCCTTTACAACTGTTTTTGGTGCTGTGCATGGTGACACGTGGCTGTAATCCCAGCTACTCAGGAGGCCGAGGCGGAAGGATCGCTTGAGCTCAAAGTTGTTCAAGTCTAGCCGGGGCAACAAGCAAGACCCTGTCTGTAAAAAAAAAAAAAACCAAAAACCTTTTTTCCTGAACTTTTACTAAAGAAAGACAAGAACATGATTTAAAAAATAAAACAGCCAGGCGCGGTGGCTCACGCCTGTCATCCCAGCACTTTGGGAGGCTGAGGCGGGCAGATCACCTGAGGTCAGGAGTTCGAGACCAGCCTGGCCAACATAGTGAAACCCCATCTCTACTAAAAATACAAAAGGTAGCCAGGTGTGGTGGCCCACGCCTGTAATTCCAGCTACTTGGGAGGCTGAGGCAGGAGAGTCGCTTGAACCCGGGATGCGGAGGTTGCAGTGGGGCTGAGATTGCACCCCTGCACCCCTGCATTTGCAGAGGTTCAATGTTCCCACGGTGACTCCTTGGTGACTCTCTAGATTGATGGGTGTCAGCAGTGACCACACCCGGGAAGTATTGTGGAGTTTAAAAATAGCATTGCGTCCTGGTCCCACACCCATAAATTCTGATTTATTGGACTGGGTGTGGGCCTTGAGCATGATGTTATATAAAAGTTCCTCAGGTGATTCTGAGGCTTGGAGTATTAATAAGCACTGCTCTAGAACTTTCTCCTCAGAAAGCCTGGTCCACAGCACAGGGCCTGCAGTACAGCTTCCTCTGGGAGCTTTTAACAAATGCAGAACCTTAAGGTCAGCCCTGGGCAATCTGAGTCCAAGCGATGTGTTAAAAAGATCCCTGGCCGGGCGCAGTGGCTCACACCTGTCATCCCAACACTTTGGAAGGCCGAGGAGGGCGGATCATGAGGTCAGGAGTTCAAGACCAGCCTGGCCAATATGGTGAAACCCTGTCTCTACTAAAAATACAAAAATTAGCCTGGCGTGGTGGTAGGTATCTGTAATACCAGTTACTCGGGAGGCTGACGCAGAAGAATCCCTTGAACCTGGAAGGCAGAGGTTGCAGTGAGCTGAGATCATGCCACTGCATTCCAGCCTGGGTGACAGAGTGAGACTCCATCTCAAAAAAAAAAAAAAAGAACCCTGAGTGACTCATCTGTATATTCAGGCTGGAGAAGCCCTAGGATGGAGGAGCCTTAGGTCTAGGTCGTGGGCTCCCCAGCCTGGCTGTGTATAAGAATCACCCGCAAGTGTTTACAAATTCCAGCCCTCAGCCTGCAACCCACACCAGTTAAATCAGAAAGTGTGGAGATGGGCCCACAGTGCTCTCAAGAAACCCCGATGTTGATAACTTTCTTCTTATCAAGGCGATGTTTGCTTTCCCTCAGGTAATGCTAGGTTAGAGATCAAAAGTGATTCTAAGGTCAAAGTGTATTGAAAGCAAAGGCTTTTTTTTTTTTTTTTTTGACCAAGTCTTGCACTGTCACCCAGACTGGAGTGCGGTGGCGCCATCTCAGCTCACTGCAAGCTCTGCCATCTGGGTTCAAGCGATTCTTATGCCTCAGTATCCCAAATAGCTGGGGACTACAGGCACACACTGCCATGCCTGGCTAATTTTTGTATTTTTAGTAGAGACGGGGTTTTACCATGTTGTGCAGGCTGGTCTGGAACTCCTGACTTCAAGTGATCTGCCTGTCTTGACCTCCCAAAGTGCTGGGATTACAGGCGTGAGCCACCGCGCTTGGCCCTTTTTTTTTTTCATTTGTTTGTTTTAAGAATGCAGAACTGGCTGGGCACAGTGGCTCACACCTGTAACCCCAGTACTTTGGGAGGCTGAGGCGGGTAGATCACGTGAGATCGAGAGCTTTAGTACAAATTTCGTCTGTACTAAAAATACCAAAATTAGCTGGGTGTGGCGGTGTAGGCTTGTAATCTCAGCTACCTGGGAGGCTGAGGCTGGAGAATCGCTTGAACCTGGCAGGCAGAGGTTATAGTGAGCCGATAGGATACGTGCCACTGCACTCCAGCCTGGGCGACAGAGTGAGTCTCAGATAAAAACAAAACAAAACAAAAACGAACGCAGAGCTAACATGGTGTCAGGGAGAAAAGTCCGACCGGGATTCTGGCTTGACACTGAAAAGCAAGTTGTAGGATGGTCAACTCATCCTTCCTCCTTGGCTTTCAGGTGTCCTGTGCACATAACAAGGGTGGCCCAGACAGTGATCGGTCCTGGATCCTGGGATTTCTGATGCTGCTAATGACTCTAATAACATCCATGATGATAGCTTTTTTTTTTTTTTTTTTTTTTTTTAGATGGAGTCTTGCTCTTGTCGCCCAGGCTGGAGTGCAGTGGTGCAAGCTCCACTCACTGCAACCTCTGCCTCCCTGGTTCAAGCGATTCTCCTGCCTCAGCCTCCTGAGTAGCTGGGATTACAGGTGCCTGCCACCACGCCCGGCTAATTTTTGTACTTTTAGTAGAGTCGGGGTTCCACCATGTTGGCCAGGCTGGTCTCGAACTCCTGACCTCAGGTGATCCGCCCGCCTCGTCCTCCCAAAGTGCTGGGATTACAGATGTGAGCCACTGCGCCCAGCCAATGATAGTTATTAATCAGTATATGCACTTGGTCCCCTTGGTTAAGAAGCCTGGGTTAAGGTTAGGGCTCACAGCAGCACTTACGAGATCTCACCCTGATGTCTGCCTGGGGTCTGCACTGAGACAGCGGGTGGGGATCCAGGGCAGAGTACAGCTAGCCTGGCTATAGAAGTCCCTGAGCCCAGAACCACCAGCCGCAGCGGGAGGAGAAGCAGCAAGTAGCGCTGTTCCCGCCCTGTGGGAATTCTGTACCATCTCAGCCTGCATCGAGGGGGCTGCAGGAGCTCACACAGATCTCTCTGTCTCTGGCAGGCCTGGAGGTTGAAGAATCCACCGTGTATTCACGCATGATCCAGGCAGCTGTGCAGCAGAGAGATACCCACCTGACCATCACCCCAACAGTGCTGGGGGAGAGGCACCTGCCGGACCAGCTGGCCTCCGTGACCAGAATCTCCTCCTCTGACCTCTCCCTGGGGCACGTGACCCGGGCTCTGTGCCGAGGCATTGTTCAGAACCTGCACTCCATGCTTCCGATTCAGCAGCTCCGGGAGTGGGGCGTGGAGCGGGTGATGGGCAGTGGGAGTGCGCTGTCCAGGAACGAGGTGCTGAAGCAGGAGGTGCAGAGGGCTTTCCCTTTGCCCATGTCCTTTGGGCAGGATGTGGACGCAGCTGTCGGGGCAGCCCTGGTCATGCTCCGGAGACACCTCAACCAGAAGGAATCTTAAGACAGCAAACTCTTTCGCCAAAGGACTGCTGCGAATGTTACCTGGTTAACATTCCTGACACCATCTGTGGGTCATCCTTTCCCTGGACAGTTCAGTGGACAGCTTTTAAGCCGTGCTTGTTGTGAGGTTCCATCTCGGCCAAGAACTTCCCTTCAGAACATACTCTAATAAGGGGCAGCCAGGAGCCGTCAGCCAGATCCCAAATGAGTGCCTTCTGAAAGAGACCCGCCTGGGAGCCCTTTACAAATGTCAGTGTGGGAGAGAGAGAGCGTGAGAGCACAGTAACCCAGGCTCCTGGTCAGCAGACTCCTCTGTGGTTCACTTGTAGACAGAGAGCAGATCAGTGTGTACTTCAGACACCAGAAAGTCCGGTGACTGTGGCCCCAAGTAAGAAAGGAAGACCTGCCCCATGCCCAGCTTTCAATGATTGTTTTTGGAGACCTGAAGCTCAGACTCGGGACATATGGACTTCTGGAACAGTTCTTCTGTCCTGCACTGAACCATGTGACCGGAGGCCCCTTTCCTAGTCTCATCCTCCGCCTGGCCGCAGGTGCTCAGCTGGGTCAGGGAGTAACCCAAGCACGATGCAGCAGGCTGGCTCAGAGGACGATGCGGGGCTGCGTGCCGGCCTTCTTGCTGCGTGTACTCAGCCCCAGGAGAGCTTGCTGCACCCGGGCTGCCCAGGTCTTCACGGCACAACTGCCTGGAAGGCAGGTTGCGGAGAAGGAGAGGCGGATGGCCCGAGCAGCAAGGGGGACCGATGCTGTGCGGCTCACACCACTCCAGAACCTGACAAGGCACCAGCAGGACCCTTGCCAGGAGCATGTCTGTGCAGCAGTGCTTTTGCCCCTGCACGTTCCAGAAGCCTTCATGGGAGGGGATGCAGCCAGGCCGACTCCTGCCAGATGGGGCAGGTAGTTCATTCAAAGAGAACTCTGTGTCCCATAGACCTAGGCTCTCCTTTCGCGTGGCGTGGGCTTCGCTGGCCCACTGTCTGTTCCTGGCTCAGCAGAAACATCTATTTGAGTCAGCATCCCTGCAGGGACCCCAGAGCATCGTAAGCCTTCCTGTGATTGGTAGGGATGGCTGTGGGGTGGTTTCCAGGAGGGGGCCACCATCGCTGCATCTACTCCCAGACCCCCACAGGAGCCCAGGCTCAGGCAGGCCTGGCCCAGAGGCACCCAGGCAACCACGAGTTTGAGAGGCAGTCGTAGTCTCTCTCTCTCTCTCAGTATCCACGACAGGTATGAAACATATCGTCTCTTTATAAATGTCATTTTACAAATTATGCGATTATCTGGAAGCTCTGAGATGAGAGCAAATGCCTGATCATGCTGGGCAAATGTCAGATACTAAAGCCCATATTAAATGGAAAATTCCTGAGACAGTTCCCCAAGTTTTCCACTGTGCGTGGTGCTGAGCAGTGTGATGGTCTCTGCCGTGCCGTCCGGGATGTGAACTGTCCCTGTTTCCCCAATGTCCACACCGTAGACGCTCCCCACTCCGGTCAGTCACTTGGTCATCAGATGGCCCGTCCTGGTATCACAGTGCTTGTGTTCCGGTCACTCTTACTTCATAAGGGTCCCAAAGCACCCGAGTAGTGATGCTGGCTATTCGGATATGCCAAAGAGAAACCCTAAGGTGCTTCCTTTAAGTGAAAAGATGGGAGCAAAACAGTCATACGCTGAATCTTCTATCTGTGAAATTGTAAAGAAAAATTCATGCTAGTTGTTTTTGCTTTTTTTTTTTTTTTTTGAGACACAGTCTCATACTCTGTTACCCAGGCTGGAGTGCAGTGGCGCAATCTCGGCTCACTGAGCTGCTTCCTGTGTTCAAGCGATTCCCTTGCCTCACCCTTCTGAGTAGCTGAGACCACAGGCTCCTGCTACCACTCCCAGCTAATTTTTTTGTAGTTTTAGTAGAGATGGGGTTTCACCATGTTGGCCAGGCTGGTCTCGAACTCCTGACCTCAGGTGACCTGCCCACATCGGCCTCCCAAAGTACTAGGATTGCAGACGGGAGCCACTGACCCCGGCCTCATGCCAGTTTTGCTGTCACACGTGGAACTGCAAAAGTTACGATTACAGTGTGTGATAACTTTTATTACAGTATATTGTTAAAACTGTTCTATTTTGGCTGCGTGCGGTGGCTCATGCCTGTAATCCTAGCACTTTGGGAGGCCGAGGCAGGTGGATCACCTGACGTCAGGAGTTTGAAACCAACCTGGCCAAAGTGGTGAAACCCCGTCTCTACTGGAAATGCAAAAATTAGCTGGGCATGGTGGCAGGTGCTGTAATCCCAGCTACTCATGAGCCTGAGGCAGGAGAATTGCTTGAGCTCGGGAGGCAGAGGTTGCAGTGAGCTGAGATTGCGCCACTGCACTCCAGCCTGGGTGACAGAGCGAGACTTTGTCTCAAAAAAAAAAAAAACCAAATTGTTCTACCTTATTGTTGTAGTTAATCTCTTACTGTGCCTAATTTATAAACTAAATTACATTACAGATATGTATATATAGAAAAAACATGGCATATACAGGATCCAATACTAGCTTTGGTTTCAGGCATCCATGGGGGTTCTTGGGACATACCCCATGTGAATGACAAGGGGTTACTGTCATTTTTTTTTTTTCTTTTAGACGGAGTCTCACTCTGTCGCCCAGGCTGGAGTGCAGTGGTGCGATCTCTGCTCATTGCAACCTGCGCCTCCCGGGTTCAAGCAATTCTTGTGCCTCAGCCTCCCAAGTAGCTGGGATTACAGGCATGCACCACCACGCCCATCTAATTTTTCTATTTTTAGTAGAGATGGGGTTTCACCATGTTGGCCAGGCTGGTCTTGAACTCCTGACCTCAGGTGATATACCCGCCTCGGCCTCCCAAAGTGCTGGAATTACAGGCATAAGCCACCGCGCCTGGCCTGCTACCATAATTTTTCTTTCAGCTGAATGAGTTTAAGATGTCGTCACTGGAGCCCTGAGGAAGGCCGCATGAGAGAGAAGGGTAGGCTGAGTATACCAGAGTCCTCTGTCTGTTGGGAGGAGCCAGGCCCTCTGATCTCAGGGCGGCAGGCCTTCTTCACCTGCCCACCATGCAGTGGATGGCGTCTGCGAATGTAAGGTTAGGAACCGGATGGACATCTGACAGGCTCAGGCAGTCCAGCCTTGTGCTTGGCATGGCCCCATGCCAAGACTGTCCCCTTCCCAGACTGCGTGTCCGCTCTGCCTCTGAGGACCGAGCCTTGGAGGGTCCCAGTTTGTCAATGAACAGGGCTGCTCCTGCTGCTTCCGTTGCCTGAGGCCTGGAGCCTCTGTCTGGGTGGGGGCTGAGTGCAGCGGCCTAAAGTCACAACCGTGTGCACAACCCGCCCTCCTTCCCAGGAGGTGCCAGTAAGTGGTTTGAGGCCAGCAGTCTTCTGAAGTGGTGAGCCGGCCTCCTGTGCTGGCCGTCAGTCTCCCAATGCTATGAGCCCACGGCAGGGCTGCACCTTCCCTCCTGATCCGCTTCGGCCAGTGGGACGTGCACAGGGAATGCCTGTCACTCCTGGGCGGAAGTCTTTAGGAGCCAGTGAGCTATTTCCCACACTCCCTTCCCTTTGCCACAAGTGACTGGCGGTGCCCCAGAGAGTGGCAGCTCTGTCAGCCTGGGTCCCTGAGTGAGGACAGCATGATGTAGAGCCCTCACCAACCAGCAAGGGACACACAGTGGGACAGAGAAAGAAACCTTTGGGCTGGGCGCGGCAGCTCACGCCTGTAAACCCAGCACTTTGGGAGGCTGAAGCGGGTGGATCACTTGAGGTCAGGAGTTCCGAGACCGGCCTGGTCAACCTGGTGAAACCCCGTCTCTACTAAAAATACAAAAAAATTAGCCGGGTATGGTGATGAGCACCTGTAATCCCAGTTACTCGGGAGGCTGAGGCAGGGGGGATCGCTTGAGCCTGGATGGCAGAGGTTGCAGTGAGCAGAGATCGCGCCACTGTACTCCAGCCTGGGCAACAGAGTGAGACTCCGTCTCTAAAATCAATCAGTCAATCAATCAGTCAATCAATATAAATAAATAAACCTTTGATGTTTGAAGCCACTGAGATTTGGGGGTTGTCACCACAGCAGAGCAGCCTCAGTAGCCTGCACCCGGGAGGTCTCCCGTGCACCCAGCACAGGCCCAGGCAGCCGCATTTTCTGAGCGCCCAGTAGTAGCCTGGTGTTCTCTCAGGGACCGCCCCCTGTTGAATTTCCATTGTGAGGCCATGGAAAAATACCCACGGTTGGTTACATAAACAGACGCTAGGAAGAATCGAAGACACACACAATGTCAGCACCTCTATGCCCAGAGGGAGGAGAAATTCATTCTTGATACAAGTGACATTGAGCTAAACCTCCAAGGGTTTCACCCGTTGTTACTGATGACAGTTCACATTTTTTTGAGTACCTTCCGTGTACTGGGGTCTGATCTAAACTCTACTTGTTTGAATTCATTTAATCTTTTTTTTTTTTTTTTTTTTTTTTGAGATGGAGGTCTCACTCTGTCGCCCAGGCTGGAGTTCAGTGGTGCGATCTCTGCTCACTGCAACCTCCGCCTCCTGGGTTCCAGCGATTCTCGTGCCTCATCCTTCCGAGTAGCTGGGATTGCAGGTGTACATCACCTCGCCCGGCTAATTTTTTGTATTTTTGATACAAAAAATACAAAATACAAAAGCTGAGTCTTGAACTTCTGGCCTCAAGTGATCCACCCACCTCGGCCTCCCAAAGTGCTGGGATTATAGGCGTGAGGCAGCGCGTCTGGCCTCAGTTAATCTAGAAGGTGGATAGCAGTATCCCCGTTTCACAGATGGAGAAACAGATACACAAAAAAGTTAAGTAACTTACCTGAGATCACAGTGCTAAGATTCAAACCCCAGAGCGAGCCCACTCTCTTTAGCATCTAGGCAGAGGGGTCAGGCCAGGTAAATGTATTTACATTAAAATGATCATCATGTCCAGGGTGTGACAAATTGGTGTAACTTGGTCATAGGGTGAATGAAAGGATGTTTATAGGAACTGGGCAGGCTGGGGGTGGTCTTGCATGCCAGGCTGAGGGGTTTGGACTGTCTCCTGTAGACAGTGGGATTCGGAGGACCGGGGCCTTTGGAGTGTAGCTGACAGTGTGGACACTGGATTGGAGGACAGGCGTTCCAGGAGGCAGGAGGCTGTAAAACAGTCTGGAGAGATGGTGGGCCAGACCCAGTTCAGGGCAGGGGAGGGGACTCCAGCACACCAGTCACTGCTTTTCTGCCGCCATACACTCCCTGCCTCTGGCCCGTGACCCCATCCACATCATGTGTATGTGACTTTCATGTTCTCTTTCTCTTCTTCTTCTCCTTATTGTTTTTTTTTTGAGACTTTTTGAGAGTCTCTCTGTTGCCCAGGCTGGAGTGCAATGGTGCGATCTCGGCTCACTGCAACCTCTGCCTCCTGGGTTCAAGCAATTCTCCTGCCTCAGCCTCCTGAATAGCTGGGATTACAGGTTCGCGCCACCACACCCAGCTAATTTTTGTATTTTTAATAGAGACGGGGTTTCTCCATGTTGGTCAGGCTGGTCTCAAACTCCTGACCTCAGGTGATCTGCCCGCCTCGGCCTCCCAAAGCGCTGGGATTACAGGCGTGAGCCACCGTGCCCGGCTACTTTTCTCTTCTTCTGAAGTGGACTGAAAGCTCCTTGAGAGCAGGTGTCTAGGTGTCCTCTGCCCTGTCCTCCTGCACCTTAGCTCGTGCCAAGGCCCATGTTTGGAATGTCCTTGTGGGGCAGAATCCTTCTCCTTGTCCAAGTCCCAGCCCAAATGCCATCTGCCCGCTGCACAGGGCCTCCCTGGTGACACATACGCCATCAGATTACAACTGCAGAGGAGCCAGGACCCGGCTCAGCATCTGTTGTTGGCACAGCCTGTTGGCCCCACAGCCCCTGGCCTGTGCCTGTTACAGGGTGCCCCGCCCTGCCTAGTGTCAGACAGAGCCCGTGCAGATCTTCCTTTCCTGTCCATCCCGGGCTCCTTGAGCGCAGAGACCACTCTGTTGACCCTACTGCTCTGCTAGGGGATTTGCATAGCACATGGCGGGCCCTCAGGAGAGAGGGTCCCACCTGGCCTCTCCCCTCAACCACGGGTAGATGGACAGGCCACGTCTTTGAAAGTGAAATAGTCCTGATACAGAGATGCTCACTTGCGTGACTCATCAAACATTAAGCAAACCTTGTTTTTTTCATTAAAAAACAATTAGTCATAACTTCGAGCTAATGGCCGGATGCAGCTCAGCAGTCAGCAGATGTGGTCCTCAGGCTGAAATAATGAAGATGAGAGCCATCATCTCTCATGCCGGCCTGGAGCTTTACCCGGCTCAGAGCCCATTCACACCCACTGTCCTGACTAATCCCAGAAAAGCCCCGTAAAGCAGGTAGGGCAGGTGTTCTTGGCTGTAATTTTGAGGAGGAAGAAGCAGACCCAGAGGTTCAGCTACCAGCCCAAGTCCATACAGCCGGCCTCTAGCACACACGGGTCCATACAGCCGGCCTCTAGCACACACGGGTCCATACAGCCGGCATCTGGCACACGCGGGCCTCTTCCATCCCAGGTCCAGGTTCTGCCCACCTGCTGACCCTCCATTGGCCCTCATCCCTCTTGTTCCCAGTTCCTGCCCTGGGACACAGCCCTGCGGCTCCAACATTCTGTGCTGACTGGGTGTCCGACCCCTCCCCGGCTCAGACTTCAAGCTCCAGCCATTTCTGGAGGGTGCTGACCCTCTCACAGACCCCTGCCCTCCACAGGAGCTGGTCTTTTAGACTCATGTGGGCACCCGGTGACACAAACACAGAGACCAAATGCAGAAAGGAGGGTATTTTTCTTTTTGTTTAAATTTAAATTTTTACTTTTTGAGATGGAGTTTTGCTCTTGTTGCCCAGGCTGGAATGCGATGGCGTGATCTCGGCTCACCGCAACCTCTGTCTTCCGGGTTCCAGCGATTCTCCTGCCTCAGCCTCCTGAGTAGCTGGGATTCCAGGCATGTGCCACCACGCGCGGCTAATTTTGTATTTTTAGTAGAGACAGGGTTTCTCCATGTTGTCCAGGCTGGTCTCGAACTCCCGACCTCAAGTGATCCACCTGCCTCGGCCTCCCAAAGTGCTGGGATTACAGGTGTGAGCCACCGAGCCCGGCGGGGGCTCAAATCTTGAGAGGAACCCAGGTGGGTGAAGAAAAGAAATTCGTTTCTGATGTGGCCAGTGTCAAGAGCTCAGCTTAAGTCAATGTGCCCTCTGGTGGTAACACTAAGAAAACTGCTGCCATTAGCGAGGTTGGCGGTGTTTAGCATCTGTCATTCCAGACTCGGCCCAGCACCTGCTGGCGTGTCCGCAGATGCTTTCCTGAGCTGCCTCTCGCTCCCATCAAACCTGAACTTAGAAAAACACCCGCCCTCCCAGAAGTCATTAAAACTTCTCCACTCACAAGGAGTTTTAATGAGTACATCATTACAGAAATGCAAGAACATCCTGTTTCAAATGATGACCCAGAAAACCACACTGATGGCAGTGATGGCCAGCCCTGAGGTCTCGTCCCCGCCACCGTGTCGACAGTTTTAGTAGAACCACTCAGCGAAGGTGCTGTTCAGATAAAGCCAAAAGCCACGCCAACAAACCTTTCCTGAGTGCTGCTTTGAGCAAGGCGCAGGCTAGGTTCAGAGAAGGGAGCGCAGGCACGAGAACCTTATTTATCTCACCCTGGAGCCGCTTAAATCTGCAAAGCAAGACACAAGAAAATCATGACGTGACATGTCAATACAACATTTAGAAAGCTCCAGATGAGACGAGTAGAGCTGTCACTGTCCTTCGGCAGGTTTGTAGCCTGTCTGTCTGTGCTTCTTTCCATATCAGTAAAACGGGGACAAAATTGTACTCAGCTCATGAACTCTTAGTGAGGGCCTGATGAGAGAGTGCAGATCAAGTGCCCGTGCCAACACCCAGGACGTGATACGCACTCAGCACATATTCACAGCCATCACCGTTGTTATCATTGTGGTCACAGGTACGTACTGTGCCCATTGCCATAGGAAGCACATTGGTTGAAGTTTCTGTAGGAGTTTAGAAGTGAGCACTTCTGGAGACAGGTGCGGTAGCTCATGTCTATAATCCCAGCATGTTGGGAGACTGAGGTGGGGGAATCACGTGAACTCGTTTGAGACCAGCCTGGGCAAGACGGCAAGACTCTGTTGCTACAAAAAAGAAAAAAAAATTAGCCAGGCGTGGTGGTGCACACCTGTAGTCCCAGCTACTTGGGAGGCTGAGGCAGGAGGATCCTTTGAGTCCAGGAGGTTGAGGCTGCAGTGAGCTATGATTGTGCGTCCCTGCACTCCAGCCTGGGTGACAATGCAAGATCCCACCTCTTAAAAAAAAATTTTAAAAAGTAAGAAATGAGCTCTTTATGGTGGAGCCCTTGAGGAGGGAGGACTTTGGGAGGAGGTGGGATTTGAGCTTCCCTAGGGCTCACCGTGCACCTGAAGATGGGTTAAATGGGGTACTGGGATGGAGGAGGGTGGGGCAAAGGGTGGAGTCAGCACATTTAGTGTGGCTGGGAAGGGGTGTGCCCAGGTGATAGAAGGTGGGTCACAGTGGGAGAGGAGACTGGGTCTGCGGGCTCAGGGTGCAGGGGTGGAGCTTTGCTCCGCAGTGGGGACGTCTGAGAGGCCAGGGGGCCTGATCAGGATGAGCTTCCAGGACTGTTGATCTGGAGGTGAGGGGTTGTGGGAGGTTGGACCAGGGAAAGGAGGCACTTCTGGCCGTTCAGGTGAGAAGGGGTTTCCAGGTAGAGGAGGGATGGACGGAAGCCACAGAAACAGCCCAGAGAGGGCCAAGAAGGGGAGGTTGGAGGTCACAAAGGGCACCGGGTTTGGTGGCCAGAAGGAAGTTGGTGGCTTTCCCGGCAGGGACTGCTGCGGGGGGTGGGGAGTGAATGTGGAAGGAAGAGGAGCCCATCGTGGGATATGCCAGGGGGAGGGGCTCGTGGGCTTCACCTGCAGACTCAGGGAGGCAGGGATGGAGCTCAGGGGAGAGGGCTGGGTGGACTCTGGATGAAGCAGTCACTGACTTGGACACGTGAGACAGGTGATGAGAAGGGGTCGGGCGAAGGTCTCCAAGGACAGTGGTGGAGCGGGAGAAGATAAGGCTGCGGACAGGGTCCTGGGACCCCTGTGTGGGGAACGGCAAGAGGAGGAGAGCAGCCAAGGAGTCCTGGCAGGAGCAGCCAGGGCAGGAGGCAGGCTGGGACTTCCCCTGCAGGCCTCCGAGCAGGCACGGTGCCCTGTAGACCCCGGTGACACTGTTAGCACCAAGGGCTCTGTTAACAAGGGACACATTTAGTGACGTGTGCTGTGTTCACTGGAGATGGTGCTGTCTTTTTTTTTTTTTTTTTTTTTTTTGAGATGGAGTCTTACTCTGTAGCCTAGGCTGGAGTGCAATGGTGTGATCTCAGCTCACTGCAACCTCTGCCTCTCCGGTTCCAGTGATTCTTGTGCCTCAGTCTCCTAAGTAGCTGGGACTACAGGCACCTGCCACCACACCCAGCTATTTTTTTTTTTTGCATTTTTAGTAGAGACAGGGTTCCACTGTGTTGGCCAGGCTGGTCTCGAACTCCTGAGCTCAGGCAATCTGCCCACATCTGCCTCCCAAAGTGCTAGGATTACAGGCTTGAGCCACCGCGCCCGGCTCTGTGCTGTCTTTATTGGAGGCAGAAATCACTTCGGAGGCTAAGGCAATGGTTCTGGAGAAGTGCGACCCTCCCCTTTCCCGGCCGTTGCTCTGTCCCACGTTGTTAGAAGGAAATGATCCCAGAGGGCTAGAGAGTTGAGAGGTCACCACTGCTGAGTCTTTGATGCATGACAGACGCCACTTCTGGGTCTATATGTGCCCAAAGAATGGAAAGCAGGGACAGGACCAGATATTTGCACGCCCATGTTTATAGCAGCACTGGTCACTATGGCCAAGCGTTCATCAGCTGGTGATAGTCACTATGGCCAAAGGTGGAAGCAAGCCAAGCGTTCATCAGCTGGTGAATGGCTGAGCAGAATGTGGTCCATCCACCCCACACCCCAGTGGAATATTATTCAGCCTTAAAAGGGAAGGAAGGCCAGGCGGGGTGGCTCATGTCTGTAATCCCAGCACTTAGGGAGGCCTAGGTGGGTGGATCACGAAGTCAGGAGTTCAAGACCAGCCTGGCCAAGATGGTGAAACCCCATCTCTACTAAAAATACAAAAAATTAGCCAGAATTGGTGGCGGGCACCTGTAATCCCAGCTACTTGGGAGGCTGAGGCAGAGAATTGCTTGAACCCGGGAGGCAGAGGCTGCAGTGATCTGAGATCACGCCACTGCACTCCAGCCTGGGCGACAGAGCGAGTCTCCGTCTCCAAAAAAAAAAAAAAGTTTAATATGAGGTGGGGCGTGGTGGCTCACACTTGTAATCTCACAGTTTGGGAAGTCAAGGCCGTCAGATCACCTGAGGTCAGGAGTTCAAGACCAGCCTGACCAACATAGTGAAACCCCTTCTCTACTAAAAACACAAAAATTAGCCGGGTCTGGTGGCGTGCACCTGTAATCCCAGCTACTCAGGAGGCTGAGGCAGGAGGATCTCTTGAACCCAGAGGCAGAGGCTGCAGTGAGTTGAGATTGTACCACTGCACTCCAGCTTGGGCGACAGAGCAAGACTCTGTCTGAAAAAATAAAATAAAAGAAAATAATAAAGACAGGCAGTTGAATGGTGGTCGTTAGGGGGTTGGGGTCAGGCAGGGGAGTTAGCGTTTAATGGGTGCAGGGTTTCAGTTTGGGATGATGAAAAAGTTCTGTGCATGGATGATGCCGATGGTTGTACAACAATGTGAATGCACTCAATGCCACTGAATTGTACCATTAAAAATGGTTAATGTGGTAAATTTTGTTATATATAGATTTTGCCACAATTTATTATATATATATATTTGAGACAGAGTTTCGCTCTTGTTGCCCAGGCTGGAGTGCAGTGGTGCAATCTCGGCTCATTGCAACTTCTGCCTCCCGGGTTCAAGCGATTCTCCTGCCTCAGCCTTCCGAGTAGTTGGGATTACAGGCATGCACCACCACGCCTGGCTAATTTTGTAGTTTTAGTAGCGACGGGGTTTCTCCATGACGGTCAGGCTGGTCTCGAACTCCCGACCTCAGGTGATCCGCCCGCCTGGGCCTCCCAAAGTCCTGGGATTACAGGTGTGAGCCACCGCGCCTGGCCTTTTGCCACAATTTATAAACAAGAATGAATTCTAAGGTTCATATTAATTGAAGCTAACATGACACACATAGCATAAACAGGTGTCTAAGCGGCTGGGCGCGGTGGCTCATGCCTATAATCCCAGCACTTTGGGAGGCCGAGGCAGATGGATCACCTGAGGTCAGGAGTTCGAGACCAGCCTGACCGTCATGGAGAAACCCTGTTGCTACTAAAACTACAGAATTAGGCGTGGTGGCGTATGCTTGTAATCCCAGCTACTTGGGAGGCTGAGGCAGGAGAGTCGCTTGAACCCGGGAGGCGGAGGTTGCAGTGATCTGAGATCGTGCCACTGCACTCCAGCCTGGGAAACAGAGTGAGACTCCGTCTAAAAAAAATAAAAATAAAAAAAGGTGACTAAGCAAGGGGTATGGTGGAGTGTGGCATGTTGGGACGGGCCTGGCTTTTAGGCCTCGACCAACAGTGCGGCCTGGGCGATTATCTAATTATCAGTTGTCTGATTGCCCAGCGTGACACATTTCTCACCTGTAAAGTGGGCATGACAGTCTCTGCCCTCCCACTGCCCAGGCTTGCTGGGCGGCCTGTGAGAGCAGGTTTGGGAAAAGTTCTTTGTCATCTGTTGTGCAGAATTGATGGGGTGGCCATACTTCAATGCCTTGACTCAGGGGTCAGAACTTTCAAGTGACCCCAGGCAGGGCTGCAAGGGCCTCTCTGGCAGTGGCTGCTCATTCCAGGCTGGGCCTGCCCCATGGATTGTTGGCGTCCCATGGGCAGCTGCTGTGACAGTTTTTGCAGGGCATTTGGGCCGCAGCCTGGATGCATACCTAGACCTCGCTGCTTTTCTCAGCCAGGGTCTGGGAGAGAATGAAACCTATTGTTCTAGTTATCTGCTGTATGTGACTCTCTCCTGTGCGTTTCTCTCACGTGGGTCTTCTTTCCTGTGCATTTAGGGTGGTACGAAGTGAAGTGAGAAAATAGACACTCGTGGCCAGGTGTGGTGGCTCACGCCTGGAATCCCAGCACTTTGGGAGGCCGAGGCAGGTGGATGAGGTCAGGAGTTCAAGACCAGCCTGGCCAACATGGCGAAACCCCGTCTCTACTAAAAATACAATTAGCTGGGCGCAATGGCAGGTGCCTGTAATCCCAGCTATTTGGGAGGCTGAGGCAGGAGAATTGCTTGAACCTGGGAGGCGGAGGTTGCAGTGAGCTGAGATCCGGCCACTGCACTCCAGCCTGGGCAACAGAGCGAGACTCCGTCTCAAAAAAAAAAAAAAAAAGGGAACTAGACACTCATAGTTATCTGTGTTTTTGTGCTTTGTGGTTCCCTGAGGAACCCCCGTTGAGAAGAAAGGCTGGGACCCGGCTCTGGCTGACCCAGAAGCCCCTCTCGACCCCAACCCCTACTCCAGGCTTGGGGATCCAGGAATGAGAGTCCTAAGGGAGTCGGGGATTGGTTCAGGGTTGCTCAGACTCTTAAACAAGTCCCTAATGCCAGGCCAGGACTGTGTGGCGGGCAGCACGACCGTCCATTCCTTCTTTAGTTTGAAAGCAGAACAGTTGCGGGACGCTGGTTTTGACGTCGCTGGCTGTGCATTTGTGGAGCCGTGTCCCAGACCTCTGGGCGCAGGAGCCACCGGTTTGGGAGGCCGAGCAGCGCCCTCCTTCTCCTTCCCTGAGAGCTGAGGCTGCAGCTCTGGCTGGCTCTGATAAGTGCTTTGCAGCCCTGGCATGGCTGGAGGAGGGGCAGCGGCTAAGTGGTTTCTGAAAAAGGGCAAAAATGATGGGAAAAGCTTTGGGATCCTCTGGGAATCAGAGCCGCAGCAAAGGCAGCTGCTTGCATCGCTGGAAGTGTTTTTTCCTTGAGTGCTGAAGGGCGCCCACAGCCCACTCCTGCCAGTGCAGGGCAGCTGCTGCCAGGGCCGGGCCCGGGACCCCACGGAGGCCGCTCTTCTCCCACACGAGCCCAGCTCTCCCTTCGAGTAGCAACCACCTTCGAGCTCACGAGCAGCCACGGGCCTGGGGTGTGCCTGCGTCTAGTTGGTGAGTCCCTTTCTTTGTCTGATGGCCAACACAGACGTTAGCTTTTAGGATGGCATAGTAAGTGGCCAGAAGCTGGGCCCTGCCACTTTCCAGCTGTGCCACTGTGGGCAGTTCCCCTCGCCTCTCTGTGCCCCAGTTACCTCGTCTGAAAACGGGGGGGTAGTAACAGTGGCCGCCTCAAAGGTGGTCATGAGGCTGAAGTGAACTTGGGGTGCCCCCAGCCTGGTTCCTCGGAAGCACCTGGGAGGAGAGAGTGGCGGTTGTTGTTACCGGGGTTTGTTCTTTTTGCTCCTGCACCGGCCGTCCTCGGGGGAGGAGGCTGCAGCTGCTGCTGAGGTTGCTGGTGTGTGGCCGGAGGTTTTCGGCCCGTCGCCCTCTCTGTGGGGTGGACGAGCGCAGGGCTGGGAAGCAGGCGCGCTGGGTGCTTGTGCTGCTGTCCTGTCTCTGTTCTTCCCGCCTGGGTTGGCAAGCCCGCAGCCTACTGCCTCTCTTTGAGAGAAGGGACTATTGAGAATAATGAGGCTGGGTCCTGGGCCAGCGTTCTCCCAGCTTCCAGAGAGTCCCCAGTGGCAAGCAGAGGTGCTCCCAAGAACTTGGATGGATGGATGGATGCTTTGGGCAGAGAGGGGAGCAGGGAAGCCACACCCCAGCTTGTCTCACCCGCATTGGGGAGAGAAGGGATTCCTCCTCCAGATGGGGGGCAGTGTCCTTTCTGGCTTTGGAGTTGAGAAGGACTCAGAGATCAAACCAGGTCTCTGTGGACAGAATCAATTGTTTTAGGATTGTCCTTTAGTCCAGATGGATGAGTTTGTGAATCTTGTGTAAACCAGAATCACCATCTCCGTCACACAGTCAACACTCGTTGGCCCAAATCACGGTAGAAGTTCCGCCGATCACTGTAGAATGTTTTGTGGTGACAGGTGCGTCACCACGGGCTCAGGTGCAGAGTAGTACACTCCAGGCCTGGCAGTAGAGGACTGTCCTGACCCTATTCCCCGGACCAGCCCAGGGCACATGGCCCCTCGGTTCCTGGCCCACTCCGTTCCCTGGAAGAAGCTTGGTTTCCAGTAGGGAATCAGGTGCAAAGTGTGCAGTATAGACTCAGCATTCGTCGACTGACTGAATGATCACAATCCAGGCTGCCTCCTGTTGGCTGGATTTGACTGGACTGGGACTGGTCAGAGGAAGAGGCAACGCCATTAACAAAGAACGTTGCTGAAAGGTTCACGGGAGGCTCCGGCTAACAGGTGCTCTCTTACTAGGCTGCCTAACAAGCAGCCCCCTATTCTTTTTTTTTTATTATTATACTTTAAGTTCTAGGGTACATGTGCACAACGTGCAGGCCTGTTACCTATGTACACATGTGCCACGTTGGTGTGCTGCACCCATTAACTCGTCATTTACATTAGGTATATCTCCTAAAGGCAGTCCCTGTTCTTATTCTTAGCTTATTCTTGGAGACCACAGACATCCCTGGGACAGCCAGGCGTGGGTATGGCCTGGGTCTTATTCACACTGCATTTTGGGGTTCCTGAGCTGCCTGATTGAGTGGGAGGGTGTTTCAGGTTCAGGTCTAGCCCCTGCATTTTCTTATGCCTCGCCCCGAGGGTGAGAGGCCCTATTCTGATTGGCCCCCAGGCCCTGCGGTGGAGTCTGGGTCTGAGTTGAACAGCTGAGAAACAGCCTCAGACCTCCAGCGTGGTGGTGGAGTACTGGAGATGCTCTGGAGCCAGCCTGCATGGGGTCAAGTCCGGGTTCTGCCTCTGACTGTGTGACTTCGGGGGCGTGTGTAACTGCTGTGTGCCTCAGTCTCCTCATCGATGAACTATCTCCCTCTTAGGGATGTTGTGGGAATTAAGTGGGTGAAGAAAGGCAAGTCCTGAGAACCGTGTTTGCTCTGTGCATGTGCTTAGACACGTCAATGATTCTGGTTCTCATTCGCTTCTGGTGCCTTTTAAGCACTGCCAGGCTCCCCGTCCTGTGAACCGTCCTTGACGGGGTGTTATCTTCAGAAAGCACAGACTAGCACCTGGCCCCCAGGCTTCCAAAGCTACGCGTGGCTTCCCACCGTCCATGCAACCATGTCGGCTCTCAGTTCCTTGGAGTTAAGGCTGACGGCCATCTGGTTCTGAGCCGGCTGCCTGTCTTCCCATCCACTGACTTCCTCTTCTTCAGCGGCTTCCCTGTCTGTCTCCCAGCCCCAGCCCACCTCTGTTCCCTTTCCAGGCTCAGCTCATCCATCACCAACTCCATGGAGCCCTCTTCAGCACCCTGCCCCCTCCTGCAGTCCCTCAGCCCAGCCAGTACCTGGTTTCTGTGTCAGCGGGGGGCTGACTCCTCTCTGCGCCCCCAGTGCAGGGCTGGACTCTGAGGAGGAGGATTCGGTAGATGGGTATTGAGTGATCAGATGAGGGAATCAGCTTTCTGTGGCTGGGAACACTCCTGCTGCAGGGGATCTGTCTGATGGGTGAGTCAGAGATGGGCTCAGGTCTGTTGAAAGTGGATCAACAGGCAGGCAGGGAGATGGCCAGCAGCCAGCCGTCTGTCCTGTTCACAGCCTCTGGGGCGGTGAGGCTTCCTCCACGTTTTTGTGGATCTGGGCTTCAGAACATAGTTGGTTTACAGCCACAACCCAGCCGTGTGCTCTGGAGTTTCATTGCCTGAATTTTCACTTGAGGGACTTGGGAGTCTCCCTGAGCTATTCTGGCTTGGGAGATTGCCTGATTCTATATTTTAAAAAAAGAAAATGCAGGACTTGAGAAGCTTCTCATTCCTTCTGTGGCTGTTTTCCAGAATGTAGCCACTGCTGGGACGGTACTCTCCCTAACTTCCTGTGGAAATGGGAATTAGAAGGCTCTGATCGCTCTTATTTCCCCACTCGTGACCAGGTGACCAGTGCAGCTGCTGCTGCTGCTGCTTTTTTTTTTTTTTTTTTTTTTGAGACAGAGTTTCACTCTGTCGCCCAGGCTGGAGTGGAGTGGCACGGTCTCGGCTCGCTGCAACCTCCACCTCCTGGGTTCAAGGGATTCTCATGCCTCAGCCTCCCAAGTAGCGGGGATTATAGGTGTGTGCCGCCACGCCTGGCTAATTTTTGTATTTTTTTAGTAGAGACGGGATTTCACCATGTTGGCCAGGCTGGTCTCGAACTCCTGACCTCAGGTGATCCACCGGCCTCGGCCTCCCAAAGTGCTGGGATTACAGACGTGAGCCACCATGCACAGCCCAGTACAGCTTCTTCATAAGGAGAAGGATCAAGCAAGGTCCCTGCACAGGAGGAGGTCACAGGGCGCGGGAGAGAGAAATCAGTGACAGATCGCAATTGCTAGACCACCTGGTGGGCTGTGTGGGATGGACAGTCAATGGGCTGGGCCACTGTGCAGAGGATGGCAGGGAGCATGACCAGGGCAGGGATCTGGGGGCTTCATGGAGGAGGCGGCATCAGTGCTGGATCCTGAGGGGAAGTAGCATCTGAGAGGAGGTGGTAGGATTTGTGCAAGGGTAGAAGGAGGAAAAAGCCCTTAGGTGGAGACCCAATGGGAATAGAGGCTATGGGAGGGATGTATGGGCCAGCCCTGGGTGCCAGGGAGTGGGGATGCCCAGCCAGAGGGAGGGGAAGTCTGGGGATGGGGCAGGATGGGGGTGGAAAATAGCATCAGCTCATGTGTCCAACTCCACGTGCTGCTGCCAGTGGCCAGCGGATCTCTAGGTGTTTAGGCCCAGAAGACCCACCAGCTCCAAATCACTTAATGCCTAAACATTCCCCGTCTCTACTAAAAATACAAACATTAGCCAGGCGTGGTGGCGGATGCCTGTAATCCCAGCTACTCGGGAGGCTGAGGCAGGAGAATCGCCTGAGCCCGGGAGGTGGAGGTTGCAGTGAGCTGAGATTGTCCCATTGCACTCCAGACTGGGTGACAGGGTGAGATGCTGTCTCAAAAAAAAAAAAAAAAAAAAAAAAAAGCCAAAATGTTCAAGGCCAGGATGCTTGACAGATACTGATTCATAAAAATGATGAAAAGCACAAAATCCAAAATCTCATATAAGCTCAGTGGCTGTGGCAGCAAGATTGAAGAGCAAAGGCAGGCTGGGCACCTGGCTGGTGGCGTGTGGACCCGTGGCACAGCAGGGCCCCTCAGTGCGGTGTGGGTGTGCTAGTCTCTGCCACTCACCCTATTCCAGGGACGGTCTGCTTGCCTCTTCTGGGCTGAGCCATCCTCATCACAGATCCTCCCTGAATTTAGCCCATGACAGCCACCCCGGCTGTTTCCCTTATTCTGTGTGGGGAGGGAGGCAGCACGGTGGTTATCAACCTCAGTCTGCAGAGGAGGCACCTGAGGCCCAGAGAGGAGGAGGGATGGGTTTAACCCAGAACCACAGACGGCTCTGAGCCGGGGGCCTGTCCACCCTCCCAGGCCGATGTCAGTGGCAGCAGGACTGCCCGGGTGCCGCTAGGCTGCTCACCTCTGGGGCCTCTGGGGTGAGGGTTCAGTCCTGGAAACACTTCAGTTCTAGGGGGCTGGGGGCAGCAGCCAGTTGGGGTTTTGGGGTACCCTGCTTCACAGGGCCCTTGGCGAGGAGGGCAGGTGGGGTCTAAGGACAAGCAGTCCTTACGCTGGGAGTCAACCCCGGCGTGGTGGCTGCTGCAGGCTTTATACCGGGCCGCAGAGGACCCAGCAAGGATGAAGAAATGGAGCAGCACAGACTCGGGGGCGGCTGCGGACCCACTCCAACAGGACGCCTGCCCAGACCCCCCGGATGGAGACCCTAACTCCAGGCCACCTCCAGCCAAGCCCCAGCTCTCCACGGCCAAGAGCCGCACCCGGCTGTTTGGGAAGGGCGACTCGGAGGAGGCTTTCCTGGTAGATTGTCCTCACGAGGAAGGTGAGCTGGCCTCCTGCCCGACCATCACAGTGAGCCCTGTTATCACCATCCAGAGGCCGGGAGACGGCCCCACCGGTGCCAGGTAAGTCCGCGTCTGGAGGCCCCCTCCCTGCTAGGAGCCCAGCTGGCCATGGAGATGCCACAGGGTGTCTGGCTTCTGGGCTAAATGTCACAAAGCCAGGAGGCTGGAGAGCCTTAGGGGCGGTCTGGTCCAGCGTCCTTCCTCGTGGGACCTCGTGGGATGCGCCGTCAGCGGGGCTGGTGTCTGTGCTGGGTCTGGGTGTCCACGCCTGCAGTGCCTACCAGCCACAGACACGTGGACTTGACGTCTAAAAGCTCAAGGGCAGGAGGCTTTCAGAGAGCACAGCACGGCTCCAGTGAGCTGCAAGGCAGGGCAGGGAGGGCCACAGGCTGGCTGACTTCTGGGGAGCGTGAGGCCACCTTTTCCCTTAGAGGGGCCGTCTACACCCCTCCTCCAGCTTCCTCCGTCCCCACCAGCCTCCTGCCTCCCGCGCTCCCGAGCAGGCAGAGAAGCCAGTGGTCTGGGAGTAGGAGGGTGACTTTCTACATGGTGTCTGTAGACAGGGTGGGGACGGAATGGGGACCTGTGCTCCCCACTGTCCCTGTTACATTGGTTTTCTGGGCAGTCAATTAGACCGAGGGGCAGCTTTTACATCATTTTTCCCCCTTTTGGTTTGCCTTGGGGTTTAGTCGTGTTCCCTCGACAAGCTCCGAAGGCCTCAGGGCCGAGGGGAGGCCAGGATGTGAGATGAGGGTGTTTTCTGACCTGCAGGCTGCCGTCCCAGGACTCTGTGGCCACCAGCACCGAGCGGACCCTCAGGCTCTATGATCGCAGGAGTATCTTTGAAGCCGTTGCTCAGAATAACTGCCAGGATCTGGAGAGCCTGCTGCTCTTCCTTCAGAAGAGCGAGAAGCACCTCACGGACAACGAGTTCAAAGGTGGCCCCAGCGCTGGGCTCCGGGGAGGGCCCCAGCCCTGGCCTGCCCTGACCCTCCCTTTGTGTTTCAGACCCTGAGACAGGGAAGACCTGTCTGCTGAAAGCCATGCTCAACCTGCATGACGGGCAGAACGACACCATCCCGCTGCTCCTGGAGATCGCGCGGCAGACCGGCAGCCTAAAGGAGTTTGTCAACGCCAGCTACACGGACAGCTACTACAAGGGTGAGGAGGGCGGCGGGGCTGGGCATGGCTCAGCCCGCAGCACTGGGAACCAGGAGGACATGGTTGTCCCTGGGCCTCCTTGCTCCTCTGGGATCCTTACTCCCTATCCCAGCCACTGCTTTGGTGGCTCCTAATCCTAGGGAGTCCCTGCCTCCCCCATCTGCTGGCCTGATTTCTCCTGGTCCTGGAGGTCCCTGCCTTTCTCATCTGCTGGCTTGATTTCTCCTGGTCCTGGGAGTCCCTGCCTCTCCCATCTGCTGGCCTGATTTCTCCTGGTCCTGGAGGTCCCTGCCTCTCTCATCTGCTGGCTTGATTTCTCCTGGTCCTGGGGGTCTCTGCCTCCCCTATCTGCTGGCTTGATTTCTCCTGGTCCTGGGGGTCTCTGCCTCCCCCATCTGATGTCTCCTCTCTTGACCCTGGAATGTCCCTGCCTCCTGCTGCTGACTGGATGGTCCCTGTCCCTGGAAGTCACAGCCTCTGGCCTTTCTCTCTGCTCCTGTTCCTTGCCCCCGGGGCAGTTTCGACTCCTCTGGCTTCCAACCTGTTATTTCCTGTTCCCAAGGGTCTCCTGTCTCAGGACCTTGCTGGGACCCCTTGGGGGACCCTGGCCTGGCCTCCTGGGCGGCGGGGGTCCTCCAGGCACTTTCTGCCCAGTTCCTCCTGCAGCAGCTGCTGCCTGCCCAGAGCCCTTCCCCAGCACCTGTCCCGGCAGCCCCACAGGACTGTGGTCACGAAGCCAACAGTGCACGTCCTCTGCAGGCCAGACAGCGCTGCACATCGCCATTGAGAGGCGCAACATGGCCCTGGTGACCCTCCTGGTGGAGAACGGAGCGGACGTCCAGGCTGCGGCCAATGGGGACTTCTTTAAGAAAACCAAAGGGCGGCCTGGATTCTACTTCGGTAGGGAGACAACGTGGCTGACCCCGATCTCTCTTTTGCTTTGCCCGACTTCTTTTGCTAAGGGGAGGTTTGGGCAGAGACAGAGGGAGTTGGAGGCTGGTGGTTCAGGGACCAGCTGGATCTCACTCCTGAGGCCCGCCTGGCCCTGTGTTCGTGCAGGTGAACTGCCCCTGTCCCTGGCCGCGTGCACCAACCAGCTGGGCATCGTGAAGTTCCTGCTGCAGAACTCCTGGCAGCCGGCCGACATCAGCGCCAGGGACTCGGTGGGCAACACGGTGCTGCACGCCCTGGTGGAGGTGGCCGACAACACGGCCGACAACACCAAGTTTGTGACGAGCATGTACAATGAGATTCTGATCCTGGGGGCCAAACTGCACCCCACGCTGAAGCTGGAGGAGCTCACCAACAAGAAGGGAATGACGCCGCTGGCCCTGGCCGCTGGGACCGGGAAGATTGGGGTAGGAGGGGGCTTCGACTCGAGCTGGTGCAGTGCGGGGACAGGGCCGTCGGGGAGGACTGCCTGACTCACTGCGGGAGCCTGCGTCACTATCTGTGTGTGCGGGACCCTGATTCTGTCACACCAGCTTGCAGGGCTGTTAGAATAAGTCTGAGAAACTGGGAGCCGCAGGGCAGAACGCTGCATGGCCAGTGTGGCCATTTTGGATTTCTAGCTCTGAGTATCGTCAAGACACGGGGTGGGGTGCTGGGCCATGAGGTGGGACCGCCTAAGGTGCAACAGAAGAAAAGCTGTTGGGCCAGGCACGGTGATTCGGGCTTGTAATCCCGGCACTTTGGAAGACCAACATGGATTAGCTGAGGTTAGGAGTTCGAGACCAGCCTGACCAACCTGGTGAAACCTCGTCTCTACTAAATACACAAAAATTAGCCAGGCGTGGTGGCAGGTGCCTATAATCCTAGCTACTCAGGAGGCTGAGGCACGAGAATCGCTTGAACCTGGGAGGCGGAGGCTGCTGTGAGCCGAGATTTCACCACTGCACTCTAGCCTGTGTGACAGAGCAAGACTCTATCTCAAAAAAAAAAAAAAAAAAGAAAAAGAAGAAAACAGCTGTTGGTGTTTTTCTATGGCAGGCAGGAGCTTTAGGTGACAAGGCTGGTGGCTCCTGGTGACAGGCCTCCAGCTCCTGGCCTCAAATGATCCTCCCACCTCAGTCTCCCAAGTAGCTGGGATTACAGGCATGAGTCACCCCATCTGGCTCTCATTTCTTGCATTGTCTTTCTTTCTTTCTGGCTTGAGGTTATCGAGAATGGACCACCACTGTCTTTCATGGTGAGATGGTAGAGTTGGGGCCTTGAGGGGATGGTGGGCCTGATATGGTACAGGTAGTATCTGAGGCAGCCGGCTGGTTGACCTTTTTTCTTTTTTTTTTTTTTTCTGAGATGGAGTTTCGCTCTTGTTGCCCAGGCTGGAGTGCAATGGCACAATCTCGGCTCACTGCAACCTCTGCCTCCCAGGTTCAAGTGATTGTCCTGCCTCAGCCTCCTAAGTAGCTGGGATTACAGGCACACGCCACCATACCTGGCTAATTTTTTTTGTATTTTCAGTAGAAACAGGATTTTGCCATGCTGGCCAGGCTGGTCTCGAACTCCTGACCTCAGGTGATCCACCTGCCTCAGCCTCCCAAAGTGCTGCGATTACAGGCGGCGTGAGCCACCTGCGCCCGGCCGGCTGGTTAATCTTGATGGTGGTCAGGAGTGGGTGGGGACTTGCCTGGGGCTTGGGTGAGGCCACTAGCTGGACTGGGAAGCAGAGCTGGTTGTTGGGGTGCTGTCTGAGGCTGAGCCTGGGGCTGGCCTCTGATGGGCTCTTGATCCCTGGTGGCAGGTCTTGGCCTATATTCTCCAGAGGGAGATCCAGGAGCCCGAGTGCAGGCACCTGTCCAGGAAGTTCACCGAGTGGGCCTACGGGCCCGTGCACTCCTCGCTGTACGACCTGTCCTGCATCGACACCTGCGAGAAGAACTCGGTGCTGGAGGTGATCGCCTACAGCAGCAGCGAGACCCCTGTGAGTGGCTGGGGCACAGCCAGGGAGGGCCTCAGGGCCTCTGCACCCCAGGCCCAATCCCAGTCCGTGGTCCAGCTCCAGCTGGCTTCTCATGAGGGAAAGCCTGCTGCCCGGGGCCCAGGCCCTGCAGCCTCATGTCCCCATTCATGCCCACTGAATTTTCCCTAAGCATAGCAACTATACACGATTATCATCTTGTAAAAACAGAAACATTTCAGAGGTACATAGACAAAAGTCCCTCCTTTTATACTATGTAAAAATGTACAGTTTCTTTTTCTTTTTTTTTTTTTGAGACAATGTTTCGCTCTTGTTGCCCAGGCTGGAGTGCAATGGCGCGATCTCAGTTTACCGCAACCTCCGTCTCCTGGGTTTTCAAGCGATTCTCCTGCCTTAGCCTCCCAAGTAGCCAGGACTATAGGCATGCGCCACCACACCTGGCTAATTTTGTATTTTTAGCAGAGACGGGGTTTCTCCATGTTGGTCAAGCTGGTCTCGAACTCCCGACCTCTGGTGATCTGCCCACCTCAGCCTCCCAAAGTTCTGGGATTACAGGCATGAGCCACCACGCCCAGCCTAAAATGTACAGTTTCATTTTGTATACATAAACAGGATCAGAGTATATGCAATGTACAACAACCATTTTTTTTTCTCACTTGATGGCAGGGCTTGTAGATTTTTCTTTTTCTTTCTTTTCTTTTGAGACGAAGTTTCGCTCTTGTTGCCCAGGCTGGAGTGCAATGGTGCCATCCCGAGTCACTGCAACCTCCATCTCTCTGGTTCAAGCAATTCTCCTTGAATCCCAAGTAGCTGGGATTACAGGCATGTGCCACCATGCCTGGCTAATTTTTTGTATTTAGTAGAGACAGGGTTTCTCCATGTTGGTCAGGCTGGTCTCGAAATCCTGATCTCAGGTGATCCAACCTCCCTGGCTTCCCAAAGTGCTGGGATTACCGGTGTGAACCACTGCGCCAGGCCAAGAATTGATTTTTGTGTAGGTGTGAAGTAGGCATCTCACTTAAATATTTTGGCTCCAAATGACTGTCTCAGTGTTACTTTTTGGGTAATCCATCCTGCCATGCTGTTTGGAAAGGCCACCTTACCTGTCCCTTCTTCCTAAGGTGATGCTCTGAGCTCCCAAGGCAGACTCGGGGGCTGGAGTCTGTGCCACCAGCAGTGAAGGGCTTGCACGATGTCTCACAGGCCAGAAGTTGCATTTATAGGAGCAGAGTCTGGGGCTGGGAGAGGCCTGGTCTGCTCTGCCCTACCTGGGCTGCCGTGCTGAACCTGGGCCTCCAACTCAGAGTGCTGGATACAAGTGTTCCCAGAGGAGTGGTCCAGATAGGAGGTGACCTCAAAAAGGACTGCAGTATTTGACCTGGGGGAGAGGCTCCGGGACCACCACTGACATCTTCATGTCTCGGAAGGCTCTCAGGGACAAGGAGTGTGGACTTGTTCTGGGGACCCTAGGGCAGAACCAGGACCACTAGTAGAAAGTAGAGAAGACCAAAGAAGAGGTATTCCCTACAGTTAGTGACTCTCCATAGGCCGCTTGAGGCAGTAAGAGTTTCCCATCCCCAAAGGTGTTCAAGAAGACACTGATTGGGAACCTCTTTGAGGGAGCTTAAGCTTGGGCTGGGGATTGTACTTGATGGCCTGAGGGAGGCTGGGATGAGCTCATTTTGGCTCATCCATCTCAGGGATACTTGAACTTATTTTTATTTTATTTTATATTTTGAGACAAAGTCTCGCTCTGTCACCCAGGCTGGAGTGCAGTGGCGTGATCTCAGCTCACTGCAACCTCTGCCTCCTGGGGTTCAAGCAATTCTCCCGCCTCAGCCTCCCAAGTAGCTGGGATTACAGGCACGCGCTACCACACCTGGCTAGTTTTTGTATTTTTGTAGAGACGGGGTTTCACCATGTTGGCCAGGCTGGTCTTGAACTCCTGACCTCAGGTGATCCACCTGCCTTGGCCTCCCAAAGTGTTGGGATTACAGGCGTGAGCCACCACTCCCGGCCTATTTGAACTTTATGAAAATCTCTGGATACGAGACGTTTGCCCCGAAGCATACTTGTAAAGATGGCATGGGGCCCTGGGCCCTCCTGCTGCAGGAAGGGCCTCCCAGTTCCCTGCCTGACCCAGGGCTGGAAATGTGAGAAGTCAGGACCCAGAAGCTCTTTCCTGCCTGCCCTCAGCCCCTCATGCCCAGGCTCTGCCTAAGCCAACTACTTCCCATTCCTGTGGGATCTCGGGAGTGAGTTATCAGACACAACGG
The DNA here is from genome assembly GCF_037993035.2 of Macaca fascicularis. Lineage (NCBI taxonomy): Eukaryota > Metazoa > Chordata > Mammalia > Primates > Cercopithecidae > Macaca > Macaca fascicularis. Next base: position 3,629,973 of record NC_088390.1, on the reverse strand, counting down.
GCATAGACTATTGGGCGGTGCTGTGGGCCGTTAAGTGAGTACTTAGAGCTTGTCCGGTTTCACCCCATTCACTGCACCTTTGGGAACACCAAGGCCAAGGGGGCGGGTCCCTCCGTGAGCCGCAGCAGTGCTGGGACCAGCCCCAGGCTCTGGCTGCCGGCTGGCTCAGACCTCCCTTGAGTGTCACCTGCTCCCTGGGCGGAGGATTGTGCGGCCACGTGGCTGTGGCTGTGAGGGGCGCCAGGGGCTGGCGTGGGCGTGCGAGGAGGTCCTGCAGCAGGAGGGAACCTCACTTCTCTCCGCTCCCCCTAGAATCGCCACGACATGCTCTTGGTGGAGCCGCTGAACCGACTCCTGCAGGACAAGTGGGACAGATTCGTCAAGCGCACCTTCTACTTCAACTTCTTGGTCTACTGCTTGTACATGATCATCTTCACCATGGCTGCCTACTACAGGCCCGTGGATGGCTTGGTGCGGCCAGAGGCTCAGGCCTCGTGGGCTGGGGTGCGGCGGGTGGGGAAGGGATGTGGACATTCCGGGGAGACCTCCCCCACCCCAGGCCCAAGCTCTGCCCTGGACTCCTTCCTGGCTTGCTGGAGCGATGGATGGAGAACCTGGAGAACCTTGTATCCTTGTGCCCATCTTCCCTGCCTCAGGCTGTACAGGAGACCCACCCCCTTCCTGCTTCTTAGTCCCTCTCCTTTAGCCTTGAGGTTCTGTGGGACTGAGTGTGTGGTGACTCAGGTCCCTGATCAAACTGGGTGTACTTGGTTAGAAAGCATGCAGGGGCCGGGTGCAGTGGCTCACGCCTGTAATCCCAGCACTTTGGGAGGCTGAGGTGGGTGGATCACCTGAGGTCGGGAGTTCGAGACCGGCCTGACCAACATGGTGAAACCCCGTCTCTACTGAAAATACAAAATTAGCCGGACGTGGTGGAGCACGCCTGTAATCCCAGCTACTCAGGAGGCTGAGGCAGGAGAATTGCTTGAACCCGGGAGGCGAAGGTTGTGGTGAGCTGAGATGGTACCATTGCACTCCAGCCTGGTCAACAAGAGTGAAACTGTCTCAAAAAAAAAAAAAAAAAAAAAAAAGAAATCATGCAGGAATTTGGGCTCAGGAGAGGGCTCAGCCCTGGCCTGGGGGTCCCTAGGGATGTGGGCTAGTGTAAGCCCAGAGCCCACCGTCATCCTGCTTGCCTGCCCTGTTTTATTCACTCACTTGCTCGTTACTCATTCCCTGGATTTAGACTTTTGAGCACCTCTGTGCCAGGCCCTGGGCCATCCATCAAATCAGCCTAAGACCAGACTTTTTCCTCTGCCGAGAGCCAAGACTTCATTGAACTTCTGGACTTAGTTCTTCACGTCCGATACCCAGGGCACTGAATCTGCTGCCTTTGTTTCCAGGGCACCTTACAAATTTACTTACTTATTTAATTTTTTTTTTTTTTTTGAGACAGAGTCTCACTCTATCACCCAGGCTGGAATGCAGTGGCGTAATCTCAGCTCACTGCAACCTCCACCTCCCGGGTTCAAGTGACTCTTCTGCCTCAGCCTCCTGAGTAGCTGGGACCACAGGTGCCCACCAACATGCCCAGCTAATGTTTATATTTTTAGTAGAGATGGGGTTTCACCATATTGGCCAGGCTAGTCTTGAACCCCTGACCTCAAGTGATCTGCCTGCCTTGGCCTCCCAAAATGCTGGGATTACAGGCGTGAGCCACCTTGCCTGGCTGGCTGTACATTTACTTTAAAAACTCAACTTCATCATTGCATGAAACCCTATTTCTGTCCACCTATTAAGGCCACATAACGACTTCCTTTTTTTTTTCCGAGACGGAGTCTCGCTCTGTTGCCCAGGCTGGAGTGCAGTGGCACCATCTCAGCTCACCGCAACCTCTGGCTCCGGGGTTCAAGTGATTCTCCTGTCTCAGTCTCCCAAGTAGCTGGGATTAGAGCCATGCACCACCACGCCTGGCTAATTTTATATTTTTAGTAGAGATGGGATTTCTCCATGTTGGTCAGGCTGGTCTCGAACTCCCGACCTCAGGTGATCCACCTGCCTCAGCCTCCCAAAGTGCTGGGATTATAGGAGTGAGCCACCGCACCCGGCCAGTGACTTCCTTTTAAGAGAAAAATGTGCTACTAAGGCAAGCTAATGAACGAGTGCTTAGGAAATGTGGATGGTGAACCACTCCAGGAAATGGCAACTGAAACACAAGGGTGACACCCATAAGTGTGTGTGGCACAGTCTCTCCCTCCATGGTCAGTAGGAGTCCCTGACACTCGTGGGAGACTGGCCATGGTGTGGGGTGACAGTGGGATGTGTATGGCTTGGGGTCCATGAGACTGCCTCCCCCTGTCCATCACCCTGCTGTCCATCACTCTGCTCCCAGCCAGGAGGAGCTCCGGGCCTGCCAGGACATTGCCTGGGAGGCGGCACAGCATTGTAAGATGCTCTGCGTGGCACCTGCAGGCTGCCACTTTGGGGAATCAGGCCTACAGAGCGGCCTCCTTGCGGGCGCTCCCCTAATAACACACTGTCTTTGTGTGTCCTTCGCCTGATGGAGGCTGTGCCTCCTGGGCAGGGGCTATGTCTTCATCGCAGGGCTTGGTACCTGGTCAATGTTTGTTGCATGAATGAATGAGTAAACAGAGTTACCAACTTCTCTGCGTCTCACAGCCTCCCTTTAAGATGGAAAAAACCGAAGACTATTTCCGAGTTACTGGAGAGATCCTGTCTGTGTTAGGAGGAGTCTACTTCTTTTTCCGAGGGGTAAGCAGTCCTTCCCACGTTGTGAGTTTCCGTTATCACCAAAACAGAAAGCCAAGCGAATCCCTCACCACTCACTCACTTTTCTATTCATCAGCCATATAATGGCCCTGCTTGGGGAGCTGAGAGACGCAGAGGGGAGGACGAGAGCCTTTCAGTCAGTTTCTGTGGGGGCAGGAGGGCGCTCAGGGCGTCTCCACGGGCCCAAGGCAGGCAAGCCTGAAAATAGATACTCCAGCCACTCCACGGGATGGAATATTTAATTACAGGGGTAGATGGAGGCCTCTTAAGTGATAGGATCATGACTGGTAGTTGTCTAATTAATGAAACCAGTCTCTTAAAGCTCTGAGCAATGAAGGAAATCTCCATGCATACTGGAATCTTTGTTTGTTTGTTTGTTTGTTTGTTTGTTTGTTTGTTTTTTTGAGATGGAGTTTCACTTTGTTGTCCAGGCTGGAGGCCAGTGGTGCGATGTTGGCTCACTGCAACCCCTGCCTCTTGAGTTCAAGCAATTCTCCTGCCTCAGCCTCCCAAGTAGCTGGGATTACAGGCACCTGCCACCATGCCTGGCTAACTTTTTTTGTATTTTTAGTAGACATGGGGTTTCACCATGTTGGCCAGGCTGGTCTCGAACTCCTGACCTCAGGTGATCTGCCTGTCTCAGCTTCCCAAAGTGCTGGGATTACAGGCGTGAGCCATTGCACCAGCAAGGAATTGTCTTATTTTTAACTGGAAACTCAAATATGTGCAATCCTTGGCCACTTTTTTTTTTAATGCAGGAGTAATCTTTTCTTTGAATGTGGGACTCACTGTTTCAGATTTTATGTCACCTTTCTTGCAAAAACCATATTTCTATCATCTAAGATTTTGAGTTTCAGCTTCTTTAAAGAAGAGTGAGAACTTAGATGCATACAAAAAAGTCTGAATGTAGAATTTCAGATGATCATTGGGTTTTTTTTTTTTCTTTGACCCCAGAAACCCTTGTAGTATTTTAATTTTAAGTTTTATAAGATGGGGTCTTGCTGTGTCACCCAGGCTGGAGTGCAGTGGTGTGATCATGGCTCACTGCAACCTCTGTCTCCTGGGCTAAAGCGATCCTCCCGCCTCAGCCTCTGGGGTAGCTGGAACTACAGGAAGCCGTCACCGTGCCCAGGCTCCACTGTGATTTTTTTTTTTTTTTTTTTTTGGGGATGGAGTCTCGCTCTGTCGCCCAGGCTGGAGTGCAGTGGCGCGATCTCGGCTCACTGCAAGCTCCGCCTCCCAGGTTCACGCCATTCTCCTGCCTCAGCCTCCCGAGTAGCTGGGACTACAGGCGCCCGCCACCACGCCCGGCTAATTTTTTGTATTTTTAGTAGAGACGGGGTTTCACCGTGTTAGCCAGGATGGTCTCGAGCTCCTGAACTCGTGATCTGCCCGCCTTGGCCTCCCAAAGTGCTTGGATTGCAGGCCTGAGCCACTGCGCCCGGCCCCATTATGATTTTTTTTTTTCTAAGATGGAGTCTCGATCGGTTGCCCAGCCTGGAGTGCAGTGGCACGATCTTGGCTCACTGCAACCTCTGCTTCCTGGGTTCAAGTGATTCTCCATCCTCAGCCTCCCGAGTAGCTGGGACTACAGGTGTGTGCCACGGCGCCCAGCTAATTTTTGTATTTTTAGTAGAGACTGGGTTTCATCATGTTAGCCAGGATGGTCTCGATCTCCTGACCTCATGATCCGCCCGCCTCGGCCTCCCAAAGTGCTGGGATTACAGGCTTGGGCCACTGCGCCCGGCCTTCGATTGTGAGTTTTATCCCCCAGTCTTTTTTGGTATAAGCTCTACCCAATTTTTTTTAAAGTCACTCACCGTTATGGAATTGTTCTGTCATTGAACTTTGTCTTCACAGAGACAACTGTCTTTCTTTTCACACTCATGGTTTACATTACAGTAAAATACAACGCCACAGTAGCAAGTGTGGCTGGAGTGGCAAAAGCAGGATTGGCCTGTGGGAGGGAGCAGAAGTGTGGGGGTGTCTTGGACAGGACTCACGGCTGACCGTGGCAGCTTGTTACAAGAATTTTTATTTTAACGCTTACTTAAAATTAAGAGAAAAGTATGCTCGGCATGTGAAAAGTTAAGAAAAAAGTGGCTCATGCTTGTAATCCCAGCTACTTGGGAGGCTGAGGCCAGGAGTTTGAGACCAGCCTGGGCAACATAGTGAGACTCTGATCTCTTAAAAAAAAAAATTAGGAAAAAGCACCAATTAGAAAGAAGAAAACAATTTGTCCAATTCAATACGGCAACTGATAACATTTTGATGATTTTCCTTCCTGTCTGTATTTCTGGGTATTACACAGTGGGTAAATCCACTGTGTAATTTTTTTTTTTTTTTTGAGACAGAGTCTCACTGTCAGCCAGGCTGGAGTACAGTGGCACCAGCTTGGCTCACTGCAACCTCTGCCTCCTGGGTTCAAGCAATTTTCCTGCCTCAGCCCTGTGAGTAGCTGGGATTACAGGCATGCGCCACCGCACCCAGCTAATTGTTTTGTATTTTTAGTAGAGACAGGGTTTCACCATGTTGGCCAGGCTGGTCTCGAACTCCTGACCTCAGGTGATCCACTTGCCTTGGCCTCCCAAAGTGCTGGGATGACAGGCATGAGCCACCGCACCCGGCTTCCACCGTGTATTTTTTTTTTTTTTTTTTTTGAGACGGAGTCTCGCTCTGTGGCCCAGGCTGGAGTGCGGTGGCCGGATCTCAGCTCACTGCAAGCTCCGCCTCCCAGGTTCACGCCATTCTCCTGCCTCAGCCTCCTGAGTCGCTGGGACTACAGGCGCCCGCCACCTCGCCCGGCTAGTTTTTTGTATTTTTTAGTAGAGACGAGGTTTCACCGTGTTAGCCAGGATGGTCTCGATCTCCTGACCTTGTGATCTGCCTGTCTCGGCCTCCCAAAGTGCTGGGATTACAGGCTTGAGCCACCGCACCTGGCTTCCACCGTGTATTTTTAACAATTTCTACTGACTGGGCCACCTAGTGTTACCCCATTGGCCTGACCCATGCCGTTCTGCTCTTTTCACAATCTCTGCTTTTACACATTCGGCCACCCCATCGTGGTGCCATTTAGGAAGCATCTGAACGCTCACCATTTAGCCACATCGAGCATTGCCTGGGATCTTACTCTCTCTGTTTACCTGCAGATTCAATATTTCCTGCAGAGGCGGCCGTCGATGAAGACCCTGTTTGTGGACAGCTACAGTGAGATGCTTTTGTAAGTGACACTTTGACTCATTCCCAGTCCAGGCCCCAGGTGACAGCAATCAGTTCTCACTTGAGCTCTCACTCACGCCGGGCCTGGGACCACATAGTGGGACCTCAGTGAACATGCTGAGGGAGTGATGGAAGGCGCTCAATACATATTCGGGGCATGAATGAATGAATACTGAGGGCCTGCTCTGTGCCAGGGGCCAGGGATGGAGGAACTGTGCCGTGGCTTACAGTCCAAGTGACATGTGCCCTGGTTCACCTTCCCACTCATTGTCCATCCATCGGCCGTTCACGGGGTTGGCCCTGGAATACTGGATGAAACAGACATGGTGCCCGCCTTTAGGGAGTTTCCTGTCTTTAATGGGGGGTTCTGCAACCTTGGTACTGTTGCTATTTTGGACTGGATAGTGCTTAGTTGTGGTAGGGGGTGGGGCTGCCCCGTTCACTGTAGAATATTTAGCAGCATCACTGGTCTCTACTCACAGATGCCTGGAGCTCTTCCCCATCCCCCAGTCTTGACAATCAAGAACATCTCCAGATAACGGCCAAAGGCCCCTCACTTGTTTCGGGGGTGGTGCCAGAATCACTCCTGGTTGAGAACCACTGCTTTAGGAGGAGGCAGATGAGTGAAAGCACAGTTATAGAACAGTGTGGATGGCCGGGCGCGGTGGCTCATGCCTGTCATCCCAGCACTTCGGGAGGCCGAGGCGGGCAGATCACTTGAGGTCAGGAGTTCAAGACCAGCCAGGCCAACACGGTGAAACCCCGTCTCTACTAAAAATACAAAAATTAGCTGGGCATGGTGGCACACACCTGTAATCCCAGCTACTCAGGAGGCTGAGGTGGGAGAATTGCTTGAACCCGGGAGACGAAGTTGCAGTGAGCCAAGATCGTGCCATTGCACTCCGGCCTAGGTAACAGAGCGAGATAGCATCTCTAAATAAATTAATGGAACAGTGCGGATGTGGCAGGGAACCTCCTTCCTTCAGAAAGTAAGCCAGAGCCTCAAGCCCCAGTATGTGCCGAGGACTCCGGAATGGGATCTCGGCTCACAGCCCCTGTCCTGATCTCTTCCTTCCCAGAAGAGCAAGGAATGATTCTGAATCTCTTGCAGCTAGCTTGTCCGTAGGACTCACAAACCCCACCCTTTCACCCAATCTTTTTTTTCTTTTTTTTGAGGGGGGGCCAAGTAAAACTAGAATCAGCTTTATTTTACATGATCGTGAAACACTTTTTTATTTTAATTTTTTTAAAGAATTTAGATTTGGGGGTACATGTGCAGGTTTATTAGGTAGGTATAGTGTATGATGCTGAGGTCTGGGGGTTTAATGATCTGGTCACCCAAGTAGTGAACATGGTACCTGATAGGTAGTTCTTCAACCCTGGTCCCCCTCCCGGCTGCCGCCCTTTTGGAATCCTCAGTGTTTATTGTTCCCGTCTTTGTGCTTGTGGGCACCCAGTGTTTCGCTCCACATGTAAGTGAGGACATGTGGGGTTTGGTTTTCTGTTTCTGTGTTAATTTGCTTAGGATAGTGGCCTCCAGCTGCATCCATGTTGCTGCAAAGGACATGATCTCATTCTTTTTTATGGCTGCATAGTATTCCACGGTATATACGTACCACATTTTGATTATCCAGTCTACCATGGATGGGCACCTGGATTGATTCCATGCTTTGCTATTGTGTGAATAGTGTTTTGATAAACACAGGAGTGCAGGCACCTTTTTGGTAGAATGGGTTATTTTCCTCTGTTTCCCCCCTAATCTTGAGATACCTATACTTTAGCTCCAAAAGCCAAACTCAAGAGGCAAGGTCTGTAGATTTAGCACACACTGATTTACCTGCCTAATAGAAACAGTGTTCTACATAGCATTGCGATTCTCCTGTCTCAGTGTTCCCAGTAGCTGGGATTAGAGGTGTGCACCTTGCCCAGCTAATTTTTGTATTTTTAGTAGAGACGGGGTTTCACTGTGTTAGCTGGGCTGGTCTCAAACTCCTGACCTCAAGTGATCTGCCCATCTCAAACTCTCAAAGTGCTGGGGTTACAGGTGTGAGCCACCACGCCTGGCCACTATATATCCTTTTATGTCCTTCCTTCCTTCCTTCCTTCCTTCCTTCCTTCCTTCCTTCCTTCCTTCCTTCCTTCCTTCCTTCCTTCCTTCCTTCCCTCCCTCCTTCCCTCCCTCCTTTCTCTCTCTCTCTCTTTTTCTCTTCTTTCTTTCTTGACAGAGTCTCACTCTGTCCTCCAGGCTGGAGTGCAGTGGCGCGATCTTGGCTCAGCCTCCTGAGTAGCTGGGATTACAGGCACACGCCACCATGCCTGGCTAATTTTTTTTGTTTGTTTTTGTATTTTTAGTAGCGGTGGGGTTTCTCTATGTTGGTCAGGCTGGCCTCGAACTCTTGACCTCATGCTCCGCTTGCCTCAGCCTCCCAAAGTGCTGGGATTACAGGCATGAGCCACTGCGCCTGGCCTTTATGTACTATATTTATATCTGTGCATGATACATAAAAAGAGTGAGACTTTGCACACCTCCTCACCAAGCCTATTTCTGCTCCTTGGGGATGATGCTGCTTCCATGGAGAACGCCTGGGCTGAAGGAAGCAGGACAGCCCAACCCTAGTTCCTATCGTGGCCTGCAGTCTGGTCCTCTGAGCAGCCTGCGGCCTTTTGTTCTGGGGGCACCAGGCCTCCCGGGTTCCTGTAGACACAGCTTTCTGCCCCTCCGCCCTCAGCTTTCTGCAGTCACTGTTCATGCTGGCCACCGTGGTGCTGTACTTCAGCCACCTCAAGGAGTACGTGGCCTCCATGGTGTTCTCCCTGGCCTTGGGCTGGACCAACATGCTCTACTACACCCGTGGCTTCCAGCAGATGGGCATCTACGCTGTCATGATAGAGAAGGTGGGTGCCCGGGGCCCCAGTGGGTCTCCTCAGAGCCCACTCACCTCGGGGGCGGGTAAGATGCTGTCCCAGGAACTCCGCCCATCCTCTCTGTCTTGCCTGGGAAGGGGCTGGTTTAGCCCCCAGCCCATTTTCCAAGAATCAAGCAATCTAGCCCTGGCCCAGGTGTATGCAGGGGGATCCCCTGAAACCTGACCCCTCTGCACACCAGGCCTCCATCTCTCGACCAGAACAAAGGCTATGGGGGAGGGTGGGTGACTCCCTCATGAGCCCCCAGCTGAGAACCAGCCAAGCAAACCCTCCTGCGTGTTCTCAAGATGCGCCCCCAGGCCGGTGCGGCCCGGTCCTTCCCTCAGCTCCTCCCGGACCTGGCCTCGGCTCTAATGAGCCTGCTGTCTCCTACAGATGATCCTGAGAGACCTGTGTCGCTTCATGTTCGTCTATGTCGTCTTCTTGTTCGGGTTTTCCACAGGTAATGAGCTTGGTCAGGGATGGGGAAGGGCAGGGGTCCTGTTTGCCTGAACCTCCTGAAGACTCTGCCGGGAGCTGAATGAGAAGCTGGTAGGCAGGTGCATGTCTGCAGGTGCCAGAGAGGGTGGACCGAGGACACACTGAAATGAGCCCCAGAACCTGGCCACATGATATATAAAATGCTGTAAGAATTTTCCAGGCTGGAAGTGCTGTGGCTGTCGCATAGCATTTTGGCTCATTTGGTTTTTCAACTTTTTTTTTTTTTTTGAGACGGAATCTCGCTGTGTCACCAAGGCTGGAGTGCAGTGGTGCAAACTTGGCTCACTGCAACCTCTGCCTCCCAGGTTCAAGCAATTCTCCTACCTCAGCCTCCCGAGTAGCTGGGACTACAGGTGCACAATGCCACGCCTGGCTAATTTTTTGTATTTTAGTAGAGACGGGGTTTCCACCATGTTGCTGAGGCTGGTTGCGAACTCCTGACCTTGTGATCCACCCGCCTCAGCCTCCCAAAGTGCTGGGATTACAGGTGTGAGCCACCATGCCCGGCCCTTCAACTTTTAATTTTGACATTATTTCAGACTTCAGACAAGTTGCAAGAATAGAACCAATAACTTCTCTACACTCTTGACCCAGATTCCCCCCAAATTACCACATTTTATGTTACCACTTTCTCTACCCCATATACATGCTCACGCACAAACATGAACACATATGCCACGTGTGAAAAAAACTGAGAGTAAGTTGCAGATGTGATCAGCCCTTTACCATGAAATACTTCAGTGTGTATTTCTAAAAGAAAGTTATTTTACATAAACACAGTTCAATGATCACAATCAAGAAGGTAATATCGACCCACACTATTAGCTAACCCATAGTCCTTATTTGAATTTCACCACTTGTCCTAATAATGTCTTTATCAGAAAATGAGAATCCGAGATCATGCATTACCTTCCATTGTCATGCTTCTTTGGTCTCCTTTAATAATTAATTTATTATTATTATTATTTAAGACAGAGTCTCTGTTGCCGAGGCTGGAGTGCAGTGGCACTGTGTTGGCTCACTGCAACCTCCGTCTCCTGGGTTCAAACAATTCTCCTGCCTCAGCCTCTCAAGTAGCAGGGATTACAGGCGCCCACCACCATGCCTGGCTAGTTTTTATATTTTTAATAGCAATGGAGTTTTACCATATTGGCCAGGCTGGTCTCCAACTCCTGACCTCAGGTGATCCACCCACCTCGGCCTCTCAAAGTGCTGGGATTACAGGCGTGAGCCACCATGCCTGGCCATTAATTATTTTTTGATACAGAGTCTCATGCTGTTGCCCAGACTGGAGTACAGTGGCACCATCTTGGCTCACTACAACCTCCACTTCCAGGGTTCAAGTGATTCTTGTGCCTCAGCCTCCCGAGTAGCTGGGATTACAGGTGCCCGCCACCACACCTGGCTATTTTTTTTCTTTTTTTTTGTATTTTTAGTAGAGATGGGATTTCGCCATGTTGGTCTTGAGCTCCTGACCTCAAGTGATCTGCCCACCTCGGCTCTCCAAAGTGCTAGAATGACAGGCGTGAGCCACCATGCCTGGCTTTAGTCTCCTTTAATCTGGGGCAGTTCCTGTGTCATCCCTTGTCATTTGCAACCTTAGAATTTGTAATGAGTAGAGACCAGTGGTTTTGACAATGTTTCTGAATTTGGGTGTGTCTGATGTTTCCTCATGATTATAGCCAGGCATGCAATTTTGTCCAGAATATCAAGAAGCGACTTATGTCTTCTGCTGTGTGTTTTATTGGAAGTCACATGATGTCTGTCTCACTTCTGGTGACGTTAGCATCGATGAGTTGGTTTTGGTTGATCTGCCAGACTTTTCCACTGTAAAACTACTATATTTACCTTTGTAATGGATACTTTTCAAGGAGATGCTTTGAAACTATGTGACTAGCCTGTTTCTCATCAGACTTTCACCCAAGAGTGTTAGCATCCCTTGATGAGTCTTACCTGAATCACTTCATCTTATCATGATGGCCAAATGATGATTTTCTTTTTCTTTTTTTTTTTTTTTTGAGAAGGAGTCTCGCTCTGTCACCCAGGCTGGCATGCAGTGGTGCCATCTTGGCTCACTACAACCTTTGCCTCCCAGGTTCAAGCAATTTTCCTTCCTCAGCCTCCTGGGTAGCTGGGATTACAGCTGCCCATCACCATGCCTGGCTAATTTTTATATTTTTAGTACAGACGGGGTTTCACCATGTTGCTTGGGCTGGTCTTGAACTCCTGACCTCAGGTGATCTGCCTGCCTTGGCCTCCCGAAGTGCTGGGATGACAGGTGTGAGCCACCGTGCCCGGACATGGTGATCTTCTAACTCCATCATTGCTTGTGCATTTCTGACCTGGCATTCTATTGTGGAGAAGAGCTTTCCATTCCCCACTCCTGTGTATTTATTTGTATCAGCATGGCCCCATGCAGTCTTTTGTTTTCACGGATTCTCACTTTGTTAAATGGGTTATGATCCTGACTATCCTTTTTTTTTTTTTTTTTGAGATAGAGTCTCGCTCTGTCACCCAGGCTGGAGTGCAGTGGCCAGATCTCAGCTCACTGCAAGCTCCGCCTCCCGGGTTCATGCCATTCTCTTGACTTAGCCTCCCGAGTAGCTGGGACTACAGGTGCCCGCCACCTCGCCCAGCTAGTTTTTTGTACTTTTTAAGTAGAGACGGGGTTTCACCGTGTTAGCCAGGATGGTCTCGATCTCCTGACCTCGTGATCCACCCGTCTCAGCCTCCCAAAGTGCTGGGATTACAGGCTTGAGCCACCGCGCCCGGCCTCCTCTTTTATTTTATACTGAAATTGTCTGAGATTAGTCACAGGGAGCCCCTTCCAGCTGGCTCCTGTGCTCTTTTGACATGTCTACATCTTTTTTTTTTTTTTTTTTTGAGATGGAGTCTCGCTCTGTCACCCAGGCTGGAGTGCAGCGGTGCCATCTGCAACCTCCGCCTCCTGGGTTCAAGCGATTCTCCTGCCTCAGCCTCCTGAGTAGCTGGGATCACAGGCGCCCACCACCACCCCTTGCTGATTTTTGTATTTTTAGTAGAGATGAGGTTTCACCATGTTGGCCAGGCTGATCTCAAACTCCTGACCTCAGGTGATCAACCCACCTCGGCCTCCCAAAGTGCTGGGATTACAGGCATGAGCCGCCGTGCCCGGCCTCCATGTCATTTTTTGAGCACTGGACTCTGCTTTGATACTCACCCAAGTCCCACAGTTGCCTAGTTCACATGGTACACCCTCCCTGTCCCCACCCTGCGGTTTGTGTTGGAATCTCTGGCTGGGAGGGATGGGCTGCTGTGGCTAGGACAGACCTAATAGGTGTGGGCTCTGGCACCTGGATCTGAAGGCCTTGCATTTCAGTAGGTACAGGAAGGGACTAGGCCGGGGGGTTAGTGGATACTGATAGGCAGCAACCACAGTGCACAACTGCTGCAGAGGCCCTCAGACTCTGGGCCACACTTCCCAAAGAAGCAGGCAGAATGTGGGGAGAGGTCATTCTGCTCTGAGCTGCTCCATGCTCATGGTTGCAAAATGGACCTCTGAGGGATGCAGGCCGACAGGGTGTGAGGGACAAAGCAGGTATGGAACCAGAGCTGACATGTACGGTTAAGCAGGTTGTGCACTGAACAAAGGTGGTTATATTCACATTGTACTAGAGATTTACATATTTATTTATTTTTCTAGAAGGTGATGATAAAGTTCTTAAAAATATACTTTGAAAATTTTTTGTTAGTTTTAAAGAAGGGGTGCTTTAAAAATAACTTCTCACAAAGTTATCGGAGACTGAGCAGGAGGGTGTATGTCAGGGGACTTGGGGTGTTGGCTTCTATCCAGTGGCACCCCGCCCTCCCCGTGCCCCGTAGCGGTGGTGACGCTGATTGAAGACGGGAAGAACAACTCCCTGCCGTCTGAGTCCACCTCGCACAGGTGGCGGGGGCCTGGCTGCAGGCCCCCCGATAGCTCCTACAACAGCCTGTACTCCACCTGCCTGGAGCTGTTCAAGTTCACCATCGGCATGGGGGACCTGGAGTTCACCGAGAACTACGACTTCAAGGCTGTCTTCATCATCCTGCTGCTGGCCTATGTGATTCTCACCTACATCCTCCTGCTCAACATGCTCATCGCCCTCATGGGCGAGACTGTCAACAAGATCGCACAGGAGAGCAAGAACATCTGGAAGCTGCAGGTGGGTGGGTGGAGTGGCGGGGGGTGGTGAGCGGCCAGGAGGGTGTGGGCTGCTCTGTTCCCTGCTTTACCCCGCTGGGCACATGAGCCCTGCAGGATTTGAGGAGGGGGCAGAAAGTCCGGCCAGGCCCAGGGATCCAGCCTCAGCACCTCCCTCAGCGGGCTTCCAGCAAGTTCCCCCGGCCAGCACTTGCTCAGGGTCAGCTGAGTTTAGCTGGTGTTTATAGACACCGTGCTTGGCTGTGGTCTGGGTGGTCCTGGAGGGAAGGAGGGGGAGGGCTCAGCCCCACAGGGTGTCCACCTCAGAGGAGCCTGGCGTAAGGTGGGCACCAGAGGCCAGACTCAGGGGAGCAGCTACCATGAGGCAGGGCCCTGACAGCTACATTTCTGAGCCCTGTGGGCCACACCTGCATCCCCAACTACTACTAATAAGTTTCTTTCTTATGAAGAAGAACTTTCTCTATGATAGGGACTATAGGGCTGTACTAACTGTCTGTCTTACCTGATCTCATTTAATCCTCACAACAGTCCTGTGAAGTGGGTTCTATTACTGTTCCTTTTTTTTTTTTTTTTTCTGAAATGGGGTTTCGCTCTTGTTGCCTAGGCTGGAGTGCACTGGCACGATCTTGGCTCACTGCAACCTCTGCCTCCCGGGTTCAAGCGATTCTCCTGCCTCAGCCTCCCTAGTAATTGAGATTGCAGGCGCCCACCATCACACCCAGCTAATTTTTGTATTTTTAGTCGAGATGGGGTTTCACTGTGTTGGCCAGGCTGGTTTCGAACTCCTGACCTCAGGTGATCCGCCTGCCTTGGCCTCCCAGAGTGCTGAGATTACAGGCGTGAGCCACCGCGCCTGGCTATACTGTTCAATTTTTGAATGAAGACGCTGAGGCACAGTGAAGTTAGGTGTCTGTACTCAAGGCCACATGGCTAGTAAGTGGCAGAGCCAGGACCTGGCCCAGGCAGTCTCACCCCGAGGCCCTGCTCTCAGCCCCTACCCAGTGTTGCCCCTTGTGAGCTCCTCAGGGCAGGGTCTGGGATACTCCGTACCACTCCTGGGGCTGCCCTGCCCAGGCCCGGCAGGCACCAGTGGCACCTGCACAGGTCTGGGCTGGCCGGGCTGTGCCCCTTGCGTGGAGCGCCCGCCAGGCTTCAGAAACCAAGCTAGCATAGAGGGCGCTGGACAGCCAGCCCGGAGGCATCTGGGCCTGGGAGAGCCCCTGGGGAGGTGGATACTGGCAGCCAGGGAGGCCCTGGGATGCACCCTCTGCCCCTCAGCTCCTCTGCCCTTGGTGTCTTCCTGCAGAGAGCCATCACCATCCTGGACACGGAGAAGAGCTTCCTCAAGTGCATGAGGAAGGCCTTCCGCTCAGGCAAGCTGCTGCAGGTGGGATACACACCTGACGGCAAGGACGACTACAGGTGGTGCTTCAGGTAACGCCCAGGCTCCACCTGAATCAGAGCTTGGGAGCCTCGGGGCTCCCCTGTGGACACAGAGCCTACCTCAGGGCCTCCTGGGGCTGGTCATGAGCACAGGGGGCTCTCCCCACACCAGCTGTGGGCATTGGGGCTGTCCTGAGCTCCGTTGTGGGCATGCACGGGGGACCCATCTTCGATCTCGGCTGGTGGCGCCCAGACACTAAATTCTGGAAGATTCGAGGTGTCCAGAAGGGGTCTTCTAGTGAGCAGGGTCAGAGCCTGGCATCCAATGTGTAAAGTCCCTGGGCTTCACAGTGTGGTCAGAGATCACATCTTTGGGGATGGTGTCCAAAAATCAAGTCCTCTCTGCCCTCCCAACCCGCCATGTCTCCATCCTGATGGGTGGGTTTCTTGGGCTTGGCCTGTGGGCAGAGCCCTCGGCCTGGGAAGCTGGGCAGAGCCCTCAGGCTCCCTTGGCCCCTTACCCTGCAGGGTGGACGAGGTGAACTGGACCACCTGGAACACCAACGTGGGCATCATCAATGAAGACCCGGGCAACTGTGAGGGCGTCAAGCGCACCCTGAGCTTCTCCCTGCGGTCAAGCAGAGGTGAGGCGTGAGGGACCGGTGCTTGGCGCCTCCTTGGCTGGTGGCCTGACATTGGGCAGGGGGAGCTTTGCAGTTTCTCCACGCCTTGCCGGGCTCCTCTTCGCCCCAGGACCCGGGCACTGTAGCAGCTCCTGACGTCAGCCATGTGCGCATAGTCACGGGCTGACTTGAGTGCCTCATGCATGCTGTCACCACTGACGACTCACTGGGCCTGTGCAAGCGGCTGTGCCAGCATCTCCAGCCCAGGCACCTGTCCTCAGCGCCCCAGGGGATGCAGCCCAGCCCCACCCCGCCTCCTTGTGTGGGC
Source organism: Macaca fascicularis (assembly GCF_037993035.2). Lineage (NCBI taxonomy): Eukaryota > Metazoa > Chordata > Mammalia > Primates > Cercopithecidae > Macaca > Macaca fascicularis. Next base: position 3,614,042 of record NC_088390.1, on the reverse strand, counting down.
TGCCCTGCCTCCTCGGCCCTGCTCCTCACTGTGCACGTGTGCATGCGACGTCATAGCTCTGTGAGGCTGTGCGGACACAAACAGGCAGACGGAAACACTTGTCACTCCATGGACACAGCTGGGCAGGTGGAGAAGAGGGGAGGGTGAGAAGAGGAAAGGGATGCCTTGAGCAGAAAAACTCCAAGGAGGTCGGGCACAGTGGCTCACGCCTGTCATCCCAGCACTTTGGGAGGCCAAGGCAGGCAGATTGCCTGAGGTCAGGAGTTCGAGACTAGCCTGGCTAACATGGTGAAACCCCATCTCTACCAAAAAAATACAAAAATTAGCCAGTCATGGTGGTGGGCACCTGTAATCCCAGCTACTCAGGAGGCTGAAGCAGGAGAATTGGTTGAACCTGGGAGGTGGAGGTTGTGGTGAGCTGAGATCACACCACTGCACTCCAGCCTGGGCGACAGAGTGAGACTCTGTCTCAAAAAAAGAAAAAATAGAAAAACCCCAAGGAAAATTACCAGAAAGGAAGCTGTTTAACAGTTACTGGTAAACATTTAATAGAAAACATTAAATAAATGTCTAATTGAGGACACTTAAAAATGAAGCAGGCACAGTTTATAGTGGACACATTTTGAGTTATAATTACAACCCTGAACACTTTGTTTTTGAATTACTTTGTATTTAATTCTAAAAAAACTGTGGTAAAATATTTATCTCCTAAAACTTGCCATTTAAATCATTTTTAAGTGTACAATTTAGTGTCATTAAGTACATTTACATTATTGTACAACTATCACCACTATCTATTTCCAGAATTTTTTTTTTTTTTTTTTTTTTTGAGACGGAGTGTCACTCTGTCACCCAGGCTGAAGTGCAGTGGCACAATCTTGGCTCACTGCAAGCTCCACTCCCAGATTCAAGTGATTCTCCTGTCTCAGCCTCCCGAGTAGCTGGGATTACAGGTGCGTGCCACCACACCTGGCTAATTTTTGTATTTTTATAGTAGAAACAAGGTTTCATCATGTTGGCCAGGCTAGTCTCCCAACCTCAGGTGATCCACCTGCCTTGGCCTCCCAAAGTGCTGGGATGACAGGCCTGAGCCACCATGCCCGGCCTTGTTCCAGAACATTTTAATCATCCCAAACGGAAACTCTGTGCCTGTGTAATAACTCTATGTCCCTTCCTCCCTGACCCCTTGTCCCCTGGCCCCTAACCTCTTGGCCCCTATTCTGTTTTCTATCTTTATGAAAATGAGACAGAGACATTCGAGGTTGAGTGGTACTGGGGGTCTCAGAGGCCCAGACACCGTCTTAACACCCTTTAAATCCTCTGAGCCGCTCTCTAATCACCCTCATGAACTAGCACAGCTCAGCTCTTAGCAAGGACTGGTGGGGGACTCCCCTGCCCCAAAGACTTCTGGGCTTCTACCCCCATAAATCTTTCCTCCTCTTCTCCAGGGCTCGTATCCACAGATTCCCGCTGCTTCAGGTGCCCAGCACTTGATTTCTTCCTCTTTCACTCAAAGGCAATTCCATGCTCTGCTTAGACTGCAGCTCACTGCGTTGTAGTTGGGGCAATGGTTCCCAGGCAGAAAGTTAGGGAGATCATAGGGCTCCCCTTGTGATTTTCACTTCTCTTAGGAATTGCAGTTATTTATTTATTTATTTATTTATGAGATGGAGTCTTGCTCTGTTGCCCAGGCTGGTGTGCAGTGGCACGATCTTGGCTCACTGCAACCTCCTCCTCCTGGGTTCCAGTGATCCTCCCACCTCAGCCTCCCGAGTAGCTGGGATTGCAGTTGCCCGCCACCACACCAGGCTAATTTTTATATTTTTAGTAGAGACAGAGTTTCACCATGTTGGTCAGGCTGGTCTCGAACTCCTGACCTTAGGTGATCCGCCCACCTTGGTCTCCCAAAGCGTTGGGAGAGCCACCGTGCCTGGCCTTTTTTTAATTTTTAGTTTTTAAAAATCTTTAGCTGCTAAGTGGGTGTTACTTGAAGGACTGCCGTTTTTCACTCTGCCTGATGTCCTGTCCCTGAAAAACACGTGCTGCGTGTATGTTGCCTGGTTTTGTGATCGTTGGCAGCAGGACGGCTAGCCCAGTACCAGATACTCTATTATAGCTGGAAGTGAAAATCTATTTTATCAAAGGCTCATTTTTAGAAAACTGCTCGAGGGCGCCATCGGTTTTTCCACAGGCCTCCTGCGATCATGTGATTTTCCTATGAGTTTAGTTAGAAGCAATCCCTGCATCCCATAATAATGCTTATTGATGATCTCTTTGTCAGTTGTTAACTGGTCTGTCTTTGCCAGAGAGCTATTCAAAGATAGCTTTGCATGTGATTTGAGTAGTTTTTCAATGTCACTCTTGTTGATTTAGTGACATCCCACATCTTTGACGAGATTTGCTGTTTCACTTGGCAGTTGATTCGTATTACGTTTGCACGGCATTGTTGGCGGTTTACAACACTGCACGTTCACTGTGATATTTAGAAAGACTTTGACCCAGAGGCAGGGATATACACATCCATGTTAATTGGGGCAGGGATGGGGGATGGTTGGAGGTTGCCTGATTGCATCTTTATAATTTTTTTCTTTTTTTTTTTTTTGAGACGGAGTCTCGTTCTGTCGCCCAGGCTGGAGTGCAGTGGGCCTGGACCCCAAATCCTGCCTCTTTGGCTGGTGCTCGTCACCCAGAGCTGCCCTGGTGTTGAGGCACTCACGGGACAGGCCTCGGCATTGCTCTGTGGAGACCTCCTCTCCCTCCCACTTGGGCAGGGAGGAGATGGAGGCCGAGAGGGGCAGGCGATAGGCTCTCCTGAGGCTGCAAGCAAGTCGGGGTGGGATGGAGGAAGAGAATTTGAGGAACAACCAGACTGCATGAGGCTTTTTGAGCAGTTGAGGGAGGAGGACATTGCACCGATCCAGGTGCCTCAGGAAGCACTTGCATGCCTGGGCCTCCTTTTTTTTTTTTTTTTTTGGACAGAGTCTCCCTCTGTTGCCTAAGCTGGAGTGCAGTGGTGCAATCTCAGCTCACTGCAACCTTGGCCTCCCGGGTTCAAGCGATCCTCCTGTCTCAGCCTCCCAAGTACTGGGATTACAGGCATGCGCCACCACGCCCGGCTATTTTTTGTATTTTTATTAGAGATGGGATTTCACCATGTTGGTCAGGATGGTCTCAAACTCCTGACCTCAGGTGATCCACCTGTCTCGGTCTCCCAAAGTGCTGGGATTATAGGCGTGAGCCACTGCGCCTAGCCTGGGCCTCCTTTTATCTGGAGACTTGGGAGGCCAAGAAGGCAATGTTTGTTTTGCTGCATCCAAGATAGTAATAGTGTTTTACCCTTCAGTTTCAGCCAGACACTGGAAGAACTTTGCCCTGGTCCCCCTTTTAAGAGAGGCAAGTGCTCGAGATAGGCCCTCTGCTCAGCCCGAGGAAGTGCACCTGCGACAGTTTTCAGGGTCCCTGAGACCAGAAGACGCTGAGGTCTTCAAGAGTCCTCCCGCTTCCGGAGAGAAGTGAGGACCTCACACAGACAGCTCTGTTAACGCTGGGCCTTAGGAGACCCCGCCGCCACGGGGGGCTGCCGAGGGAACACCGGGGCTCTGTCAGCAGCCTGGCCTGGTCTGTGCCTGCCCAGCATGTTCCCAGATCTGCACCAGACAAGCTGTGGGAAGCGTTGGAAGCATGGGGAGTGATGTGCATCCAACTGTCCCTGTCCCAAGTGAATCTCCTAACAGGCTTTCGAGGTTTTACTCACTTTCCTAAACAGTGTGGACGGTCAGTCTCTACTGGGACATGTTATGCCCTTGTTTTCTTTGATTTTATTTTATTGTTTGAGACAGAGTTTCACTCTTCTTGCCCAGGTTGGAGCGCAGAGGCACAATCTTGGCTCACTGCAACCTCCGCCTCCTGGATTCCAGTGATTCTTCTGCCTCAGCCTCCGGAGTAGCTGGGATTACAGGCGCGCACCACCACACCTGGCTAATTTTTTGTATTTTTTTAAGTAGAGACGGGGTTTTACCATGTTGGCCAGGCTGGTCTCGAACTCCTGACCTCAGGTGATCTGCCCGGCTCGGCCTCCCAAAGTGCTGGGATTACAGGTGTGAGCCACCATGCCCGGCCATTTTTTGTTTTTGTTTTTGTTTTTTTTTTGAGACAGAGTCTCGCTCTTGTTGCCCAGGCTGGAGTGCAGTGATGTGATCTTGGCTCACTGCAACCTGTCTGCCGGGTTCAAGCGATTCTCCTGCCTCAGCCTCCCGAGTAGCTGGAATTACAGGTGAGCACCACCACGCCCAGTTAATTTTTGTATTTTTAGTAGAGACGGGGTTTTACCATGTTGTCCAGGCTGGTCTCGAACTCCTGACCTCAGGTGATCTGCCAGCCTTGGCCTCCCAAAGTGCTAGGATTACAGGCGTGAGCCGCTGCGCCCGGCCTTCTTTTATTTTACATACTAGAAGCAAAAGTAAACGAAGCCCAGGAAGACACCTTTGGGAGCAAAAACCTTCCTTTGATGGAAAACGCAGCAGCCCTTCCTCTCTGTATTGTGCTCGCTCTCCACGCTCACCTGCCCGGGTGGTGTGGGGGTGTTGGTCTGTACTCCCCGGAGAAGGCGGGGGAGGCCGTCCCACTCCCAGTTCTGGCAGATTCAAGCTGTTGCAGGAGTTGCTTTCTTCATCTTTCCTTACGATCAATCACAGTCTCCAGAATATCAGCTCGATTGCTGTTCAGGTTAAAAGTACAGAACCACATCCCAAAGGTACTTGGTAAGAGTGTTGGAAAGATCTTCCATTTGTAGGGACCCCAACCCTGCCTCCCCGCAATGGCACATGCTTCCACTCCATCCATAGTGGCATCCTCAAATAAATACATATGTATACATATATATCGTGTCAAGTGTACAGTTTGTGCCAGGTAATGGGCTGGCATAGCTAACTGGCTCTGTGTAGGCTGCTTATGGAAGCATGTGTGCACACATGGGGATGTGTGTGGGTGTGTGCATGCATGCATGTTTGTATCTCTGTGTGTGTGTGTGTCTATGTGTGTATGTGTGTGTGTCTGTGTGTGTGTGTATGTGTGTCTGTGTGTCTGTGTGTGTGTATGTGTGTGTGTGTGTCTGTGTGTATGTGTGTGTGTCTGTGTGTGTGTGTATGTGTGTATATGTGTGTGTATGTATGTGTGTGTATGTGTGTGTGTGTATGGTGTGTGTGTGTTGTGTGTATGTGTGTGTGTATGGTATGTGTGTATGGTGTATGTGTGTGTGTGTATGTGTGTGTGTGTGTGTGTATGTGTGTGTATGGTGTGTGTGTGTGTGTATGTGTGTATAGTATGTGTGTATGTGTGTGTATGGTGTATGTGTGTGTGTCTGTGTGTGTGTCTGTGTGTGTGTGTGTATGTGTGTGTATGGTGTATGTATATGTGTGTATGTGTGTGTGTATGTGTGGTGTGTGTATGTGTGTATGTGTATGTGTGTGTGTATGTGTGTGTGTATGTGTGTGTGTGTGTGCATTCCTATGGTTGCATTCCTGCTATCACGCAGAAATGAATAGTTGCGACAGAGACCAAGTAGTTTGCAAAGCCTAAAATATAAAAAACTTACCTAAAATATAAAAAACGTACTATCTGCCCCTTTACAGAAGAGTTTGCTGACTCTTCGTTTACACCATAGAGCTTAAGAAACAGATGCTCTGGAAGAGAGATCTGTTCCAGCCATGGGCAGGTTGTGTTAATATCTGCGGAGTGTAGAATGAGTGGTTGAGTTGTGGAATTACTGGATGTTGGTTCATGAAAGGATGACCTTTGGCTGAGGCTGGGGCTTGGGCTCTACCAGGAGAGGTGTTTTGGGAGGAAATGCTGGGATCCCTCCTCCCTGTGCTCTAGCATCATGTCTGCCTCCACATAGGAGGCCCCACGGAAGAGCCCAGGGCTAGTGCCCCCAGTGCCTGCATGTGACCATGGCAAGTGAACCCGGAGCCTGGAGGATGAAGGCCGCCAGCTGGGATGTGGGGAGTGTTTATGAAGGTGCTCCATGTGCATCTCCCTTTAAGTCTCCTAACAGCTCGTGAAGAAGTTATTATTAGTTCCGTTTTATAGATGAGACAATCAAGGTTCCAACAGTGAGTAAGGTTGCACAGCCAGTAAACACATTGCCTGGATTTGACCCCAGGCAGTCTGACTCCCAAGCCTGGGTCTTAACTGCTGTGTCAGGCTGCCTGGCAGAGAATGTGCTGGGGCATGCCAGCCTATCCTGGGCCAGAGGGAGGTGAAAGGGCTTCTCGCTTCCTGCTGTGGGCCTGGGACTCCGTGCTTTACCTGTAGGCCTTTCTTAGAAAATGTGTGGGTGTCAGACAGCTGCAAACTTCTGTAAATTGGATCAGCTTTTTGTTTTGTTTTGTTTTTGAGACAGAGTCTTGCTCTGTCGCCCAGGCTGGAGTGCAGTGGTGTGATCTCGACTTGCTGCAACCTCTGCCTCCTGGGTTCAAGGGATTCCCTTGCCTCAGCTTCCTTAGTAGCTGGGATGACAGGCGCCTGCCACCACGCCTGGCTAATTTTTGTAGTATTAGTAGAAATGGGGTTTCACCGTGTTGGCGGGGCTGGTCTTGAACTCCTGACAAGTGATCCACCCGCCTGGGCTTCCCAAAGTACTGGGAATACAGGCGTGAGCTGGACTTTGGATGATAATGATGTATCAGTGTCGATTCACTGATTGTAACAATGTACCACTCTGGTGCAGGATGTCAGTAGCTGGGGAGGTTGTGGGCACAGCAGGTGTATGAGAACTCGCTATATCTTTTTGGTGTCAATTTTGCTGTGAACCTAAAGTTGCTCTAAAAATAAAACTGGCCGGCTGGGCGCCATGGCTCCCGCCTGTAATCCCAGCACTTTGGGAGGCTGAGGCGGGTGGATCACCTGAGGTCAGGAGTTTGAGACCAGCCTGGCTAACACGGTGAAACCCCATCTGTACTAAAAATACAAAAATTAGCCAGGCGTGGTGACGCATGTCTGTTACCCCAGCTACTTGGGAGGCTGAGGCAGGGGAATCGCTTGAACCCCTAAGAGGCAGAGGTTGTGGTGAGCGGAGGTCTCATCAGTTCACTCCAGTCTGGGCAACAGAGTGACTCCGCCTCAAAAAAAAAAAAAAAAAAGAAAAGAAAAGAAACCAAAATACAAAACACAAAGTCCACTGGGGTCACTCTTGGGGTTTTGACAAATGTCTGACCTGCGTTTACCATTATAGTATCAGACAGAGGAATTTTATTGCCCTAAAAATCCTCCATGCTCCACCTATTCATCAGTCCCTCTCTCTAGCTCCTGGCAACCACTATTTATTTATTTATTTATTTATTTATTTATTTATTTATTTGAGACGGAGTTCTGCTGCTCTGTCTCCCAGGCTGGAGTGCAGTGGTGCAATCACAGCTTACTGCAGTCTCAACTTCCTGAGCTCAAGGATCCTCCCACCTCAGCCTCCGGAGTAGCTGGGACTATAGGTGAGAGCCACCACACCTGGCTCATTTTTGTATTTTGTAGAGGGGGGCTTTCATCGTGTTGCCCAGGCCAGGTCTTGAACTCCTGGCCTCAAGCAATCCGCCTGCCTTGGCCTCCTCAAATGCTGGGATTACGGATGTGAGCCACCGTGCCTGGCCAGCCACTGATCTTTTACTGCCTCCATGCTTCTGCCTCTTCCAGCATGTCATGTAGTTGGCATCATCGTAGCCTTTTCAGATTGATTTATTTTACTTAGTATTATGCATTAGAGTTTCCTCCATGTCTTTTCATGGCATGAGAGCTCATTTCTTTCATTGGAGGATAACATTCCATTCTATTGGATGTACCACTCTTTTGTTTTTTTTTGAGACAAGAGTCTCGCTCTCTCAGGCTGGAGTCCAGTGGCACTGTCTTGTATCACTGCAAACTCCGCTTTCTGGGTTCATGCCATTCCCCTGCCTCAGCCTCCTGAGTAGCTGGGACTACAGGCATCTGCCACCACGCCTAGCTAATTTTTTTTTTTTTTTTGTATTTTTAGTAGAGATAGGGTTTCACCGTGTTAGCCAGGATGGTCTCGATCTCCTGACCTCATGATCTGCCCTCCTCGGCCTCCCAAAGTGCTGGGATTACAGGCGTGAGCCACCGCGCCTGGCCGGATGTACCATTCTTTATCCATTCACCTAGTGAAGGACATTTTGGTTGCTTCCAAGGTTTGGCAATTATGAATAAAGTTGCTATAAATATCCATGGGCAATTTTTGTGTGGGCACAAGTTTTCAGCTTCTTTGAGTAAACACCAAAGAGTGTGGTTGCTGGATTGGAATGCTAAGAGTATGTTTAGTTTTGTAAGAAGCCACCAAAGTGTCTTTCAAAGTGGCTGCATCATTTTACGTTCCCACCAGTGATGACCGAGGAGTTCCTGTGGCTCCACGTCCTCATCCGCATTTGGTGCTGTTCACATTTTGGATTTGGGCCATTCTAAAAAGTATGTAGTGGTCATTTTATCTCTTCTCTTTTTTCTGTCTCTCTGTTTAATTTAAAGTTAATAGCATTGACCAATACGTTGTATGCATTTACACTATAGCATGTTATATTTTTGTTTTGATCATATTCCTTTTCACTTTTCCATTCTTTTTCTTTTTCTTTTCTTTTCTTTTTTTGAGACGGAGTCTCGCTCTGTTGCTCAGGCTGTGTGGTGGCACAGTCTCGGCTCACTGCAACCTCTGCCTCCAGGGTTCAAGCAATTATCCTGCCTCAGCCTCCCGAACAGCTGGGACTACAAGTGTACAGCACCACACCCAGCTAATTTTGTATTTTTAATAGAGATGGGGTTTCACCATGTTGGCCAGGCTGGTCTTGAACTCCTAGCCTCAGGTGATCTGCCCACCTCAGCCTCCCAAAGTCTTGGGATTACAGGTGTGAGCCACTGCACCCAGCCTCTGTTCTTTTTCTTTACTAATGCTCTCATAAAACAAAATGGTAAAAACAGGAATGAAACAAAAAAAATGTTTTACATCATGCTATTGATTTATATATTTACGCTTTTTTTTTTTTTTTTTTTTTTTTTTTTTTGAGACGGAGTCTCGCTGTGTCTCCCAGGCTGGAGTGCAGTGGCGTGATCTCGGCTCACTGCAAGCTCCGCCTCCCGGGTTCATGCCATTCTCCCGCCTCAGCCTCCCAAGTAGCTGAGACTACAGGTGCCCGCCACCACGCCCGGCTAGTTTTTTGTATTTTTAGTAGAGACGGGGTTTCACCATGTTAGCCAGGATGGTCTCGATCTCCTGACCTCGTGATCCACCCGCCTCGGCCTCCCAAAGTGCTGGGATTACAGGCTTGAGCCACCGCGCCCGGCCTTATTTACGCTTTTTAAAGTTGATTTTTAATGGACAAATGAAATTGTATGTATTCACAACACACAACATGATGTTTTGATACATGAATACAGTGTGGAATGGCCAAATCGAGCTGTCTCACACATACAGCACCTCACTCTTCGGTGTGATGAGAACACTTAGAACCGACTCTCTTGGCAACTGTCAAGTCTACTGCTATCTCTGTCTTCGTGTCCTTCCCACCGTCACCGGGAAGCAGGACAAGCCACAGCCCAGAATCCACTGTGGGCAGCTGCTGAGCTCTCCTGGCTCAAGAACAGTGGTGGCTGCCAGGACCCTCTCCCGGCCCTTGTCCGGGTCAGCCTGCTCGGGCGTGAGGCTGGTGTTGGAGGTCTCCCTGGCTCCCTCTCTCCTTCCTCACTGCACCAAAAGGGCATTTCCTAGAGTGTGTGAGGGGGCTGGCCCCTCCTTGCTTGCCCCTGCCCTACAGAGACCCCCTTTTCCTTCTCCGCCTGTGCGGGTGGAACTTGTGGGCTTGTTGCTCGGGCTTCGTGTCTGCGGGGCTTGGGAGTTTTGGGAGGCAGAGGGGGCCTGTTCAATGACGCCTCATGTGTCCTCTGTGGGGTGCTCTACAGAGGCAGAGGATGGCCCCTGCATCATGCGGATGGACGCTGCTGGCTACGGCTTCCACTCAGCTCAGGCTGGCGGGCTGGGCACCCATGGGCACCTCGGGGCTGTCTGAAAGTCAGACCTCGGGGGAGCAGAGTTGGGGCAGGAATATCCGGAGGCTGCCCTCTCCCTATCCCCGCCTGCCTCCCACCCCAGGCCCCGGCCCCATCGCCCCTGGTTGTGCCAATTGGGAAGTTTCCTTCTCGGGACTGTCGCCTCTCCAGGCTCTGTGTGTTCCATCCACTGCCAGAGAAGGACCTGCGATCACAATAAAAGGTGGGCACAGCGTGGCTTATGGCTGCCACCAAGAGTGAGGAGTCGGACACTGTGCAGGGGGCAGCTCCTTCATCCTTCCAGACTCCCAGGCATGGGGGTGGCTGGGAATGGGCACTAAAGGTCGCTGTGAGCTGGCCAAGACGGGGCGGGCCGTGCTAGTTGGGCGCCTGCAGCGTGAGACTCATGGCTGCACACTCCTGTGACTGCTGTGTGGACCCCAAACACAGGACAGAAACCCCCCCAGGGGCCTGAACCCTGGCAAGGCTCAGCCGGGGCTAGACAGGCAGGGGCACGGCCGTGGTGTGGGGTGCTGGCTCAGCCCAGTGAATCCGTTCCTTTCCGTCATATTGGTGACAGCATCCACACCAGGCCACGGGCCATGACCCCTCTGAGGCTGGGCCAACAGCACTGTGGGACTAAGGAGTCAGGGCTGCCCTAGCGGCCTGGAGTCACTCAGTGGGCTGCACCCTGGCTTGTGGCCCCATCTCTGTTCAGCCCTCTGGGTCTGTGTGTCGCCCGAGCCTCTCACAGCTCTTTGAGGATGCCGTGGTCCTGGCCTCTGAGCCTCTGTGGGTGTGGCTTTCTCTTGTGGCTTCCTCCCTCCTTCCAAGTCCAGGCAGAGGCGCCCTCTTTCCCGAACCCATGCCCTACACCCCGTCAGAGGGACTTCCTCCCGCCTTGGGGGTCTCAGCCCATTTTGTCCTGATGCCCCGCCTGGTGGGTCATGGTTCCTGCCTGAGCCTGTGTCCCTGTGGCCCACACGAGTTCCTCGAGGGTGGACACGGCCTTCTCCAGTTCTGAATCCCTCATCGTCCACCTGCGTCCCTGCCACGGCCTCTCCCATGGGCTCTCACGAGGTGCTGGGTTAAATGGGGTTGAACGCAGACCACCTAGGGGCCGAAGCCGCTGCTTCCCTGTGTTTGGGGCGGAATTGGGATGGGCTCGGGCTTCCTAAGTAGTGACTGCGACTCCACTGGGTGACCTGGCTCCTGCTGCCTCTCATAGCAGAGTGGGGGTCCCTTCTTCCTTGCTGGGCACAGGGCACACCTCTGGGTGGGAGACAGGTCCCTTTTTCACCAGCTCCCACCTGCCCGCTGAGAAAAGCTATGAACATGGAAGCACTGACATTTGGTAGCAGCCTCCTCCCCTGGTGTCTGAGCCGCCAGAGGCAAGCCGGGAGGGCGCGGGGCTGGGTCGGGAGACGGCGAGTGAGCAAGTGGCGGGAGGCTGTGCTCAACCCCAGGTCGGGCTTTACTGGTGGAGTTTCAGGCACAGTCATGAGATTTCAGATTGTGAGTGGGAACTTCAGGACCCCCTGATTTCAACGGCAGAACTGGTCTCCCGCTTCACCCACACCTGCAAGTCTGGTCTGCCCCTGACCGGCCACGGGTCCTGCTCTCCCATGGCCTGGAAGCCTCACCCGCCTCCTGCCTCCTCCCCAGGCCAGGCAGGTTGTGATGCTGAGGAATTGCGAGGCTCACAGCTGGGGATTTCCCTGCCCATCACGCGCCAGCTCCGGCCTCATCAGCGGAGACTTCCTGCTCTGTCCCAGCCGCGTCTTGTCCGCATCTCGCCCCGAGGAGCAGGTGTGCAGTTCCTGAGTGACGCGAGGCACACAAGGCCGTCTTGACCTCGCTCCTCCCGCCTCACAGCGGCAGCCTGGGCCAGGAGAGAGGGCAGCGATTCCTCCCGCGATGCCCTGGACTTGGAGAAAGGCAGCCTGGGCAGTTGCTGGGAGAATACGTGGAGATGACAAAAGCAATCACAGCTAAGAGCTGACATTGTTTATTGAGTGCTTGCCGTGCCCTGGGCCTTGTTCTGGCCCTTTCTACTGGCACTTGTTGAAGCCTCACGATAACCTTGCAAAGTGGGTTTATGAAGCACGTTTCACAGATGAGGAGACTGAGGCTCGGAGAAATGACCTGCTAGGCTCATTCAGCCAGGAAGGGGTGAGGCTGGCACTAAGGGCCATGATGCGTGACTGTTGGTGGAAAGTATTAAATGGGGAATTCTGTCCCCGAGAGACCTGATCCCAGGAACCGACTTTTGAGAAGAAGTGCCAAGTCTTGGGGCTGGCAGTGCTGAGGTCAACCAGGCCAGGCCTGGGCTGTGGTGTTCCCCCCCGGGGGACAGAGCAGAGCACTTGACCCTTCACTAAGCCCACTCGCCTCTGTGATCTCTTTGGCTCTTCGCGGCAGCCTTGGAAAGTAGGTGTTAAGATTCCCGTTTCCTAGTTGGGAAAACTGAGGCCTGAGATGGGAAGTCCCTGCCCAGCATGGAATGCCAGAGAGGGAGGAGTTGGACCCATAACTTCGACCTTGGCACCTGCAGCCTCCCCTGCCCTTTCCCCGGTGGGGGTGAGGCTGCTGTGTGGGTGTGGGGGGTGACTCACACGGGCCACGTGGGCGGGCGGGCGGGCAATGCAGCTGTGGCCGGTGGGCGTGGCCTGCCTGGCGCCGAGGGCAGGTGGCCCAGCCAGTTCTGCCTCTGATGCCTCATTCCAGCCATCCCTCTGCCTGCAATGAGAGCTTTCCACCGCCTCAGCCACAGTCCCACCCAGGGGCCTTGGGCCCCAGACATGCGGTGATCTCAGAGCGAGGGTTGCCACGACCACCCAGAACCTCACCGGGTGAGTCTTCCCTGCACAAGGCAGCTGGTCATCTCCAAGGTCCCTGGGGAGCCCAGAGCGTGGCCCTCAGAGGTCCTCTGGGCCATGTCTGCCCTTGGCCAATAGGCCTTGGGAGGAGGGTTGGAAGGAGCTTGGGCCCCAGCGAGGAGAGCAAGGCCGTGCGCTCTTGGCTGTAGGGACATGTGAGAATACAGGTCCTTACAGACTCAGGAACATTTCCCTGAGGTTTGGGAATCCTGGGGAGGGACATCTCAATCTTATCACTGCTGAGGGGCAGAGGAGAGGCTCCTGCCTCCCCAGGCTGGCCCAGGGAGGTGGCTTTCTGGGGCAGGAGTGTGATGGGAGTTCAGGATGGGAGGCGGTGGCCCCACCGCGAGAGAGAGATGGGGCCCCGGCATCTCACAGGTGCTGAGTCAGCAGCTGTGGCTCTGCGGCCTGCTCTGTCGCCCAGGAAAGACCATTTCAATCAGTGTCAGGGATTGGGAGAGAGAGGGAGGGCCAGGGCAACAAGAGAGTCCAGCAGGTGAGAACGTGAGGTTTATGGGGTGACTCAGGGAGCTAATGATAGCTGCTGCGGCCCTAGTCTGGAGGTCCCTGAGCCTCTCCTGCCCCAGAGGCCCCCGGCAGGCCACATTCTCAGGCCCAGGGAAGGCAGAGAGCAACCAGCTCTCAGGGCCACAGAGTCCTTGGGGACCACTCAGCCCACTTCTCAGAAAGGAAAACAGAGGCCCTGGGAGGGGTGAGACGCGCCCTTCATCTGTCTCCTTCATGCTCGGTGCCTCCCAGCCTTTTAGTTCACCAAAGGCCACGTGTGGATGGGGAAAGCCGTAAAGGTTGCCCGTCCTCATCAGGCCGTGACTGGACATGGGAAGGCCCAGCAGTCCCTCTCGGTGGGCTGCTCCACCTGCCTGGCCTCAAGGTTCCTGCGCTCCGGGGCCAAAGCTCTCCCTCGCCAATGCCTCCCTGATCCTGAGCCTGCTCCGTTTGAGTTGGAGGGCGGGGGACTCTCTCCAACCTGATGACATCCGGTTCCGGAAACTTCCTCCAGGAAGCTTTCCCATTGGGGTGGGATCACCAGTGGCCCCAGCTCCACCCCACCCAACTGGGTTCTTCTTACAGGAATCCATCTTCCTGCCCCCACCTATGTGTCTCTGGGTGAGTCCCCTGAGGGTGACTCAAGCTGAGAGTGGCACCCCCTGACTGCACAGTCACCACCTATCCACACAACCCTTTCCCAGCCCGAGTCCTCTCTCTGTGGCCAGCTGGCCCCCTTCCCCGTCCCTGTGGCCCCTGCAGCAGCCTCGTCCCGGCCCCTGGCTTCTGGTGTCCCCCACCCCGCAACACAGCACCCAACTCCCAGCTGCCCCCGGGGATCAGCCGTAGCTCTTTATGTTTAATAAAAACTTTATGTATTTTTTATTCATTTTTTTGAGACGGAGTCTCGCTCTGTTGCCCAGGCTGGAGTGCAGTGGCACAATCTCGGCTCACTGCAACCTCCGCCTCCCGGGTTCACGCCATTCTCCTGCCTCAGTCCAACCTCCACCTCCTGGGTTCAAGTGATTCTCCTGCCTCAGTCCAACCTCTACCTCCTGGGTTCAAGCGATTCTCCTGCCTCAGCCTCCTGAGTATCTGGGCCTACAGGTGTGCACCACCATGCCCGGCTAATTTTTTGTGTTTTAGTAGAGACAGAGTTTCACCGTGTTGCCCAGGTTGGTCTTGAACTCCTAAGCTCAGGCAATCTGCCCACCTTGGCCTCCCCAAGTGCTGGGATTAGAGGTGTGAGCCACCGTGCCCGGCTAAAGCCACAGCTCTTATGCAGTGTGCAAGGACTTCACAGGGCCCAGCCTGCCCACACAGCTTTTGTTGCCAGGGTCCCCGTGAGCTCCCCAGGTTCTCTGGCCACAGCAGCTCCCGCCACTCCTACCACTCCTGACCCTACCAGGCCGTGCCCTCTGCCCGGCTTGTCCTTCCTCCACACAGCAGCCTGTACAGTCTGTCCTGGTCTTGTTGGAAGATGTATCAGTCCCCCTTCCCCACTCCCCACACCCCTTGGGGCTCAGCACCGTGCCCAGCCCACTCTGAGCATCAATAAAGCAGGTCTGGACAGGGGGTTGGCCTCCTCCGCCTGGGGTAAGGGGACTCAGCTGCTCCCTGCAGGTGGGAGGGGAGTCTAATGGACGGCAGCCATAAGCTGGTTACACGCAGCTTTGGGAGGGCGGGGGAGATGATGGGTGTGTTGGCTGCCAAGACCACCTGGACACTGAGGAATCCAAAACACCCGAGGAGCGTGAGGCTGTGTAACTAGGAGCATAACGTCTAGAGCAAAGGAGGTGATAATCTTGCTCTGCGGAGGTCAGAACTGTTTGAGAGCTGCTCATCACGAAATCGGAGAGGGGCCTCGAGAAAACAGAGCTGGTGCCCAGGAGTCCGCCTGGGGACTGGCCGGCTGAGATGGTGTCGTGAGAGAGGATCGGGGCATGGTGGTCTCTACTGGGACACCTTCCTGGGCTCTCCTAGGACCATAGCATCAGGGGTGCTAGAGCAGGGAGCTGGGGAAGCTTTGGGGACAGCTTCTCTGTCCTTGAAGAAAGGTTGGTGACCTGGGAAGGGAGGAGTGAGCTTCCTGTCCCAGGGAGTGTGAACGGGAGCTGGATACAGCCACACGGGGATCCTAAATTCCCTGAAGCTCCCCCCGTCTCCTCAGCCTGAGCATCTGCCCTGTTGTTGTATTCCAGCCATGAATGCCCACCCCAAGGAGATGGTGCCTCTCATGGGCAAGAGAGTTGCCGCCCCCAGTGGGAACCCTGCTGTCCTGCCTGAGAAGAGGGCGGCGGAGATCACCCCCACAAAGAAGAGGTGGGTCCGGAGGGCTCGGGACTGGGACTGCGGCACTGTGAGGGGCAGGAGCAGGGGGCCTGGCAACCCCCAGGGAGCCCTCGCCTTGGGGAGACCTGAGACTCTCAGTCTCGCCTGAGGTGGCCCGGTGCCCAGCGAGGTATGACTGGGGGATGGTGCTGGGGGGAGCACAGCACACTCAGGGGGCTGAGCTGCGGTGGTCAGTGTGACTGGCACAATTAGGGAAGCCTCCTTGGAGGGATCAGGGGATGCTGAGGCAGGAGCAGTCAGGAGGGCTCCTGAGGGAGGTGAGGGATGGCTGGAGCCATCCTTGAGACGAGGAGCAGAATGCTGGGTGGAAGTTCCAGGTGACCTGGACCCTCTGCCAGGCACGTTTTCCACACACACCAACGGCTTTCCATCCACTGTGCAACCAGCCGGGTTATTCAAGCTCTTGAACTCCACCTTTGGAATGGGGACACCGGCAGTGGCACCAACGATAGGATGACGGTTCATTGGGATCAAGTCAGCAAAGTGCTCAGTGTGGCGCCTGGCACGCGGTCAGAGCTCAGCATGTGCTGGCATTGAGGGTGTTCTGTGACCCTCACCATCATCATTGTCCCCATCACTCCACGGGGTCCCTGGGAACTGGGCCGGGCTGGAATGATGAGCTTTCCTTCTTGGCTGGGGACATGGAGGAGGCCTGGAGCAGAGAAGGACGTCTCCAGGGTCGCCCGTCCCGCCCCTCTGCTGCCTCCAGTGTAGATTCTGCCCCCCCAGCTCATTCGGTGCCTCTCAAGCTGTCCCCCCAGCCCACTTCGTGTGTGCGTCCCTTGAACCCGGGGTGGCCCTGCCTCCTCTGCCTGTATCCCAGGCCCCCTTTCAGCCAGGGGTGAGCTTGGTGCTTCCCCGCTGTTAGTTGGAGCTATAATCACTGAGGTGTCCTGTGTACCAGCCCCAGGGTTGGGCTCAGGATAACGAGCTTGGGACATGGAGAGAAAAATCGCCACGCCTGCTCACAGTCTGGTGAAAGGGGAGTCGAGGAGAGAGTGGGAAGCGACCAGAGAGAGGTGAACTAGCCCCGTGGGGCCTGAAGAGCGGCAGGTTATTCTGATCCTGTAGGCAGTCTCAGGGGACTTCCTGGAGGAGGTGGTGCTAGAGAAGATGTGGAGAGGAAGGAAAAGTACATCTTGGGCAGAGAGAGATGGGAGCAGTGGCTCAGAGTGGGGGCACTGAGGTGAGGAGTCTGGTGTAGCTGAAACGTTGGGCGGTAGAAGAGTCTTTGGGGAGATGAGTCCCTTTGACTTCCTTGGCGGTCAGTCAAGGAAATTGGACAATCCTGAGGGCAGTGGGGAGCCATGGAGGGATTTTTTGTGGGAGGGAGGGCATGGTGAGATGTGCCTTTTGGAGAGGTGACTCTGGGGGATCTGCATGGATGATGGATTGGAGGAGAGGCTGACGGCAGGGAGACCATGAGGAGGCCTTTGGGAAGCCCAGGTGATAGGTGGTGATGTGTGAGCCTGGGTGGTCAGGGATAAAGAGGAGGGGACAGCACAGAGGGGTGTCAGTATCATAGGATCTGCAGGACCAGGCATGGGAGTAAGGGAGAAGGAGGAATCCCGGTGGGAGGGACTGGAGGGATGGCGAGGCCATCTCTGACATGGTGCACCACAGGAGAAGATCCAGGTCAGGAGGAATGAGCCAAATTCAGTTGTGAAATGTTGGGTAAGAGGTGCCTGAGGGACACCCAGGTGGAGGCCCCATCTTGGAATGCAAGAGGGAAAACTGGTGGAAGTGGAGCCAGACAGGTGTCGTGTGGGGCCAAGGGGGCAGCCTGGGTCTGGATGGACTTGTCCAGAGAAGGGCCGAGACATCCCTGAGCTAAGCGGGCAAGGACCACCTCCCTGGCTCTCCTCCCACTTCCCCTCCGTTCTCACTTTTCCAGGGGAGGTTTGGACCTCGGGAAAAAATTGAGGACAGAGTTTTGGGAGAATCCCAGGTTTTTTCCTCAGCAGGACCCGTCAAGCCACCTGCTCTGAGCCCATCTCCCCATTCATAGACTTAGCTCCAGGCTTAGTTCGGCAAAGCCTCCTCAGCCCAGCCAAGAGCTGAGCTTGATGTGTGTCCTGAATTGGTGTCCACTCCTCTGCCCCAAAGGCTCTCTGAGGACCCTCATGTGAAGGTTTGGGCATCCCCCTCAGAACTGAGTAGGGGACTTGGGCCTAGAGAGAAACAGAAAATATAAGAATAGGTCGGGCGCGGTGGCTCAAGCCTGTAATCCCAGCACTTTGGGAGGCCGAGGCAGGTGGATCATTTAAGGTCAGGAGTTCGAGACCAGCCTGGCCAACATGGTAAAACCCTGTCTCTACTAAAAATACAAAAATTAGCCAGGTGTGGTGGTGGGCGCCTGTAGTACCAACTACTCGGGAGGCTGAGGCAGGAGAATCGCTTGAACCCAGGAGGTGGAGGTTGCAGTGAGCCAAGATTGTGCCACTGCACTCCAGCCTGGGCAACAGAGCAAAACTCTGTCTCAAAAAAAAAAAAAAGAAAGAAAGAAAGGCCAAGTACAGTAGCTCCGCCTGTAATCCCAGAACTTTGGGAGGTCAAGGTAGGTGGATCACAAGGTCAGGAGTTTGAGACTAGCCTGGCCAACATGGTGAAACCCTGTCTCTACTAAAAAAAACTACAAAAATTAGGTGGGTATGGTGGTAGGCACCTGTAATCCCAGCTACTTGAGAGGCTGAGGCAGGAGAATTGCTTGAACTTGGGAGCTGGAGGTTGCAGTAAGCCGAGATTGTGCCACTGCACTCTAGCCTGGGTGACAGAGCAAGATTCTGTCTTAAAAAAAAAAAAAGGGAAAAATATATATAAATTACAGGTGAAGAAAGAGGGCAATGCTGACCCCTAAGGAAACAGGTGCTAATGGTGGAATCAAAAGCACCAGGGAGTCTGGAGATGGGAGAGACTTTTGGACCTGAGAGTGTTCCTGAACTATCATGCCATTCCCTGACAGCAGCTGTCATCTTTGCTTCCTTCCTGGACCCTGGAAAACTGATGCCCAGGGTCAGAGATGCAGACTGATGGAGGTTGTGGAGCCACTGGCCTTGCAGAGCCCAGAGCACTTGGGCATTTCTTGGCACAAAGCAAATGAATGGGCAGTCTCCTTCCCAGCCCTGGACTGTTCAGGGATAGTTCTTTGACTTCAAAGGAACAGAAATGCAGTAGAAATGGTATAGAATTGTCTGCTCACCTGAGTCAACCACACCCAGCTGGTGCCCTTTGGTCTGGAGAGAAGGCAGGAAGAAACAAACATCGCCTACAGCAGGTCAGCAGCCAGGGTGTCACAGGGCTAAGGCCTTGCCACGTGCTTATGACGCTGGGTGGGATGTGGTGTGTAAAGTGACCAGTAGAGCAAGTACAGGACAGACCCTCACAGTCTAGCAGCTGCTTTGCCCCAGGAGTTAGGTCTTTGCCCAACAGTTGGGGTCCTTCCCAGCCCTGCGCTTATCACTGTCTTCTCATGTCTGGTGCTCCAGCTGACAAGGGCTTCCTTCTCCAGACATAGACCTCCCCTTCTCCTGAGGCTTTCTCATGCTGTTCTGCCTTTGGGGCTTTTCCCAAACCAGAGGATGGTGTCAAGACCCAGACCACATCCCACCCCAAAAGAGCACAGAGCCCTCCCTGATCCCTGTCTTCAACTGGAAGGATCTTCTCTTCCTCTGAGCTCCCGTAGCCCAACCTCTCTCTGAAGAGGTTCACGTGGTCATTGGGATGATGTGTTAGCTCTGGTTGAGATCTCTGAGCGTGGGGTCCCTGGAAGGTTCATCTCTTCCCTTCTGTCTCCCTGAGTTTCTTACGCAGAGGACATTAGTAGCTTTTGAGTAAGTAGGTGAGTCAATAAAAGGGCAGGCAGGAGGCCGGGTGCGGTGGCTCACGCCTGTAATCCCAGCACTTTGGGAGGCCAAGGCAGGTGGATCACGAGGTCAGGAGATCGAGACCATCCTGGCTAACACGGTGAAACCCCATCTCTACTAAAAATACAAAAAACTAGCTGGGTGTGGTGGCGGGCACCTGTAGTCCCAGCTACTTGGGAGGGTGAGGCAGGAGAATGGCGTGAACCTGGGAGATGGAGCTTGCAGTGAGCCGAGATCGTGCCACTGCACTCTAGCCTGGGTGACAGAGCGAGACTCCGTCTCAAAAAAAAAAAAAAGAAAAGAAAAAAAGAGCAGGCAGGAAAATGATGAGCTGGTGAGCAAGCAGCTGGGTGGCCCAGCACGGCCCTTGGCATACATGAGGACACTATGGAACGATGAGGAAATGCTTCTTCCTTTCCCTCGGGTTCTCAGCCTCAGGTCTGGAGTGGATACATATTCTTGTGATACGGCTTTCTGGACCATCTTTGGGTCCCTGTGGACTCTGAGAGAAGGCCTTGAGTAGGTAGGGAGGTAGGGCAGAGACAAAGGACTGCTCCTCATCTTCTTGTGAGAGATTGGGAAGGGGATGAGGCTTAGGAGAGGTAAAGGCTTTAAGCAGCTGAGAGCACAGTGGAAGTCACCTGAAGGATGCAACCTCCCAACATTTTGGTTTAAGGTTATGTAGGTTTACTTGCTTATTGGTCCTGTCCACCTATCCTCCCCTCCCAATTACTTATTATCCATCCATCCATCTATCATTTATTCACCTATCCATCATCTATTCATCCATCCATCCATCCATCCATCATCCATCCACTCATCTACCCATCATCCATCCATCATCCATCCATCCATATATCATCTGTATATCCATCCATCATCCATCCACTCATCTACCCATCCAATCATCCATCCATCCATCCATCATCCATTCACTCATCTACCAATCCCATCATCCATCCATCCATCCATCCATCATCCATCCATCCATCCATCCATCATCCATCCACTCATCTACCCATCCCATCATCCATCCATCCATCCATCCATCCATCCATCCATCCATCTGTCATTTATTCACCCATCAATCATCTATTCATCAATCCATCAATCATTTATTCATCCATCCATCCATCATCCATCCACTCATCTACCCATCCCATCATCCATCCATCCATCCATCATCCATTCACTCATCTACCCATCCCATCATCCATCCATCCATCCATCCATCATCCATCCACTCATCTACCCATCCCATCATCCATCCATCCATCCATCCATCTGTCATTTATTCACCCATCAATCATCTATTCATCCATCCATCAATCATTTATTCATCCATCCATCCATCATCCATTCACTCATCTACCCATCATCTATCCATTTTCCATCCACCCATCCATATATCCATCCATCCATCATCCATCCACTCATCTACCCATTCCATCATCTATCCATCCATCCATCCATCCATCCATCCATCATCTATCCGTCATCCACCCATCCCTCATTCTATCATCTCTCCATTATTCATTCATCCATTTATCTGGGCATCTATACAACCAACCATCCTTCCTTCCACTCATTTGTCTTTCACTCATTATCTATCCTCTCACTCATTCACCTATGAAGACTTCTGAGCATTAGGACCAGTGTTGGGAATCAAGGATAATTCAACTGTAGTCTTTGCCATTGAGGAATGTACAGCTGTAGGATGGTGTATTGTCCAGAGTGTGGAAAATCATGGCCTCACTGTACTATTTCTTGGTCAGTTCTGACCAACTTACTGGAACAACAGCTCTGGAAGGGACGGAAATTTTGTCCACTGTTCACTACTGTATCCCCAGCTGCAGAAACAGTGCCTGGCACATTGTAGATGCTCAATAAATATTTGTGGAGTAAATGCACCACTGAGAAATGCAGACAGGTAGGGTGATGGGGAGCAGGGGAGGGAGTGGACCGACAGTCTTGGGGAAAAAGCTGTGGGTATAGGGCTTGGAGCTCTGTCTGGAGATAATTTGGCAAATCTCAACCAGGACGTTTTGGGACTGAACCACCAGCAAATGTGTTTGGAGTTTCTGGGTCAGGCTGCGGTTGCAGAGTGACTACTGTAGGGCGAAAGTTCTGGGGTGCTGCAGGGCTGCAGGGAAGTGGCAATCAGACTGGTTGACCTCCGATGTCCACTTCAGCTGGACGTTCCGTAAGAGGACGACCCCAGAACTGCCCTGGCTCCAGGTTCCAGGCCTTAGCAATCATCTGGCCCAACCATCATCCATTCAGGTGAAGATGACTGGCCCAGAGAGGGCAAGTGACCATCTGGGGTCACACAGGAGGGAGAGGCAGAGCTGGACTAGAACCCAGGCTTTAGTTCCCAGGCAAGGGTTTAACTCCTCTCTTTGTCTTCCCTTTTGGAAGAAGAGTTTGACTGGTAGCTCAGGTCAGAAGGTTCCTTTTGGTGGGCAGGAGACTGGCAGGTGAGGCAGGTGAGACTGGCAGCCAGTACTTCCCTCCACCCCACGTAGCCCCATCTCTGGATTAGCACTGAACCTTTCAGGCTTGTCTGTGGCTGGAAGAAAGGGCAGGGATTCCTCGGGCAAGCCCGGGGTCTCTCCTGCTTGCCCCACCCTAGGAAGTGGCTGTGCCAAGCAGCCTCCCTTTGGGGCCAAGCCCTAGAGCTAGTTTAGCTGGAAGGCGGCTCAGATTGCTAAGGCGAGAGCAAAGAAGCGCAGATTGTGGTATGGACTGTGAGCCTGGACATAGGGAAGCAGGTTCTTTGACCAACTTGGCTTTTACCCTGGGGGGTGACCATGGATGAGCTGCTTCTCCATACTGAGCCTCAGTTCTCTCGTCTGCAGAATGGGGCCACAGTCTCTTCCCTGCTACCCTCCCTCCTGAATCTGACACGGCTGAGACTGCCCTTTGGGAGCTCTTCTGTAGTCTTGTGAGGAAGGAAGGGCCACGCTGGTACTTCCGGACCTGAGGACGAAGGAGGCAGCAAAGGTGCTTAGGAGCCCTGGGCGCCTGGAGAGGCCCTGCTGGTCAGGAGGCCGCAGTCCCTGGCCAGGACACAGAGGCTGCAGTTGTCCTGTAGCAGCTGCAGGGCAGGAGGGTTGCTGCCACCGAGATCGCCCTCAGCCTGATCCTCACAGTCCGGGTTGTCGTCAGC
Source organism: Macaca fascicularis (assembly GCF_037993035.2). Taxonomy (NCBI): domain Eukaryota; kingdom Metazoa; phylum Chordata; class Mammalia; order Primates; family Cercopithecidae; genus Macaca; species Macaca fascicularis. The sequence continues at coordinate 3,591,237 of NC_088390.1, read as the reverse complement.
CGGAAGGCTCTTCTCTGTGCGTGTGATTGTGTTTCCAAGGACATGGGTGCCTGAGTTTGTGGGTGTGTCTGAAGGTGGAACTGGGCTGTGTCTGGCTGGGAGTCACATCTTGGGTGTATGTCTTGCTTCTCATAGGCCAGTGTCTCTCCTTCTCTGGGGCTCAGCCAGGCCACAGGGCCCTGGGCCTCTGTCTGTCTTCTCCCAGCCCAAGGAGAAAACTGCCTTTGCCCTGTGCCTCCCCTCACTGCTCCCCTCCACTGCTCCCCTCCACTGCTCCCCTCCACTGCCCCCCTCCACTGCTCCCCTCCACTGCTCCCCTCCACTGCCCCCCTCCACTGCCCCCTCCACTGCCCCCCTCCACTGCCCCCCTCCACTGCCCCCCTCCACTGCTCCCCTCCACTGCTCCCCTCCACTGCCCCCCTCCACTGCTCCCCTCCACTGCCCCCCTCCACTGCCCCCCTCCAATGCCCCCCTCCACTGCTCCCCTCCACTGCCCCCCTCCACTGCTCCCCTCCACTGTCCCCCTCCACTGCTCCCCTCCACTGCCCCCCTCCACTGCCCCCCTCCACTGCCCCCCTCCACTGCCCCCCTCCACTGCTCCCCTCCACTGCCCCCCTCCACTGCCCCCCTCCACTGCTCCCCTCCACTGCCCCCCTCCACTGCCCCCCTCCACTGCCCCCCTCCACTGCTCCCCTCCACTGCCCCCCTCCACTGCTCCCCTCCACTGCTCCCCTCCACTGCTCCCCTCCACTGCCTGAGATGGTTTCCTGGCTTTTCCTTCTCCACAGAGAATTCCCAGCCCTGTCCTCTGACCCCTCAAGTCCTTCCTGCTCTAGATCAGCCTTTTTTTTTTTTTCTAGAGGAGTCTCCCTCTGTCCCCCAGGCTGGAGGGCAATGGCACGATCTTGGCTCACTGCAACCTCCACCTCCTGGGTTCAAGAGATTCTTCTGCCTCAGCCTCCCATGTCGATGGGATTACAGGCGCCTGCCACCACGCCTGGCTACTTTTTGTATTTTTAGTAGAAATGGGGTTTCACCACATTGGCCAGGCTGGTCTCGAGCTCCGGACCTCAAGTGATCCTCCAGCCTCCACCTCTCGAAGTGCTGGGATTACAGACTTGAGCCGCCGCGCCCAGCCTAGATCAGCCATTTTCAGCCCGTTTTCTGCTGTGACAAACAGCACAAGTGCTGATCAACGGGGGCAAGTATAACTCTGGCCATCTCCCTCTCCCTCAAGAGCCAGGAAGGCCCACATAGATCTGAGTCTAGGGACTGCCCCTCAGAAGGGTACTGACTTCAGACCTGAGGCCGGGGGCGGGTAGGTGGTGACGGGAAAACCCAGCTCCCAGCACCATCTTCCCCATCCTTGAGGTGTCCTTTGTAGCTGGAGGTGGCTGCAGACAGGGCAACCTGGCTCAAGTGTTAGACCCCCCTCTGTAGAGACTCAGGTTCATCCACCCAGTATTTCTAGCAAGGAGAGTCACCCAGACTCAGTTTTGTTTTGTTTTGTTTTTGAGAAGGAGTCCTGCTCTGTCACCCAGGCAGTAGCACGATCCCGGCTCACTGCAACCTCTGCCCCCCGGGTTCAAGCAATTCTCCTGCCTCAGCCTCCTGAGTAGCTGGGATTACAGACGCACGCCACCACACTCAGCTAATTTTCGTATGTTTAGTAGACCCAGGGTTTCGCCAGGTTGGCTGGTCTCAAACTCCTGACCTCAACTGATCTGCCCATTTCGACCTCCCAAAGTGCTGGGATTACAGGGATTAGCCACCGCACCCGGCCTAGCCCAGCTTTGAATCTGGACTTTGCTACCTATCTGCTGTGTGACCTTGGGCAAGTTGCTTTATCTACAGATAGAAGCCACACGTCTCCATGGGAGGCCTTCCTCACCTTGACATTGTAAATTAGCAGCTAATTGACACTACAGGACAAGAGGAGACTAGAAATTGTCCTCCCTCACCTGCCCCCACCGAGACAAATGCATGTCTGGCTGCTTCCCCATGCGTCTGTTTTTTTTTTTTTTTTTTATGAGATGGAGTCTCGCTGTGTCACCAAGGCTGGAGTGGAATGGCATGATATTGGCTCACTGCAACCTCCACCTCCCAGGTTCAAGTGATTCTCCTGCCTCAGCCTCCCGAGTAGCTGGGATTACAGGCGCCCGCCACCATGCCCGGCTAATTTTTGTATTTTTAGTAGAGACGGGGTTTCTCCATATTGGTCAGGCTGGTCTCGAACTCCCGACTTCAGGTGATCTGCCCGCCTTGGCCTCCCAAAGTGCTGGGATGACAGGCATGAGCCACTGTGCGTCTATGTTTATCTTTTGTTAAGTGCAGATTTACTGAGCGCAAGATGAATCTGTAATTGACTGTTTCCTCTACCTGCCCCTTTTCACATGCAACACATGTACTCAGCAAACAGAATCGAAGCCTCACAAGAACGTGGCCCTATGCTCCCTGTTTCTTTCTTTTCTTCCTTCCTTCCTTCCTTCCTTCCTTCCTTCCTTCCTTCCTTCCTTCCTTCCTTCTTTCCTTCCTTCTTTCCTTTTTTCTTTTTTCTTTTTTTTTGAGACAGAGTCCTGCTCTGTCACACAGGCTGGAGTGCAGTGGCATGATCTCAGCTCACAGCAACCTATGCCTCCCGGGTGCAAGCGATTCTCCTGTCTCAGCCTCCAGCGTAGCTGGGATTACAGGTGTGTGCCGCCATACCTGGCTACTATTTTTTTTTTTTTTTTTTTTGCATTTTAAGTAGAAACGGGGTTTCACCATGTTGGCCAGGGCTGGTCTCCAACTCCTGACCAGAGGTGATCTGCCCGCCTCAGCCTCCCAAGGTGCTGGGATTATAGCCCCTGCACCCGGCCTGCTCCCTCTTTTTTTTTTTTTTTTTTCTTTCCTCCTTCCTCTCCTGCCCACTTTCGCCTTTAAATATTGAGGCCCTCAAAATCCTGTTCAGAGGAGAAAGCGTGGGCCACAGATCCTGCTGGGGCTTGTGTGTCTTTTTCCTGGGTGTGTCCTCAACCTTGGCAAAATAAACCTCTACATCAACCAGGCTCGCCTCAGTCCTTTTCTTCGGTTGTTCACACTTGACCGGCAGCTCCCTGGAGACCATCTGTGAAATGTAGGTGATAATGACAGTGACCATCTCCGAGGGCTCCCGGGAGGGCTGGGCAAGGCCATTTGGGCTCAGAGCTGGTCAGGGTGTGTGCTCAGCATGGGGGCACCCTCTGTGGCCGGGAGGCAGGACACAGGCAGACAGGCTCTGCCTGGTTCGGCCCTGACGAACTTCCTCCATGTTCCCTCAGTGCACACTTCTTCCTGGAGATAGAAGGGTTTGAGCCCAACCCCGTGGCTGCCAAGACCTCTCCCCCTGTCTTCTCCAAGCCCATGGATTCCAACATCCGGCAGTGGTGAGTATGGGCCCCAGCCCAACCCCCTGCCCTGGGCCCAGCCCTCAGCTCCAGAATGTGGCCAGTGACTTGCCCTGGTAATGGGGCCAGGCCTGGCTGTGGCATGCTACCACTGTCTATTATAAAACTTTATTATTATTTATTTATTTGAGACAGAGTGTCGCTCTGTTGCCCAGGCTGGAGTGCAGTGGCCCAATCTCAGCTCACTGCAGCCTCCACCTCCTGGGTTTAAGTGATTCTCCTGTCTCAGTCTCCCAAGTAGCTGGGATTACAGGCACATGCCACCACGCTTGGCCAGTTTTTGTATTTTTAGTAGAGACGATTTAGTAGAGACAGTTTAGTTTCACCATGTTGACCAGGCTGGTCTTGAACTTGCGACCTCAAGTAATCCACCTGCCTCGGCCTCCCAAAGTGCTGGGATTACATGCATGAGCCACCTCATCCGGCCCATTTTATTTTTTTTATTTTTATTTATTTATTTATTTTTTTTGAGACGGAGTCTCCCTCTGTCGCCCAGGCTGGAGTGTAGTGGCCTGATCTCAGCTCACTGCAAGCTCCGCCTCCTGGGTTCACGCCATTCTCCTGCCTCAGCCTCCCGAGTAGCTGGGACTACAGGCGCCCGCCACCTCGCCCGGCTAGTTTTTTGTAGTTTTAGTAGAGACGGGGTTTCACCGTGTTAGCCAGGATGGTCTCGATCTCCTGACCTCGTGATCCACCTGTCTCGGCCTCCCAAAGTGCTGGGATTACAGGCTTGAGCCACCGCGCCCGGCCCCGGCCCATTTTAAAACTTTAAAACCCTCTCTGTTCCCTCCGCCAACACCTCCAGCATCTCTGGCAACTGTGATGACATGGACTCCCCCCAGTCTCCTCAGGATGATGTGACAGAGACCCCATCCAATCCCAACAGCCCCGGGTAAGTCTGCCCCTCCCCCTCCTCCCACTGTGCCCACTCAGGCTGGGGGTGCCAGAGAGGCAGGATCCAGGGGCCTGCAGGAAAGAGAAAGAATCCACCATTCCTGGGGATTGGGACAAGTGGAGTCATGGGTCCATGACAGGTAGGACGTGCTGGGGGAAGGAGTGGAGTATTGCATTTTATAAAACCCATTCATTATGAAACATTCAAACAGCAGGACGCAGTGGAACAAGAACTGTAGCACGATACTGTTTTTGTGAACTAAAAATACATGGCCAGGTGCGGTGGCTCACACCTGTCATCCCAGCACTTTGGGAGGTCGAGGCAGGCAGATCATGAGGTCAGGAGTTCAAGACCAGTCTGACCAACATGGTGAAACCCCGTCTCTACTAAAAATACAAAAATTAGCCGGGCGTGGTGGTGCATGCCTGTAATCCCAGCTACTCAGGAGGCTGAGGCAGGACAATTGCTTGCACCCTGGAGGTGGAGGTTGCAGTGAACTGAGATTGTGCCATTGTATTCCAGCCTGGGTGAGAGAGCAAGACTCTGTCTCAAAAAAAAAAAAAAAGAAAAGAAACAAAATACGTGTGCCCAATATCCATATGCATTTTGCAAGAACACGTGGAAACAAAAGGAGATCATCCTGGCTAACCCAGTGAAACCCTGTCTCTACTAAAAATACAAAACATTAACCGGGCGTGGTGGCAGGTGCCTGTAGTCCCAGCTACTCAGGAGGCTGAGGCAGGAGAATGGCATGAACCCAGGAGGCAGAGCTTGCGGTGAGCCGAGATGGCACTACTGCACTCCAGCCTGGGCGACAGAGCAAGACTCTGTCTCAAAAAAGAAAAAAAAAAAATCGAGACCATCCTGGCCAACATGGTGAAACCCTGTTTCCACTAAAAATATAAAAATTAGCCAGGCGTGGTGGCGGGCGCCTGTAGTCCCAGCTACTCAGGAGGCTGAGGCTGGAGAATGGCATGAACCCGGGAGGCGGAGCTTGCAGTGAGCCGAGATGGCGCCACTGCACTCCAGCCTGGGCGACAGAGCAAGACTCTGTCTCAAAAAAGAAAAGAAACAAAAGGAGACATCAACGGTTACCACGGTTACTTATCTGGAGTGGGAGGACAGGGAAGGATAGATTTAAAAAGTTCAAACAACATAAAATATGAAATCTCATATTTTCAAGGTAATGTCTATTAACAGGCATAGATCCTTCCTGATCATTACTGCATGCAGCCAAATACAGGTATTTTGACAGAATGTGATTGCATGTGGATTACAAGGGGAGCCAGATGGGTCCACACAGCCCAGGGGTTTGCAGGCGTTGTGACAGGCATGGGAGATGTTGGCGGCAGGTGCAGCGCCCTGCAGGCAGCTCTGGCGGGCAAAAGGAGAGATTGAGCTTGAGAGGACGTGTGTGGTGAGTTGGAAACATTTTCTGGCTCAGTGCACACCTGGCCAAGGAAGAGCAGAGGAGGAAAAAGAGGCGGCTGAAGAAGCGCATCTTTACAGCCGTGTCTGAGGGCTGCGTGGAGGAGCTGGTGGAGCTGCTGGTGGAGCTACAGGAGCTTTGCAGGCGGCGCCATGACGAGGATGTGCCTGGTGAGTGTCTGAGCCTGGCAGAGGGTACGGGGCTGGGGCCCCGCTTGACTTCCGTTGTCCATCTTCCCCTCCCCTCACCAACCCGTGGGGCTGGAGCGTGAGGGGCCTTGAATTCTGGCGAGGGACTTTGAACTTGACTCCAAGGAGAATGGGGAACCACAGAAAGGTTTGGGCAGGTGAGAGTCGGACGAGAGTTGGGGGGTGAAGCTGGAGAAGGCCACTGTTCAGGCAGGGCTGGGACCCTGAAGCAGGGCTTGAGAAGGGGAACAGTTCTGGGCAGCTCCTCAGCCAGTAGCACGGGCAGGACTTGAGGACCTGGGGAGTGAGGGACAGGGGGTCCAGCATGGTGCCATTTAGACTTGGGTAGCCTGGTGGCTGGTGGAGCCCTGGGTGTGCAGGGACCAGTGCAGTATCAGGTTGATGGGGAGGCCATGAGCTGAGCTTTATTTGCAGGACACGAGGAGGGGGCAGGCTGGAGACAGAGGTTCTGGGGTGGACAGTGGGAAGCCACACCGTGGGGAAAGAGTAAAAGGCCTCAGATAAGGCTCCCATGGGCCACAGAGAGCAAGGAGCCAGCAAAGGAGACGGAGGAGGAACAGCTGGAGAGGGAGGAGGAGAGCGGCCAAGTGTGAGACCTGGGAGCAGGGTGTAGAGCAGGGACTTGAGGTCTGCGGCTGCAGCTCCCACACTCTCTGAGCTGGGCGGGCCAAGGGCAGCCGGGCCCCGCCTGTAGCTCCGTCCCACGGCCCTGCCTGCAGACTTCCTCATGCACAAGCTGACGGCCTCCGACACGGGGAAGACCTGCCTGATGAAGGCTTTGTTAAACATCAACCCCAACACCAAGGAGATCGTGCGGGTCCTGCTTGCCTTTGCCGAAGAGAACGACATCCTGGGCAGGTTCATCAATGCCGAGTACACAGAGGAGGCCTACGAAGGTATCCTGCCCACAGAGGGGCTGTGCAGACAGGAGTCTCTGAGGGTGAAGGGCTGCGGGGCCGCAGGGCCACTGCTGGCCAGGCCACGTGGAGGCATGGCTGCCACTGAGGAGCCCCAAGCATGTAGCATGGTGCCCGGGAAGCTTCAGGTACCTCTCTCTTTCTTCCTTCATTCTGCAAATAATTTTGAGCACTGGTTCCATGCCAGGCATTGTTTTTGGCATGGGCATGCATTGGTGAATAATACAGGTTAAAGTCACTGCTCTAAGGCTGGGCACGGTGGCTCACGCCTGGAATCCCAGCACTTTGGGAGGCTGAGGCGGGTGGTTCATCTGAGGTCAGGAGTTCAAGACCAGGCTGACCAACATGGTGAAACCCCGTCTCTACTAAAAATACAAAAATTAGCCAGGCATGGTGGCGGGCGCCTGTAATCCCAGTTACTTGGGAGGTTGAGGCAGGAGAATCACCAGAACCCAGGAGGAGGAGGTTGCAGTGAGCTGAGATTGCCATCGCACTCCAGCCTAGGCAACAGAGCAGAACTCCATCTCAAAATAAATAAATAAGTAAAGAAAGAAAGAAAGAAAGAAAGCAAGCAAGAAAGAATCACTGCTCTAAATAAGATAATTTTAGATTAAAAATATTATGAAAATAAATGGAGATAGTGTGACAGAAAGTGACTGGGGGAGGGCAACTTCAGCGTGGACAGTCAGAGTGGTCGCCTTTGGCCTGAGGCTGACATGATGAGAAGGATCAGGGCAAAAGCCTCAAGATGGGACTGAGCTTGGCACATGGTTGAGCAATGAAAAGAAGGCTGGAAGTGAGGCAAGACAGCTGGGCAGGGGCCACCAAAAGTCAACAGTTAGCATCATCATCATCATCATTAACTGTCCCCAACTGGGTCTCAATTTTGTGGATTTCTTTGTAAGTGGGCCAGAGAGGGTGCTGGGAGAGCAAATCTGGGAGAGTGGCTCCCTCCCAGGAAATCCACTGGGGAAAATCAGTGAGATGTGTCTTTATTCGAGTTTTGGAGTCAGTCAACAGCGCTTTAGGGTCTTATGAGGTGCTTGTGGCAAAAATGATTGGCTTAATTATAATTGGATGCCGTCTGGCTGATATGCTGGGGGCACTAGATGTTTGAGCTTTTTTGGTTTTTGTTTTTTTGAGACAGAGTCTCGCTCTGTTGCCTAGGCTGGAGTGCAATGGCGCGATCTTGGTTCACTGCAACCTCTGCCTCTCAGGTTCAAGCAATTCTCCTGCGTCAGCCTCCCAAGTAATCGGGATTACAGGCGCCCGCCACCATGCCTGGCTAATTTTTTTGGATTTTTAGTAGAGACAGGGTTTCACCAATTTGGCCAGGCTGGTCTCAAATTCCTGACCTCAGGTGATCCACCTGTCTTGGCCTCCCAAAGTGCTGGAATTACAGGCGTGAGCCACCACGACCTGCCACATTTTAGCTTTTTCCAGGTGGGAGTTTAGCTTTGGCCCTTAACCCTTCTCATGGGAGAAAGTAACTGTGATTTATTATTTGAACTCTGCAGACTTTCAAAAGCATTTTTTGTTATATTATAAGAAAAAGTAAAGGATTGTGACAAACTAGAAGGTATGGAGTGGAAGAGAGGAAACCTAGGGAAGACTGCTGCAGCTGAGTGCCAAACTGCACACTGAGCTGCCTGGTAGCCAATGCAAAGAGAGAAACTGGATGAACCATATCACATTCTCAGCCTGTCTCTAGGGAGTTGACAGTAGTCCTGTAGACAGGGAGGTTCAGGCCAGTGCCTCAAGCTTGCTTGTCCTAATTCTTCTCCCTTTTCAGTCCCCTTTGTCTCCTCCTTTCTTCTTGTCAGTATTACAGGACTTATGAGCTACCCTTTGCTAGCAACATGTTTCCTTTGAGGGCAAGGATGAAGTCTGTTGCCTATAGTTGATTTCCTGGTGTCCTTAGGGTCTCACATAAGAGATACTTAGTGTGTATTTTTTGAATGAGTGAATAAAAGAAGGTTGTTAGTGTTTCTATGAAGGCTTTGCTGTCCTGGTCACAAATCCTTACCTCTCCCTGTTCTCAACCTCCCCTTTCCCTCTCCTTTCATAAATCTGCCTCTTGCTGGGGCGAGGAGGTCTGGGGGGCTGCGGGGACCTCCTCTGTCTCTGAATGGTAGGAGGAGCCATTTATTCTTGTCTCCCTGGAAACCAACCCCACCACCTGCTGGTGGTGCCTGCCTTCCTCTCAGCATTTCCTCCACCTGGAGCAGAGGGGCTCCAGGACCAGCAGAGTAGCATTCTTCCACACTTTGGGCAGGACCCAAGGTGACCACTCTGGCTATCCACTCGAAACATGCCCTTCCCCAGTCGTGTTCTGTCACACTACCTTCATTTATTTTCATAGCATTTTAAATCTAAAATTACCTTATTTAGAGCAGTTACTTTATTTATTTATTTATTTATTGAGATGGAGTTACGCTCTGTCACCCAGGCTGGAGTGCAGTGGCGCAATCTCAGCTCACTGCAACCTCTGCCTCCCAGGTTCAGGTGATTCTCCTGCTTCAGCCTCCCAAGTAGCCAGGACTACAGGCAACTGCCTTGCCTCTCTGAGTCTCAGTTTCCCCACTGGGCAAAGGCAAATATTTCCTCCCCATGCTGCTAAGGGGAACCAATCACAACTTTATTAATATCATTTTAAAGCATTTTATCAGAGGCCTTCAGAGTTTTACTTTTTTAAGCAATTCTTCAATTAAGACATTTTTATTATAAAAAATTTAAACATGAGTTAAGATATTAGCATAATAAACCTCTACACATCCATCATCAGATTCAATATATTTATTTTTATTATTTTACTTTATTTATTTATTTATTTATTTATTTATTTAGAGACAGGGTCTCACTCTGTTGGGCGGGCTGGAGTGCAGTGGCACGATCACGGCTCACTGCAGCCTTGACATCCCTGGGCTCAGGTAATTTTCCCACCTCAGCCTCCCAAGTAGCTGGGACTATAGTTGATTTCCTGGTGCCCTTACGGTCTCACATAAGAGTTACTTAGTGGCCGGGGGCGGTGGCTCATGCCTGTAATCCCAGCACTTTGGGAGGCTGAGACGGGCGGATCACGAGGTCAAGAGATTGAGACCATCCTGGCTAACACGGTGAAACCCCGTCTCTACTAAAAAATACAAAAAAAACTAGCCAGGCGAGGTGGTGGGCGCCTGTAGTCCCAGCTACTTGGGAGGCTGAGGCAGGAGGATGGCGTAAACCGGGGAGGCAGAGCTTGCAGTGAGCTGAGATCTGGCCACTGCACTCCAGCCTGGGCGACAGAGCGAGACTCCATTTAAAAAAAAAAAAAAAAAAAAAAGGAGATACTTAGTATGTATTTTTTGAATGAGTGAATAAAAGAAGGTTGTTAGTGGTTCTATGAAGGCTAATTTTTCTATTTGTTACGGAGATAGGGTTTTACCATGTTTCCCAGGCTGGTCTGTAACTCCTGGGCTCAAGCAATCCTCCCGCCCCTGCCTCTCAGTGATAGGGTCACACACATGAGCCACCACACCCGGCCTAACAATTTATTTTTAATTACATCCACATCACAGGAATAGCGTTTTTTTTTTTTGAGACAGAGTTTCACTCTTGTTGCCCAGGCTGGAGTGCAATGACACGATCTCAGCTCACCGCAACCTCTGCCTCCTGGGTTCAAGCGATTCTCCTGCCTCAGCCTCCTGAGTAGTTGGGATTACAGGCATGCACCACCATGCCTGGCTAATTTTGTATGTTTAGTAGAGACAGGGTTTCTCCATGTTGGTCAGGCTGGTCTCGAACTCCCAAACTCAGGTGATCCACCTGCCTCGGCCTCCCAAAGTGCTGGGATTACAGGAGTGAGCCACCGCGCCTGGTTTAGAGTTTCATTGTAAAGCAGCCCAGCATTTTACATAAGTTTTTTTTTTTTTTTAAGTCCTTTACCCATATATAGAAAATTCCTTAAAAGGAGTTTTCTAGGCCTTTGACATATGTGTGTGTATATGTGCACACAGAAAAAGTTTTACTGATTTAACATAAAATAGTATCATACTGTCTATATTCTACAAGTTTTTTTTTTTATTAACTATATGTCTTAGAGTGCTTCTTATGCCAAAACATGAAAGTCTAGCTTCTTTTCACCAGCTTGGTCTGCAGTTGCGGCCACACCCTGGCTAATTTCACCACTCCGCCATTGACAGACACTCAGGTGTTTCCAACCGTGTTGTTGTGACACTCTCACAGTGCACGATCTTGTCTATGACCCTGTGCACAGGTGCACATTTGTTTTTAAAAATATTTTGAATTGGGATATTTGGGTTCAAGTGCATGTACATTTGACGTTATAATAGTGGCCAGGTGCGGTGGCTCATGCCTGTAGTCCCAGCACTTTGGGAGGCCGAGGCGGGAGGATCACCTGAGGTCAGGAGTTTGAGACCAGCCTGACCAACATGGTGAAAACCCGTCTCTACTAAAAATACAAAAACTAGTCGGGTGTGGTGGGGCACGCTTGTAATCCCAGCTACTTGGGAGGCTGGGGCAGGAGGATCGCTTGAACCTGGGAGGCGGGAGTTGCAGGGAGCCGAGATCGTGCTACTGCACTCCAGCCTGGGCAACACAGCAAGACTCTGTCTCAAAAAAAAATTTTTTTTAAATAAATAAATAAAAGTTATAATAGTTATTGCCAAACTTGTCTCTAAAAGATACTAATTTACTCTCTCCCCACAACAGACTACAGAAATACTCATTTCCTACTCATCACTAATACTGCAAATTATCCTTTTTTTTTTTTGGTCTTTTCCAGTCTGGGGGTGAAAAGGGTTAACTCTGTCGGTTCTGATTTTCATTTTCCTGATCACCACTGATTCCAAACATCTTTCACTTTGTTTAGTTACTGTGTGTCTTCTCCCCTGTGAGGTGCTTGTTGATCATCTTAGTTTTCTTTTAGGTTGTTTGTCTTTCTATTGATTCGTAGGTGCTTTTAATATATTACAAACTTTTAAAAACACATTGCCTTTTTTTTTTTTTTTGAGATGGAGTCTCGCTCTGTTGCCCAGGCTGGAGTGCAGTGGTGCAATCTCGGCTCACTGCAAGCTCCGCCTCCCGGGTTCACATCATTCTCCTGCCTCAGCCTCCCGAGCAGCTGGGACCACAGGTGTCCGCCACCACGCCTGGCTGATTTTTTGTATCTTTTAGTAGAGACGAGGTTTCACCGTGTTAGCCAGGATGGTCTCGATCTCCTGACCTCGTGATCCGCCCATCTCAGCCTCCCAAAGTGCAGGGATTACAGGCGTGAGCCACCGCGCCTGGCTGCCTTTTTTTTTTTTTTTTTTTTTTAAGACAGAGTCTCGCTCTCTAGCCCAAGCTGGAGTGCAGTGGCGCGATCTCCACCTCCTGAGTTCAAGTGATTCTCCTGTTTCAACCTCCCAAGTAGCTGGGACTACAGGCGTGCACCACCACACTCGGCTAATTTTTTTGTGTTTTTGGTAGAGATGGGGTTTTGCCATGTGGGCCAGGCTGGTCTTGAACCCCTGACCTCAAGTGATCCACCCACCTCAGCCTCCCAAAGTGCTGGGATTACAGGTGTGAGCCACCGTGCCCGGTCCAAAAACACATTGCCTTTTTATATATCTCAAATATTTTCCCCAGCCTATCACTTGTCTTTAACTTTCATTAGGATGCATTCAGGAATACAGAAATCTCCGATGTAGGGGGATTGCTTGAGCTCAGGAATTCAAGACCAGCCTGGGTAACACGGCAAGATCCTGTCTCTATAAAATATTTTAAAAATAAGCCAGGAGCGGTGGTGCAGGCCTGTAGTCCACACATGTGTGTGTATATATGTACACAGAAATAGTTTTATTTACTTAATTATTTAACATAAAACAGTACCATCATGTCTGTAGTCTACAAGTTGCTTTTTTTTGATTAACTGTATGTCTTAGAGCATTTCTTATGCAAAATATGAAAGTCTAGCTTTTGGGAGGTTGAGGCCGGAGGATCGCTTGAGCCCAGGAGTTCAAGGTTGCAGTGAGCTATGCTCACACCACTGCACTCCAGCCTGGGTGACACAGCAAGATCCTGTGTCAAACAAACAAACAAACAAACAAAAAACCAAAAAACCCCAAAACCAAAAACCTTTATGTAAACAAAGATGTCAGCCTTTTCTTTATGGTTTCTGCCTTTTGGATCTTGCTTAAGAAGGTCTTCCCGACCAAAAGGTCAGCTATAAACCATCTTTCTAATTTGTTTTAAAGCTTAGATATTTAATCCACCAACACTATTTTTGTTCATGGCATGGTGGCAGCTCTTTGCAAAATGCTGTTTCTGTTGGTGCATTTTGAGACCCTCTCCCACTCCAGCCTTCTGGTCCCTTTCTGGAAGTTCTCTGGTCTCCAGCAGGCTTAGTGTCCCTCCCTCTGCCCTTCTTTCCTCTTGCTGTATCACCAGCGTATCATTCACCCACCACCAGGGCCGGATACCTAGATCTTACCTGAGACCCCTTTCTCCCCAGCTGGGCATCCTGAAGGCTCTTTCTCCTGAGGGTCTTTGGGCTTCCTCCTTTCTCCACCCTTCTTGTGCCCTCCACCTCCCCTTAGTCCAGGCCTCACTTTTTTTTTTTTTTTTTTGAGATGGAGTTTCACTCTTCTTGCCCAGGCTGGAGTGCAGTGGTGTGATCTTGGCTCACTGCAACCTCGGCCTCCCAGCTTCAAGTGATTCTCCTGCCTCAGCCTCCGGAGTAGCTGGATTACAGGCATCGCCCCCACGCCCAGCTAATTTTGTATTTTTAGTAGAGACGGGGTTTCACCATGCTGGTCAGGCTGGTCTTGAACTCCTGGCCTCAGGTGATCCACCTGCTTTGGCCTCCCAATGTGCTGGGATTACAGGCCTCATTATTTCTTTCACTGGTCTCGGCTGCTTGTAACGCATCCTCCAATTATGCAGCCAGAGGGGTCTGAAAACACCCATGCACCATACACCAAAGTCTCATCATGCCAGTTTCCTAATTCAAGGCCTTCTGTGACTCTGGCCCTTAGCATACGCTCTGCACTCTCACCCTGGCCGATGAGCTGGCCCCACCCAGCCTGGCCAAACTTCTGAGGTCCCAGGTCAGAGAGCTCTGGGAAGCCCCCTGGCGCTCTCTGGCTGGGAAGGGTCCCCTGGGTACCGCAGCTCCGGCCCCCCTCTGAATCGTAGCGCCTAGTTCTCAGTGACACTGCGGGCTTCTTGAGGAAAAGAATCGAAGTTGCATCTTGTGCACCCCTGACCCCCCAGCACTGGGGCCGGGGCGCGGAGCAGGCGCTCCACAAACATTCCTCGGGTCCGCGCGGGCAGGAAGGAAGCAAAGAATGAGGCTGGGATTCCTGGTAGCCGGCGACACAGACCGGAGCTCTGATGTCCCCATGGGTTCGGGGAGGGTATGCAGGCCAGAGACGGGGGGCAAGAGGCCCCGGTTCCCGGCGCTGAGGCTCCGCGCGTCCCGGCCCGGTCCGCAGGGCAGACGGCGCTGAACATCGCCATCGAGCGGCGCCAGGGGGACATCGCGGCCGTGCTCATCGCCGCCGGCGCCGACGTCAACGCCCACGCCAAGGGCGCCTTCTTCAACCCCAAGTACCAGCACGAAGGCTTCTACTTCGGTGGGTGCCGCCCCCGCCTGGCGCGGAGTCTGGGAGGAGGGAGGAGGGAGGAGGGAGAGGAAGTGGGGGAGGAGGGAGGAAGGAAAGAGGGAGGAGGGGGGAAGGAAGAGGAAAGGACGAAGGAGGAAGGAAGGGAGGAAGGAGAGGAAGGAAGAGAGGAGGGAGAGGGAGGAAGGAAGAGGAAAGCAGGAAGGAGGGAGGAAGGGAGGAGAAGGGAGAGGGAGTGGGAGGAGGGAGAGGGAGGAAGAAGGAAGGAAGAGGGAAGGAGGAAGGGAGGGAGGAGGGAGAGGGAGGAGGAAGAGGGAGAAAGGAAGAGGGAAGCAGCAAGGAGGGAGGAAGGGAGGAGGAGGGAGAGGGAGGAGTGAGAGGGAGGGAGGAGGGAGGAAGGAAGAGGGAAGGAGGAAGGGAGGAGGGGGAGGGAGGAAGGAGGGAGGAGGGAGACGGGAGAGGGAGGAAGGGAGAGGGGGAGAAGGAGGGAGGAGAGGGAGGAAGGAGGGAGGAGGGAGAGAAAGGAAGGAAGGAGGGAGGAAGGGAGGGGCCACCTCGCTCTGACCTCTACCCTCACTGCCCCTGCCTTAAGAGGCTCTGGTGCCCCAGAAGACAGAGCTGGGAGGGGAGGAGGCTGGGCATGTCCATCTGAGCAGGACACCAGGGTGGACCAGAGAAGGAGGGGCTGGGAGGAGGTGTTTGGGGAGGAGTCCATGCTCCGGGGTGTCATCTGGTGGTCTTAGAAGCATCGTCCTGGGCAGCCCTCTGAGGGAACAGAGACCTGGGAGGGAGTCTGAGGAGGGAGCCCCATTTTACAGGTGAGGAGAAGGCTCTGCGAAGGGAAAGGACTTGCCCCGGGGTAGCAGGGCATTGACTTAGATGTCCTGGCCTCCAGCTCTGACCTCTGTGCCCGGGCCCAGTGCTTCTCAGGACTGCAGAGAGGTAGTCAAGAGTGAGAGGGCAGAGTTCCCCTGCCTGACAAGTCACAGAGTCCAGAAGCGACTGGGGTTAGGATGCTCTAGGAAAAAAAAAAATGAAATGCATAATTTGGATAGAGTGTAAGTCACCCGTTTTAGAGGACAGTTCTGTTCATTTTCACAATAATGAAATGCATAATTTGGATAGAGTGTAAGTCACCCGTTTTAGAGGACAGTTCTGTTCATTTTCACAATGCGTCGTCCTCGAGTTGGTTAACCACCACTGCAATCAGGACAGGGAACAAATGGCTCCGTCACACTCAAAAATTTCTCTGTGCAACTTTGTTGCAGAGGAGACCCCTCCTCCCACCCAGTCTTGCCTGACTGATGATCACCTATCTGTTTTCTCTTCTGGGTGGTTTTTTTTTTTTTTGAGATGGAGTCTCACTCTGTTGCCCAGGCTGCTGGAGCACAGTGGCACCATCTTGGCTCACTGCAACCTCTGCCTCCTGGGTTCAAGCGATTCTCATGCCTCAGCCTCCTGAGTAGCTGGGATTACCTTCTGGGTGGTTTTTTGATCAGCAGGACTAGCTAGTCTGCGCTCTGGGCAGCCCTGGATGTCCAGGTGTGGGTGTCCTGGAAAACAGGGTCTTGTCCAGTTCATAGTGTGCCCTCATTGTCCTGCATAGGACCTGGTTGGAGCTGGTGTTGGGAAGCATTTGTTGGGTGGGGTGAGGAGAGGGGAGGCAGCTGAAGACCTGGTGTCCAGGACTGGTCGTGTCCCAGGCTTGCTGTGTGACCTCATGTGAGTCACTTGCCTTATTTGTTCTTAACAAGCATTTATTGAGCACTTACTATCTACATCAGGTACTGTTCTAGGTATTTGAAATATATCACTGAACAAAACAGAAATCCTTGCCCTCATGAAGCTTACATTCTAGACAGGGAGAGACCATCGGTAACAAGCATTATAAATAAGCATTTTATATAGTATGATGCAAAATGATAAGTGCTCTTAAAAAATACAAAGTGGACCGGGTGCCGTGACTCACACCTGTAATCCCAGCACTTTGGGAGGCCGAGGCAGGTAGATCACGAGGTCAGGAGTTCAAGACTATCCTGGCCAACGTGGGGAAGCCCCGTCTCTACTAAAAATACAAAAAGTAGCCGGGCGTGGTGGTGCACGCCTGTAGTCCCAGCTACTCGGGAGGCTGAGGCAGGAGAATTGCTTGAACCCAGGAGGTGGAGGTTGCAGTGAGGCGAGATCGCACCACTGCACTCCAGCCTGGTGACATAGTAGGACTCTGTCTCAAAAAAAAAAAAAAAAAAAAAAAAAGTAAAGCAGAGGACAAGGAATGAGGAGTTCTGTCTGGGGCAAGAGGAGGGTGGATTTTAATTTTAAACAGTGTTTAGGGTGGCTCATTGAAAGGTGATGTTTGAGCAAGGACGTGAAGGAGGTGAGGGAGTGAGTGACTCGACTATCTACAGGCAGAGGGGATAGACGAGCGAAGGCCCCGGGGCCTCCTGTTGGAGGAGGTGGAAGAAGGCCATTGTGGCCGGAGGGAGTGAGTGATGGGGAGAGGAGGTCAGAGGATGCAGGGCTTAGTGGGCTGCCATTGGAACCTGAGCTTTCATTCTGGGAGAGGCACTAGCAGATTGATCTGGCTGCTGTGCTGAGCAGAGTATTAAAAGGCCAGGGTGGAGACAGGGAGGCCAGTTAGGAGGGTACTGCTGTGATCTAGCTTCACTCTTCCCCATAGAAGCGGAAGATGGGGAGAGGGCCAGGGAACCTGAGTTGCCAGTCCTGCTGAGATAGGATATGGGCCCCAGTCCTGGGTCTTGGGGGACGCTGCTTCTGGCCCATGAGAGAACCAAGCTTCAATGTGCTCACCCGCCAGGTGAGACGCCCCTGGCCCTGGCAGCCTGCACCAACCAGCCCGAGATTGTGCAGCTGCTGATGGACCACGAGCAGACGGACATCACCTCGCAGGACTCGCGGGGCAACAACATCCTCCACGCCCTGGTGACCGTGGCCGAGGACTTCAAGACGCAGAACGACTTTGTGAAGCGCATGTATGACATGATTCTACTGCGGAGTGGCAACTGGGAGCTGGAGACCACTCGCAACAACGATGGCCTCACGCCGCTGCAGCTGGCCGCCAAGATGGGCAAGGCCGAGGTGGGGCCATGGGGCGTGGGGAAGCGGGAGGTCGGGAGGTCAGGAGGCACAGCTGCCACTCTCTCAGCGCCGGGGGCCCTATCGGGGATTCAGAGACCACAGCCTCAGCCTTGAGAAGGTCCCAGACTTAGGTCCAGAAATGCAGTGGCGTGGCAGCCCGAGGTGGGTTTGTTCTGAGGGGCCACGCGGAGCTGGTGAGATGCAGCCCACTCTCTAGACTTCAGTCCCTAATACGCCGCGTTTCCATCTCTTGTCCTTAGGCTGGGGGAGTCTGAGGCTGAGGTGACACAGAAGCCCCAGCAGGGCTGAGTGGGTGGCCCTTGGGGCCTTCTGCGTCTCACGGGGACGGGAGTTCCAGAATGGCTGCTCTGGGCCCAGAGCTAATATGCTGCCATCTCCCAGTCATGGAGAGACTCCAGCCTGTTTGTCCGGCTGGAACTCTGTGCCGTGTCCCCAGCCGAGAGTGTGGCTGCTTTGGGCCCTTCTTGCCTTGTGTGATGTGGCTGAGATAACCGAGGCTTAGCTGGGAGCCTTGGTGAAGACTTGAGCAGGGCTGGGCTCGGATCTCTTTCAGGGGCCGGTGTCATGGCTTGGTCTGAGACGTTCTTAGGGGACGGATTCTGGGGTCCAAGTGTGTTCCTCAGCCTCACTGTCTCACTCCTCTGCGAGGAGGCTGTGGCTCCTGGGACACCACCAGAGGACACTGGGGGGTGGTGGCTGTTAAGTAATTGCAGCTGTGCCAGCCTCAGGGTACCCGCCTCCCTGGTTAGCTGCCCCGAGGGCCTTGGTCCTGTCCCAAGTAGTCAGGCCTGGGGCCCACAAGGGGCCTTTTGATTCGCCTGTGGGGGAGGAGGAGATGGAGAACTGCTTCAACAGAGGAGGAATTGTGTGTCTGCCTCCCCGCAGCTCCTGCCTACCCTCAGGGTCACAGCTTGCTGGGGCTTTGAAGAGTCAGCTTGTGGTTGCAGAAGGAGCCTTCTCCAAGGCCATCTTCCCTGTGTGCCACTGTGGCGGGTGCTGTCCCTGCCACCCCAGCCCGGGGAGGAGGCTTCCTGCATGGAGCATGGCCCCAGGACCCCCTTGTTTTCTAGGGGACAGTGTGCCCGCTGTGGCTGGCCTGGGGGAGGCACCTGTCCCCCGCTTCCCTCCTCTGTTCCGTGTCCTCCAAAAAACTTTCCTGGATGCTACCCAGGTTGGCCACCGTCCTGGGGCTTTTATAGGCTGGGGTGCGGGACGGAGAGACCTGGCCTTATCCCTAGAAGCTCTCTGCCTGGGCCCTCATGACAGATGGGATGGGAACCCACGGGGTCTTGTGAGGCCAGATCTCTGACACTGTCCTTCCCAACAGTCCCTTCCTCTTGGGTCTTGAGTTGGTGCCCTAGGAAACCCATGTCTCATCCGGGGGTAACCCAGGGCTCAGCTTTTTGGAAGTAGGAGCCAGAGACAGCGGCTCTGCATCCAGCCTGCACTTTGGAACTAGCCAGGAAGCTTCTCCTGGGTCCCACCCTGGAGATTTTGATTTCATTAGTTGATGCTGTGGGAATTTTTTTTTTTTTTTGAGACTAGACTCTCACTTCATCGCCCAGGCTGGAGTGCAGTGGCACAGTCTTGGCTCACGGCAACCTCCGCCTCCCAGGTTCAAGCGACTCTCCTGCCTCAGCCTCCTGAGTAGCTGGGATTACAGGCGTGCACCCCCACGCCCGGCTGATTTTTGTATTTTTAGTAGAGATGGGGTTTCACCACGTTGGCCAGGCTGGTCTCGAATTCCTGACCTCGAATGACCCGCCCCTCCTTGGCTTCCCAAAGTGCTGGGATTACAGGCGTGAGCCACTGCACCTGGCCCATGCTGTGGGAATTTCTAAGTTTCCCAGCGACCCCAACATGCAACAGAGTTTGAGGATCACTGACCTACCGAAGTCCCGCGGGCCTCCCTGTGGGGCGTGGCGTTTCTCGTCACCAGCCGTCTGGCCAGAGTGGTGAGTCACAGCTGGAAGGGTCTTGGCTTACGGTGAGCTGGGGACACTGAGAACACTTCTGGCTTCTTCTCAAGTCCAGAGCAAACGGAAACTGTTTCTAAAAAATCATCAGTGCCTGGAGTTTTCACTGAACTGGGGCCCCAGCTGGCGTGAGGCGTTTCAAGCCGATTGTGCAGCTTGCTGCAGCCTGCGAAGAACCTTCACACCTTTTGTCCCCGGTGTTCACATCCCCCAGTGAGATGGGCAGAACAGCAAGCTGTGTGCACATCCCGCAGATAAAGACGGGGCCCAGGGGCCGTCGTGCCAGGCGCAGAGGCAGGTCTCCACCCATCCTGGGCGGGAGTATCTCCTGGGCCCAGCCCACCTCTGGCTGGTCCAGCCCTGTTGGCCTCAAGCCCCTGTTCTGCAGCTGACAGTTGTTCCTCGTCTTGTCCCAGATCCTGAAGTACATCCTCAGTCGTGAGATCAAGGAGAAGCGGCTCCGGAGCCTGTCCAGGAAGTTCACTGACTGGGCATACGGACCCGTGTCGTCCTCCCTCTACGACCTCACCAACGTGGACACCACCACGGACAACTCCGTGCTGGAAATCACCGTCTACAACACCAACATCGATGTGGGTCTCCTGCGCAGGCAGGGAAGGGCAGGGAACAGAGGGCTGGACCTCAGGCCAGGGGCTCCGAGGACGCTGGGAAGACCCAGTGCTGCCAGCTCCACCGCCCCGTGTCTGCATCCCCCACTCTGCTGCCTCAGTGGGCAGAGTCAGGCACAGAAAGGGCGAGGCCTGGGACAGATGCTGGGCCCGCCTCTTCCTGGTTGACCTTGGACTGTAGACCTGAGTGGTGGTGGTGGGGGCAGGTGGGGGTCTTCCGGTCCCAGTATCCGGGGCTGTTTGGGTGTGGGTGTGGGTGACAGGGTGGTTGGGGTTGATCCTTTCCATATTGTTTCTCTCCCACCCCCCTGTTGGTGTATATGGTCAGGCTTAGAATTCTTTCTTCCCCAAAACCTGGTCCCAAATGAGGGTCAGAGGGTGCGCTGAGAAGCAATCAGGGAGGCCTTCCTGGAGGAGGCTGGAGGGGAGAGTTTGGTGCCACCGAAGGTGAAGAGAGGAGCAGCTATGAGAGGTGTTCAGCTCTTGGGGGAAGTGAGGCAGCAGGCTGGGTCTTCCTCCTCCATACTTTACCGAGAGTCATGCTTCCCAGAGTCTCCTTGCCTTGGGTCTTCCCAGACCCTCACGGCAGCCTGGTTGGTAGGACAGGGATTGTTAGGAGTTTTATAGGTGAGGAGTCTGAGGCCCAGAGAGAGTCAGGGGCTGTCCTAAGGTCACACAGCAAAGGAGGGGCAAACTGGGGCTGGAACCCCTGTCACTACCTCCTGCCCGCTTCTATCCTCCACTTTCTGCTGTGCATCGAGTCCTCAAGCCCAGGCTCCTGCGGCCTCTGAGTACTGCCCGAGTACCGTGGGAGGAGCCTCAGGAGCCGGAAATCGCCCTCCCAGCATTTCCAGCCAAACCAGTCCATTGGGCATAATGATGGACCCCGGCAGAAGGGGCACTGCCTCAGAGCTCCCACAGGCCTTTAGCAAACGGTCGCTCCTTCTGTCCCTCATCTCCATGGTGACTGGTGGCATTCTACCCCTAGAACCGGCATGAGATGCTGACCCTGGAGCCACTGCACACGCTGCTGCGGATGAAGTGGAAGAAATTTGCCAAGTACATGTTCTTTCTGTCCTTCTGCTTTTATTTCTTCTACAACATCACCCTGACCCTCGTGTCGTACTACCGCCCCCGGGAGGAGGAGGTACGTGGGCCCCGTGGAGGGGAGAAATGGGGCGGTCAGAGCTGGCGGGGCTTGGAGCTGCCCCACGTGCAGGTGGGAAAACTGAGGCCCAGAGAGGCCAGGAGATTTGGGTGGGGTCCCCAGTTGTCCTTCACATTTTCTAGGGAACTGAGTAAGTCTTCGGTGCTTAGTTGGGCTAAACCCTAGGTGCTGAGTTCCAGGCAGACCCATGTTGGGGGGGAAAGTTGGAGAATTCGGAGACTCAGGCCCTGCCCAGGGTCTCTGTCAAAATACAGAACTGACTGGGTGTCTCTGCTGTGAGGGCTGCAGGAAATGGGAGGACGATAAGCTCTCCCTGCCTGCCGGGCCTCGGCTTCCCATGCGTCACGTGGGGCACGGAGCCTCGGCTTTATGGAATGGTGCGGTGAGGCCGTGTTGAGTGTCTGGATATGAATGGGTTCTGGAAAGGCTATTGCAATGGAGTGTGAGGGTTGTTAGCACCGATTGGCTGATACTTGTCGTTGTAGAGTTATGGGTTTCCATCAAGGGTGGGGAGGGTGGGGTCAGGGAGCTGCTCCTCCTTTTCTCGCTCTGTACAGAGATCGGGTTTCGTGCTGGCCTCCGGCCTGGCTTGAGTGTTTTACCTGTGTGTTGCTCCCTGTAGAGTTGGTGCCAGCCTGGTCCACCTTACTCCCTGTTCCGACCACCCCTCTGCTATCCCCCCAGGCCCTCCCGCACCCCTTGGCCCTGACGCACAAGATGGGGTGGCTGCAGCTCCTCGGGAGGATGTTCGTACTCATCTGGGCCACGTGCATCTCCGTGAAAGAGGTGAGTGGGTCACTCGGCCCCTCCAGACCACCCCGCGAGGCAGGCAGGTGATAGCAGGCCTGGCCTCCATCCCTGTCTGCTCTGCCGTTACTGCTGGGGGGCTTCAGGGAGGCGTTTCCTTCCCAAGCCTTAGCTTTCTGAGTTATAAATTGGGAAAAAATGGATAAGACTGGCCTATCCTACCTACTTCATTCATCTACTTCCCTATCCATCTGCCCAGCTATCCACCGTGTATCTACCTTCCCAGCCACTCAGTGTCCCTTGTCCTCTTCCACCCCCATCCACCCATCCGATCACCTGCCCTCTTTCATGGACTCAGCCACTCATTCATCCATTCACATGCCCGCTTATCCTTACCAACCATCCTTCTATCCTTTATCCAACCATCTTTCCATCTCTCCATCCATCCTTGCATCTGTCCATCCATCCATCCATCCATGCATCCTTCCATCTATCCATCCATCCATCCTTCCTTCCTTCCATCCATCCATCCATCCATCCGTCCTTCCTTCCATCCATCCATCCATCCATCCATCCATCCATCCATCCTTCCATCCATCCATCCATCCATCCTTCCATGTATCCATCCATCCATCCATCCATCCTTCCATCTATCCATGCATCCATCCATCCATTCATCCTTCCATCTCTCCATCCATCCATCCATCCATCCATCCATCCATCCATCCATCCTTCCTTTCTTCCTTCCTTCCTTTCTTCCATCCATCCATCCATCCATCCATCCATCCATCCATCCTTCCATCTATCCATCCATCCATCCATCCATCCATCCATCCATCCATGCATCCATGCATCCTTCCATCTATCCATCCATCCATCCATCCATCCATCCATCCATCCATCCATCCTTCCTTTCTTCCTTCCTTCCTTTCTTCCTTCCATCCATCCATCCATCCATCCATCCATCCATCCATCCATCCTTCCATCTATCCATCCATCCATCCATCCATCCATCCATCCATCCATCCATCCATCCATGCATCCATGCATCCTTCCATCTATCCATCCATCCATCCACCCATCCATCCATCTATGCATCTATCCATCCATCCATCCATCCGTCCGTCCGTCCGTCCATCCATCCGTCCTTCCGTCCATCCATCCATCCATCCATCCATCTGTCCATCCAATGAATCAACACATATAATCTGAGCACCTTCTATATATGAGTGGCCCTGGAGGAGGTGACAGGGATGGGACGAGTTTGCTGTCTTTGAGTTCACAGCCTGGTGGGGGACATAGCATGGGCATAAACATCAAGACTTTATGATAGACCAAAAAAGACCCTAAGCTGGGTTCAGATCAGTGTTCAGAGGAAGGGGGTGACTTTTATCTGGGGACAGGGAATGGTAGAGATGCTTGAAGGCAGAGATGGCACTTACTCTGGTGGGTTAGGATTGGGCACGAGGACAATGAGGACAAAGTCATTACAAGGTGGGTATGGGGAACAGCATGAGCAAAGGCTCGGAGGCTGGAACGCTAGGCTGGATTTGGGGAGTGGAAGGTGGCTGTAGTGATAGTACCGCTTTGCAGGTTCTGGGGTGAGGATGGGGTAAGGAGTGAGGGAGGTCAGAATATTGGAGGGAGCGTTCACCTTCACCGTGGAGGTGCCTACGCCCCCCAGGCACAGGTCCCCTTTCAGATCCACCACCTGGACTCTAGCCCGGCCTTTGCACATTCAGCCCTCACTGAGTCTTGGTCCTGGGGAAGCACCCCCTGCTCAGCTCCCTGGTGAGGGTCATGCAGAGAATCAGCTCCCCGGTGAGGGTCATGCAGAGAATCAGCTCCCCGGTGAGGGTCATGCAGAGAATCAGCTCCCCCGTGAGGGTCATGCAGAGCCTCAGCTCCCCGGTGAGGGTCACGCAGAGACTCAGCTACTCCGGGTGAGGGTCACGCAGAGGCTCAGCTCCCCGGTGAGGGTCATGCAGAGGCTCAGCCCCCTGGTGAGGGTCATGAAGAGGGTGCAGTTTGTCTTTCCTTCCTGGCCTTAGGGCATTGCCATCTTCCTGCTGAGACCCTCGGATCTGCAGTCCATCCTCTCGGATGCCTGGTTTCACTTTGTCTTGTAAGTAGGTCTGGCCCCTCGGTTATCGCCTCACAGGCAGGGTTGGTGTCCTGTATGGCAGCTGCCGCGTCCCCCTGGAACAACCAGCCTGCCGTGCCACCATGTCCCAGTCACTCTGCCGTGGTTACACGCCAGGGCTCTCCTGTCTTCCTCCCAGCAGGAGACACGTAGACGCCCATGGAGAGGGTCAGAAAACGTCAGGGCTGCCGGGCGCAGTGGCTCATGCCTGTAATTCCAGCACTCTGGGAGGCCGAGGTGGTGATGATGGCCGACTCCACCCGTCACGGAGCCCCAAGCAGAAGGCAGCATGGAGTGGAGAAGGCAGGAACAGCCTTAGCAGTCCTGTTTATGGATTTTTTTTTTTTTTAATTGAGATGGAGTTTCACTTTTGTTGCCCAGGCTGGAGTGCAATGGTGTGACCTCAGCTCACTGCAACCTCCATCTTCCGGATTCAAGCAATTCTCCTTCCTCAGCCTCCCGAGTAGCTGGGATTACAGACGTGTGCCACCACACCTGGCTACCTTTTATATTTTTAGTAGAGACGGGGTTTCGCCATGTTGGTCAGGCTGGTCTTGAACTCCTGACCTCAAGTGAGCTGCCTGCCTCGGCCTCCCAGAGTGCTGGGATTCCAGGCATGAGCTCCTGCGCTGGCCTCTTCTGCTTCTTATTTGTTTTGTTAGCGTGGAGGGAGACATTCTTCCTCATTTCAGTCTAAAATGCAGTTGATGAATCCGATGATTTCTCTTACAACCGTGCCTGTGTTGTGACTTTTGTTAGCTGTTTTATAATTTCGGAAACTGCCTGATGTTATAAGACAGTGTTTTTATCCCGACGTCTGCATATGACTGTGTAGGAGTAGATTTTGATTTTGTATGTTTGCGATATATTGTACTTAAACACATTTTAACCATGGGCCAGGCACGATAGCTCGTGCTTGTAATCCCAGCACTTTGGGAGGCCAAGGTGGGTGGATCATCTGAGGTCAGGAGTTCGAAACCAGCCTGGTGAAACCCCCCTCTCTCTACAAAAAATACAAAAATTAGCCAGGCATGGTGGCATGTACCTGTAATCCCAGCTACTTGGGAGGCTGAGGCAGGAGGATTGCTTGAACCCGGGAGGCGGAGGCTGCAGTGAGCTGAGATCGTGCCACTGCACTCCAGCCTGGGCAATAGAGCGACACTACGTCTCAAAAAAAAAAAAACAAACAAAAAAAAAAACAAAACCAAAAACAAACAAAACTTAATTGTGGTAGAATACACGTAACATAAAAGTTAGCATTATAACCCTTTTTTTTTTTTTTTTTTTGAGACGGAGTCTCGCTCTGTCGCCCAGGCTGGAGTGCAGTGGCCGGATGCAAGCTCCGCCTCCCGGGTTCACGCCATTCTCCTGCCTCAGCCTCCCGAGTAGCTGGGACTATAGGCGCCCGCCACCTCGCCTGGCTAGTTTTTTGTATTTTTTAGTAGAGACGGGGTTTCACCGTGTTAGCCAGGATGGTCTCGATCTCCTGACCTCGTGATCCGCCCGTCTCAGCCTCCCAAAGTGCTGGGATTACAGGTGTGAGCCACCGCGCCCGGCCATAACCGTTTTTTAAGCATACAAATTAATACTTTGAAGTACATTCACATTGTTGGGCAGTCTTCAGACCTGTTTTTGTCCTGCAGAACTGAAACTCCATACCCATTAAACAACAGCCCCTATTCCTCTCCTTTCCTGGCCCCCTGTAACCACCATTCTTCCTTCTTTCCCTGTGAATTGGACTATTTCAGGTACCTCATATGTGGAGCCATATAGTGGAGTCATCTAGCTTATTTCATTTAGCATATATCATACTTTAAAAAGATTTAATGCCAGGCGTGGTGGCTCACGCCTGTCATCCCAGCACTTTGGGAGGCTGAGGTGGGCGGATCACCTGAGGTCAGAAGTTCGAGACCAGCCTGGCCAACATGGTGAAACCCTGTCTCTACTAAAAATACAAAAATGAGCCGGGTGTGGTGGTGGGCGCCTGTAATCCCAGCTACTAGGGAGGCTGAGGCAGGAGAATCGTTTGAGCCTGGGAGGCAGAGGCTGCAGTGAGCCGAGAAAGCACCACCGCACTCCAGCCTGGGTGACAAAGCAAGACTCGGTCTCTGCCTGCACCCCCCCAAAAAAAACACCACGATTTAAAAAGTAGGGTTTGGGGGACTTTTGTTATAATTGGCTTAAAAGTATAGATATTGGCAGTTTTTGTCATTTTGGTTAAAAATGCAATCATTTACCACATCTTTAGTCTACTCCAGTAGTTCTCAAATCGACGTGGGAATCAGAAATTATGTGGGTGATTTAGATTGTTTTTCTACTTTTTTTTTTTTTTTTTTTCTTTGTAGAGACAAGGTCTCACTATGTCGCTCAGGCTGGTCCTGAACTCCTGGCCTGAAGCGCTTCTCCTACCTCGGCCTCCCAAAGTGTTGGAATTACAGGCGTGAACCACTCCGCCAGGCCCGTGTGGGTAATTTAAAAAATATAGGGCCTCCGGGGCAGCACCCTAGAATCTTCTGCGGCCCTGTGGATGCGTGTTTTTTTTTTAAGTCCCCACCAGCTGCAATCAGCTTACCACTTGCTGTGACTGGCATCTGGTGCTGTCTCTACAGGCTGAATTCTACGGTAGCCAAATGGATCTCCGTCACTGGGATGACTGCTTAGGGGGTTTAAGGGAGGTTTGGGGGATTTGCATATCTTTGCCCTGATGCTGAGAAGTAAGTAAGGCCCGTGTTTCCTGTGTCTCCTGAACAGTTTTATCCAAGCTGTGCTTGTGATACTGTCTGTCTTCTTGTACTTGTTTGCCTACAAAGAGTACCTCGCCTGCCTCGTGCTGGCCATGGCCCTGGGCTGGGCTAACATGCTCTACTACACGAGGGGGTTCCAGTCCATGGGCATGTACAGCGTCATGATCCAGAAGGTGCGTTGGGAGCTGTGCCGGCGGGAGGGCCCTTTTTCAGATGGGGAAACTGAGATCTGGAGAGGAAGAGGGGCAGGTCACTTGCTCTTTCTCCCGAATGCCATGCGCTCCCTTTGCTTTCCGTCAGGCTTTACGTGTCCAGACCTTAAATCCCCCAGGCTTGTGGGGCGCTGGGGAGGGGTACACTTCGTGGAGGAATGTTCTCACTCCTGGGCAGTGGTGTGCTGGTAAACATTTAACAACCGCTCTGTGTGTGTGTGTGTGTGTTGTGTGTGTGTGTGTGTGGGGGTGGAATATGTATATATATACGTGTATGTACGTATACACATACACTTATCATACAGTTTACTATGTAAAGGATATGTATCACGCAATTTGAAAATAATGAAAATATACAATACAGTTTATTGTAAATTCCACGTAGCCAGTTGAGTCTTAGAATAATTTGTTGCTTTTTTTTTTTTTTTTTTTTTTTTTTGAGACTGAGTCTCGCTCTGCTGCCCAGGCTGGAGTGCAGTGGTGCGATCTTGGCTCACTGCAACCTCTTCCTCCTGGGTTCAAGCAATTCTCCTGCCTCAGCCTCCAGAGTAGCTGGGATCACAGGCATGCACCACCATGCCTGGATAATTTTTGTATTTTTATTTTTATTTTTATTTTATTTATTTATTTATTTTTTTGAGACGGAGTCTCGCTCTGTCGCCCGGGCTGGAGTGCAGTAGCCGGATCTCAGCTCACTGCAAGCTCCGCCTCCCGGGTTTACGCCATTCTCCTGCCTCAGCCTCCCGAGTAGCTGGGACTACAGGCGCCCGCCACCTCGCCCGGCTAGCTTTTTGTATTTTTTAGTAGAGACGGGGTTTCAACGTGTTAGCCAGGATGGTCTCGATCTCCTGACCTTGTGATCCGCCCGTCTCGGCCTCCCAAAGTGCTGGGATTACAGGCTTGAGCCACCGCGCCCAGCTTTTTTTGTATTTTTAGTGGAGATGGGATTTCACCATGTTGGCCAGGATTGTCTCAAACTCCTGAACAGGTGATCCACCCGCCTCGGCCTCCCAAAGTGTTAGGATTACAGGCGTGAACCACTGCGTCCGGCCTATTTGTTGCTTTTTATTGAATTCTAGTTTTTGTTGTCAACTTTTGGTTGCAATTGACAGAAGAGTGCTGTTCAGATATGAATGTTGGTTGAGATTTTTCTTTATAAGCAGTGATTAAAGTAAAACAATTAAGATTTATGTTGAACTTTACTTGTTTATCAATGATGTGAGCAACTTCTTTGCTGAATTGGATACTAGTTTGCAAATATCAGAAGAATATTCTGTTGGTATTTTTGTGCTATACACAATGTAAAGGCTGTGGACAGAACACATTTTAAATTTGATCTGGATTAATAGTTTCTCCATTACTGTCTTAAATCATTTAGATCTAGATATCAACAAAACAATGAGTCAATCAATCTCTGATTTGTGGCATTTACTAATTTTCATGATGTAAATACAGTAGCCCCGCCTTATTCTTGGGGAAAATGTTCGAAGACCCCCCATGAATGCCTGAAACTGCAGATAGTACCAAACCCTATATAATATGCTGTTTTTTCCTATACATATACATCTATGCAAATAATGAAAATATACTATACAATACAGTTTATTGTAAATTTCACTTAGCCAGTTGAGTCTTAGAATACTTTTTTGCTTTTTTTTTTTTTTTTGTGACTGAGTCTCGCTCTGTCACCCAGGCTGGAGTGCAATAGTGCGATCTTGGCTCACTGCAACCTCTGCCTCCCGGGCTCAAGCAATTCTCCCGCCCCAGCGGGACTACAGGTGTGCTGGGACTACAGGTGTGCGCCACCAGGCCCAGCTAATTTTTGTATTTTTAGTAGAGACGGGGTTTCACCATGTTGGCCAGGCTGGTCTCCAACTCTTGACCTCAGGTGATCCGCCTGCCTCGGCCTCCCAAAGTGCTGGGGGCGGGTGGGGGGAAGCAACAAATGATTTTAAGACTCAACTGGCTATGTGGAATTTATAAAATGTATTTTATAAATTAGGCACAGAGATATTAATGGCAATAACTAACAGAACAACGATAACAATACACTGTAATAAAAGTAGGTGAGTGTTGTCTCTCTCTTTCAGAATATTGTATTGTGTGTAAGATTTCTGGGTCTTAGTTGACCACAGGCAACCAAAACTGCAGAAAGTGAAATCGAAGAGAAGGGCAGACTACTGTTCTCCTCCCAGGGCCAGTTTCCAGCTACCAACATTATGTTACTGGACGTGGAGTTAGGGAGAAACATGCAGATCCACGCCACTCTAGAATTCCCGCCATATGGCTATCATAGAGATAAGTAACCTCAAAAGCACACACAATTGTAAATATAGTGAAATAACTAGACAGGGATGAGTTTTGAACATTTATTGTCTTTGTTTTATTTAATTAAATTAATTAATTAATTTTTTGAGATGGAGTCTTGCTCTGCCTCCCAGGCTGGAGTGCAGTGGCACGATCTAGGCTCCTTGCAACCTCTTCCTCCTGGGTTCAAGCAATTCTCCTTCCTCAGCCTCTGGAGTAGCTGGGATCAAAGGTGAGTGCCACCTTTGTATTTTTTTTTTTTTTTTGTATTTTTGTATTTTTAGTAGAGACGGGGTTTTGCCATGTTGGCCAGGCTGGCCTCCAACTCCTGACCTCAGGCGATCCACCCACCTCGGCCTCTCCAAGTGTTGGGATTATAGGCTTGAGTCATTGCGCCCGGCTTGTCTCTGTTTTAAATATAACTTACTTTATTTAATTGTAAGTTTTATATGGTTTAATTTTTTGGCAATACAAATAATAATTTATCCTCAACTTTTTTTTCTTTTTTCTTTTTTTTTTTTTTTGAGATGGAGTCTTGCTCTGTCGCCCAGGCTGGAGTGCAGTGGCACAATCTCAGCTCACAGCAAGCTCCGCCTCCCGGGTTCACCCCATTCTCCTGCCTCAGCCTCCTGAGTAGCTGGGACTACAGGTGCCACCACCACACCCGGCTAATTTTTTGTATTTTTAGTAGAGACAGAATTTCACTGTGTTAGCCAGGATGGTCTTGATCTCCTGACCTCATGATCCGCCCGCCTTGGCCTCCCAAAGTACTAGGATTACAGACATGAGCCTCTGCGCCCGGCCTTATCCCCAACTTTATTGAGGTATAGTTGACATATATAATTGTATAAATTTAAGATATACAATGTGAGGATTTGATATAGGTATATATTATGAAATGATTCCCAATTTCAAATTAGTTAACATACCCATCGCCTCACATAGTTGCCATTTCTTTGTGGGGTGAGAACATTTGTGATCTATTCTCTTAGCAAATTTCTAATCCACAACACAGTATTAACTACAGCCATCATGCTGTCCATTAGATCCCAGAACTTATTCATCGTATAACTGAAAGTTTGATTTAGTTCTGAATAATGGCTGTGTTTAACAACCAGCTCACAAGCTTCATGAGAAGTTAACAGCTATTGCGAGCTGTTGTGAGCTGGCTCCAGCATGCCACTGCCCCCAGGAATGTGAGGCTTCCAGATGTGAGACCCTATGGTGAAAGGCACAGGGTGAATCACAGGGAGAAGAGAACCTGGGGCTAGAGCAGAAACAGAAGGCTTCCTGGAGGAGGTGGGATTCAGAGCTGAGTGTTGGAGCATCAGGAGGATTTGGCTGGGGGAAGGGAGAGTGGCCTAAGTGAGTGAGGAGATGGTTAGGGGGGAGGTGGGAGAGGGTGGGAAGCAGGAAGATCAGGGGACCGTGAATATGTGCTTATATCTTACTCTTGAATTATGTTTATTTCTTTGTAGGTCATTTTGCATGATGTTTTGAAGTTCTTGTTCGTATATATCGTTTTTTTGCTTGGATTTGGAGTAGGTAATTGATTTATAAATGATAGTAACTCCCACATTTATAAACACTTTATTCAGATGTCAAAATGACAAAGCACATGGTGGCCTCAGCAGCAATTAGACCAGCTACCAGTGGGGCACCTGCCAAGCTTGGCATTTTCCAAGCATTACCTTTTTACTTCTCTCAACAACTTGATCAAGTGGGAGTCGTCGCCCCGATCATAAGATAGCTGAGGCTTAGAGACTCCGGAATTTGAACCAGGCCAGCCACTCATAATCCAGCTTCACTGTGTGGTGTACACCTCTGGCTTTCCCATTCATTGCTTATGTGGCCCTCATGACCTAAGACAGGTCCTGCAAGTGTTTTCAGCCTCATTTTACAGATGGGGAAACTAAAGTCCACAGAAACTCGACTCTTGGTCTTTGCAAAGTAGGAGCAAAGTAATGCCCTGAGGCAACTTCCTTTGGGTTTCACATCATGTTGCTCTCACAGTTTGCTTTAGATATAACTGTGAGAGCCTCTCTGGTCTGCTGGGACCAGGAAGGAGCCCCCCCTCTTAAAATCTCTCCATGTACGACAGAGGGAACAGCACCATCTGGTTGTATTTCTAAGCTCTGCATAGAGAGATCGTTTCCCCCCACATACCAGTTGCTTTTTTTTCTTTTCTTCAGTGACCATTGACATTTGAAATTAGGTAGCTGTGTCCATCTGTCTGGTACCTTTTCTGGGTCACAATTTGCTTATTTATTTGCTCCTTCACCTGCTTGTTTATTAATCCATCTATTTACTCTCTCATTTAATTTGCTCATCCACCTATCTATCCATCTATCCATCCATCTATCCATCCATCCATCCATCCATCCATCCATCCATCCATCCATCCATCCATCTATCCATCCATCCAATCATCCATCCATCCATTCATCCATCCATCTAATCATCCATCCATCAATCCATCCATCCATCTAATCATCCATCTATCCATCCCTCCATCCATCCAATCATCTATCCATCCATCCATCCAATCATCCATCCATCCATCCATTCATTCATCCATGCAATCATCCATCTAATCATCCATCCATCCATCCGTATCCATCCATCCATCCATCTATCCAATCATCCATCCATCCGTCCCTCCCTCCCTCCATCTATCCAATCATCTATCTATCCATCCATCTAATCACTCATCCATCCATCCATCCATTCATTCATCCATGCAATCATCCATCTAATCATCCATCCATCCATCCATCCATCCATATCCATCCATCCATCCATCCATCCATCCATCCATCCATCCAGCAGTGAACCTCTATTGTGGTGTGTTGGAAAGAAGGGAAGTGTGAGCCTGGTCTTGCTCATGGGGAACTCACAACAGAGCATTAGGAGGAGACTCAGGATCTTACAGCCTTGAGGGAAATGACTCAGGCTAGAGGAAGTCAGGAGCTCAAAGACTAGCTGGGGAGCCAGGGACACACACGTGGATTATAATTAGCAACTCTGCAAGGCTGGAAGTGATCAAGGGCCGACTGTGGGGTAGAGGAAGGAGAGAAGACTCTGGGCTTTGTTAGGTGGAAGGGCTTTCTGCAGGAGGCCAGGGCAGAGAAGCCAGCCTGATGAGGCTTTGGGAGGACCTGAAGCTGGAGATGGGATTTAATGGCCAGAGAGAAGGAGGCAGCAGGCTTGTCGTGTGGGCAAATACACGCAAGCTTGTAGAGTAATTCACCAGGCGGAGAGCTGAGGAGAGCACCCTGTTATGTTCCCCTAGCCCTGGCCTCACTGATCGAGAAGTGTCCCAAAGACAACAAGGACTGCAGCTCCTACGGCAGCTTCAGCGACGCGGTGCTGGAACTCTTCAAGCTCACCATCGGCCTGGGTGACCTGAACATCCAGCAGAACTCCAAGTATCCCATTCTCTTTCTGTTCCTGCTCATCACCTACGTCATCCTCACCTTCGTTCTGCTCCTCAACATGCTCATTGCCCTGATGGGCGAGACTGTGGAGAACGTCTCCAAGGAGAGCGAGCGTATCTGGCGCCTGCAGGTGAGTCTAGGTGGAGACCCCAGTGTGGGGGCCTCCATGGGATTCAGTTCAGCACATGGTCATTGACTACTGTCAGCACCAGTGGGTCTGTGGTGGGGCCTGAGAATCTGCACAAGCTGCTCAGTGTGTGGCCAGGATTGAGGAAGCCTTAGCCTAGGTTCTTTGAGTGTAGGGTCTACGAAGTGTGGCTGTGCAACGGCATGTGTAGAAAAACTCAGGCTTACAGGGGTGCTGTGCTCAGGGTTGACAGTGTGATTGATGGATGTTGAAGTATGACCTTAGGTTGTATTAAGAGGAGTACAGCGCCTAGGACAATGGAGGTGACAGTTCTGCTCTATTCTATCCTGGCCTGAACACTTCTTACGTGCTGAGGAAACCAATGCATAGGATGGGTCCCGAGGTGGTAACCAGGTTTGGGAGAGGACTGGAGACTGCCTCTTAAGAAATAGTTGTTGGCGGCCAGGCATGGTGGCTCACCCCTGTAATCTTAGTACTTTGGAAGGCTGAGGCAGGTGGATCACCTGAGGTCAAGAATTTGAGACCAGCTTGGCCAACCTGGTGAAACCTCATCTCTACTAAAAATACAAAAACTTGCCGGGTGTGGTAGTGGGCGCCTGTAATCCCAGCTACTCAGGAGGCTGAGGCAGGAGAATCGCTTGAACCCAGGAGGTGGAGGTTGCAGTGAGTCGAGATCATGCCATTGCACTCCAGCCTGGGTGACAGAGCGAAAACTCTGTCTCAAAAACAGAAAAAGAAATGCTTATTGATAAAGGTGAGAGTGCCTTCAGATATCTACAGAGCAACCTGTGAAACAGGGAGCAGACCCCTTCTGTGGTCCCAGAAGGCAGAGGTACATGGGGGTGCTACAGGGAGAAAAACTTTGATGCGACACATGGAAGTTTCTCATTATTAAGGCCCTCCTTTTTTTTTTTTTTTTTTTTTTTGAGACAGGGTCTTGCTCTGTCGCCCAGGCTGGAGTGCAGTGGCGTGATATCAGCTCACTGCAACCTCTGCCTCCCGGGCTCAAGCGATTCTCCCACCTTAGCCTCCCAAATAGCTGGGATTACAGGCACGCGCCACCACACCTGGGTCATTTTTGTATTTTTTTTGTAAAGATGGGGTTTCACCATGTTGCTCAGGGTGGCCTCATACTCCTGAGCTCAAAGCGATTCACCTGCCTCAGCCTCCCAAAGTGCTGGGATTACAGGTGTGAGCCACTGTACCTGGCCAAGGCCCTCTTAATTGGTTTGTTGATACTACTCAAGAGAGACTGGAAAAATTATGGCCAGGAAACAGCAGAGAGGTTCCAAGCCTGGGAGGGGGTGGGACTGAATGATGT
This sequence comes from Macaca fascicularis, assembly GCF_037993035.2. Classification (NCBI taxonomy): domain Eukaryota; kingdom Metazoa; phylum Chordata; class Mammalia; order Primates; family Cercopithecidae; genus Macaca; species Macaca fascicularis. The sequence continues at coordinate 3,556,809 of NC_088390.1, read as the reverse complement.
TCGAATGGTCCTTTGCCATGGGATTCCAGGACCTCAGCCCTGTCAGATAGGAAGCTCCTGGGCTTTCAGAAATACTATTTATATCGTGGAGTGTCGCTCTGTCGCCCAGGCTGGAGTGCAGTGGAGGGATCTCAGCTCACTGCAACCTTCAACCCCTGGGTTCAAGTGATTCTCCTGCCTCAGCCTCCTGAGAGCTGGGATTACAGACGTCTAACGCAGGCCCAGCTAATTTTTGTGTTTTTAGTACAGACAGGGTTTCACCATGTTGGCCAGGCTGGCCTTGAACTCCTAACCTCAGGTGATCCACCTGCCTTGGCCTCCCAAAGTGTTAGGATTACAGGTGTGAGCCACCGCGCCTGGCCTGCTTTTTGTCTTTGAATTCTGTAGATCAGCCAAACCCTTCCGATCCGTTAAGCATGGGGCGAGGGGGGAGTGGGCTCACTGACAGTGTGTGTGCACTTGTGTGTGCTTGTGAGTGTGAATGCCTACTCCTTAGACTTGCTTATGTCCCCAGAGAGCCAGGACCATCTTGGAGTTTGAGAAAATGTTACCAGAATGGCTGAGGAGCAGATTCCGGATGGGAGAGCTGTGCCGAGTGGCCGAGGAAGATTTCCGACTGTGTTTGCGGTAACCAAGGGGGAAGGGCCCTGGGGCTGTGGTCTTTGGGGTGGGCAGAGAGGGGCAGGTCAGTGACAAGATGTTAGAGAAACGGTGCCGCTGCTTGCTCACCATAACCACAGCTGCTGTCTCTCCCAGTGGCCTCCTCGGAAGAAGGAATTTGCTTATGGGGTTATAGGGCCCTGGGATGGGGGTTCCCGAGCTTCAGAAGAGAAAGAGAAGGAGACTGCCAACAGTGGCTCCCCTCCCTGCTTTTTTTTTTTCTTTTTTTTCTGTTTTTGAGACAGAGTTTTGCTCTTGTTGCCCGGGCTGGAGTACAATGGCACGATCTTGGCTCACTGCAACCTCTGCTTCCTGTGTTCAAGCAATTCTCCTGCTTCAGCCTCTGAGTAGCTGGGATTACCGGCATGTGCCACCACACCCAGCTAATTTTGTATTTTTAGTAGAGGCAGAGTTTCACCACATTGGTCAGGCTGGTCTCGAACTCCTGACCTCAGGTCATCCACCCACCTCGGCCTCCCAAAGTGCTGGGATTACAGGCGTGAGCTACCACGCCCAGCCCCTCTCTCTGCCTTTTTGAAGGTGCCTCCGAGGTCTCTCTCTGTTTGCTATCTGGTTTAGGGAAGATCTGCCTGCTTGGCACTCCTTTTCCTGCTGTTTACCTGTGTGAGTTCCTGTGACCCCAGGTGACTTGAGTCCCATTTTGCCCCTGGCAGATGGAAAGTGACATGGCTACTTTGACAGATCTCTGGCTTTTTGATTTTTTTTTTTTTTAAAGTCCTTACTTATCCCATGACCACCTTTTCTCCTTCCTTCCTTCCTTCCTTCCTTCCTTCCTTCCTTCCTTCCTTCCTTCCTTCCTTCCTTCCTTCCTTTCCTCCTTCCCTCCCTCCCTCCCTCCCTCCTCTCTCTCTCTCTCTCTCTCTCTCTCTCTCTCTCTCTCTCTCTCTCTCTTTCTTTCTTTCTAAATGAAGTTCCAGGCTGGAGTGCAGTGGTGCGATCTCTGCTCACCGTAACCTTGGCCTCCCCAGTTCAAGCGATTCTTACGCCTCAGCCTCCCCAGTAGCTGGGACTACAGGCACACGCCACCACGCTTGGATAATTTTTGTATTTTTAGTAGAGACGGAGTTTCATCGTGTTAGCCAGGCTGGTCTTGAACTCCTGGCCTCAAGTGATCCACCCCCCCTTGGCCTCCCAATGTGCTGGGATTACAGGCGTGAGCCACCGCGCCCGGTTCCATGACCACCTTTTCTGATAAGCCCACCTCCTCCTACCCTGACCCAGCTGCCTGAGCCCACGGACCACCTTCTTTAAGTATGACCTTAACTCACTTCTCTGACTGAAACCCCACCCCCTGGAAAGCTTCATTTCTGACTGCAATGATTACCCTAACGAACATTTCTGATGTTGCCACCCTCACTCTAGAGACCTCTGGATGTGAATTTAAGTCACATCAATGCCTATGGTTGTATTCTAACACCTCAGACGCCACCCACTCTTGTTAGGGCATAGACCCTAACCATAGGCTCTTCGTGCCTCCTCAACCCCAGCTACACTTGGAGTTTAATCTTCACACCCTCGCGGCCTGGGCCCTCCCTGTCTGTCCCCGCTTCCCCTTGGGCTGTCACCAGTCAGGCACAGCTGCTGTTGTCTGAAGTTGGATCCTTTATACCTGTCTGAGCAACTTACAGGATTTCTGAGTTCCCTACAGTGGAAGGAGAACTGATTCTCTGAGGCCTGGGGACATGGAGATGGGGATAGAGTTCAAACTCCAACAACGCTAGTGTGACCACTGGGGTCAGGGGTGCTCCTGATCTCCAGGACAGACAGAAGGGGAGCTGTGTAGACACCAGGACGTCCCAAACCAGGGTTATTTGTTTGCACTCAGTGAGGCACTGGTGAAATAGTAAGAATGATGATCCCACTTGCAGGATCAATGAGGTGAAGTGGACTGAATGGAAGACGCACGTCTCCTTCCTTAACGAAGACCCGGGGCCTGTAAGACGAACAGGTAACTGTTGCTGTGAGGTGACATGGTGTCCACTCCTGTCTCAGACCACGTAACCTTGGGCAGATCAAATCTAAGGGTCCTGACTTTCCTCATCTGTCAAATGGGAGGGTTGAATGGAAATGCTGCTTAGGTCTCTTCCAGCTCTGACTTTTAGAACTCTAGTTGGCATGACTTTTAAAACGGTGTAGCCCTAAGCCATAGAAACACACCATGCAGACCGGGCACGGTGGCTCGCACCTGTAATCCCAGCACTTTGGGAGGCCGAGTCGGGTGACTCACCTGAGATCAGGGGTTTGAGACTAGCCTGGCCAACATGGCAAAACCCCGTCTCTACTAAAGATACAAAAATTAGCTGAACGTGGTGGTGGGTGCCTATAATCCCAGCTACTCGGGAGGCTGAGTCAGGAGAATTGCTTGAACCTGGGAGGTGGAGGTTGCAATGAGCTGAGATCGCACCACTGCACTCCAGCCTGGGTGACAAGAGTGAAACTCCATCTCAAAAAAAAAAAAAAAAAAGACAAGGAGAAAAAAACAAAAGACAAAAAAAAACATTATGCAGAGTGATCTATTTCTAAAATATATATTTTTTAAAAAGCAGATTTCAACAAAATCCAAGATTCTTCCAGGAACAACAGCAAAACCACTCTCAATGCCTTTGAAGAAATAGAGGATTTCCCGGAAACGTCGGTGTAGAAGCGGAACCGGCGCCGGCGTGCGCGTGCGCTGTCTGGCGCTGCAGGCGGAGTCACGGCCTCTGCGGAGAGGCTTTGAGGGATGATGGAGTTTGGCTCTGCTGGTGTAGCAGCAGAGTGCGCCCTCATGCTCAGTGCTCAGTGGGTGTCTGAACTGAGGGGCAGTTGTCAGTTTGTCTGAGTGGGAAACATCCTGGATTTTGTTACTGGGCAGAGAGTTGGTGTAAACCTACAGCCAGCAGCAGTCTGGAGCCTGGGAGCCTCCTGAAGTCCTGGGGGAAGCCTCTGGTTTTACCAGTTGCAGGTGGGCTTGGCTGGGAGAGATGGGTGGCAGGGAAGGGGCAGGAGCCTTGAGGAGCAGGGAGAGGCGCCTTTCCTCCTGCCAGCTTTCCCCTGACAGCCCCAGCCCCAGCCCACACGTTGTACCGTCTCTCCTGCTGTGACTGGGTTGCCTGAATTTGGGGAGACCCTTGATCCCATCCCAGAGTGTGCAGGGGACGGAGTTAAGCCGGATATCCTGGGGGAGGAAGGGAATGAGCTCGGGAAACATCCTTCCGGAACCCTTCAGGGAAAAGGAGACCATCCTTGGAGTGAACGTCCCCTGACGCCCCAAGGTTCACACTGCCTCAAGCTGAGACAGGTTTTTAGTAGCATAAGTAATACAGGGTTTAAATTTTCAATATGGAAAAGACATTTCAGTTAAGAATGAAAATTACTACAATGAAGTATGTGATTTTAAAAGTGGAGACAGATTGGGAGCTTTGGGGCTGGATGTAAGTATTATATATTTGGCCTCAAGGTGCCCAGAGCCAGACAAAAAGCTTTTCTTCACACACACAAAAGTCTGCATGAGACACGCCGGGCAAGTCCTGCTGGGTCACTGCGATCTGGGTGAAAGGGCCTGGCTCTTGTCCGTGTCCTGGCCTCGCAGTAGTGCCTGCCTCTGCGCTGGGATCTTGGCTTCAGCTGAAGCAGAAATAGCAGCTGCTCGATCGATGCCATCTTAGAACTCAGCAGTTAGTCACATACCTCAGTATGTCTCAGTGGGGGAATTTAACAAAATGCCTCAACTGCTTTGGTACGAAGTATTTTTTTTTTTAACTGTGAATTTTGAAGCTGAAGGGGGAGCTTGTGAGAGAGAAGCCTTTGCCAAGACTTTGGGCTTATTTTTAGGTCCTCATCCTCTGATGTTCTCCTTCTGAAATGAGACGGAGTCAGTCTGGGGGCAGAGGTGAAGTGGAGACGGAAGGATTTGCCAGGTGACTGGGGCCGAAACCACCAGAAAATCCACTCTGCCACCATTAGCTAGTGAAAGGATTCATGTAAAGATGTTCGAGGTGGAATTATAAAAATAGTAACCGTGAATGTTAATCTTAAATGGCAGAAATAGAAATTTGGCCTTCAGATAACATGACGATTGATTAGTTCATCTGGCTTGAGGCAAACTAAGGAGTGCAGACCTGGCAGTGCACTCTGGGCCAGTTGCTCTGCTCTGGGCCACTCTGTGTGCCAGACTAGCTGGGCAGATAGAGACTCTGTGCCCCTGATGGGGCTGGTTGGGGAGAGGTGGGCTGGGGTGTGTGCGGCTTCACAGTCCACAGCAGCCCCTGCCCTCCGGGCTGAGCCAGGGAGTAACTGCATACTCTGAGCCACAGTGGTGGGGGCTGGGCATGGGCCTCTGGAGAAGAGAAGATTTGAGGCGACTGTCCTAGAGGCAGGAGGAGCGGATGTGTTCCAGAATGGGCAGAACTAGGAAACTGAGAAAGATTTTGGCTCAATCCAATCCAGCAGCTGCTCCAGATGTTGGAGATGTTTAAGCAAAAGCTGGTCGAGCACTTAGTGAGGGATGTTGTTGAAAATGGTCATTGGAAGAAGTGTAAGGTTCCTTTTAGCCTGGAGATTCTGCAGAGCAGCATTCCACATCTGGAATTAGCTATCCGCATTAAGCCTGAACAGACATCTTGGTCTGAAAGGAAGTGGTTAGGATTCATGATGCCACGCTCTACACTGTGGAGCTGGGAATTCCAGAATTGCTTTGTGTCGGATATTAATGGAGAAAGTCCTATCCATTAATGAATAAAGCCGTATCTTATGGATAAAGCCATATCCAGAATTGCTTTGACTCAGATGTTGATGGATAAAGCCATATCCAGAATTGCTTTGACTCAGATGTTGATGGATAAAGCCATATCCAGAATTGCTTTGACTCAGATATTAATGGATAAAGCCAATTATCGATTTCTATTTGCCTAACCTGCCAGCTTTTGTCCAAGTGCGGAATGGAGAGCCAGATGGATGTTTGTTATCTCACACGTGATGGAGAGCTGCTCTCTGTGGGTCTGGATGGAATTGGTTGCAAGACCATTTTCTGTATTGGATATTCTTCCCAACCTTGTCCACCCCAAAAGGCTTTCAGCCAAAAGGTCTGAGCCTAGGTAGGTTTACCAAGGGAAGCCATGAGTCAGGAAGCATCAGAGTGAAAAGGAACACTTCCTTCGTTTTACCCCCGGAGGCTAATGCTCCAAAAGGAATATGTACTTGGGCAAAGTCATGCAGGAAGGTCATATCAGAGCTGCGGAGGCTGGAGTGTCCTGATTCTTGGACCACAGATGTCTCCCTGAGCCATTATTTGTTTAGTTTAAAAAGTACAGTTATTCCACCATTTTGAGTCTTTCTTTGTAGTTGGCTTATATTGGGGGGCAGGACTGTTTTCTCAGGTGTCTCATTTGGCAGTCAACATTGTCCCCTATGTTCCCTGTGACTAGTTGAAAATTCAAGTGCGCCCACAGGGTGCATAAAAGCACACCCACACTCACCGACACACACCCACACACACCCACCTCCCCATACACCCACACCCACACCCCACTGAACCCATGGGTCTATCAGGACATCTTAAAACTCCGTGATTGACATTTCAGTAATTTCAGGGGAAGGCGTTTTCCAGGGATGGGATCTCCCAGGCTCAGATAGTGCCTTGGTTGTAAATGCTCCTTTAGCTAAACTTTTCCTCAGAAGAATTCATTATTCTAGACATTATGTGATATATCTGTTTGGAATAAAAGGTGCTTAACCTTCCTCCCTGGGATGTGGGAGAAGGTGCTGGAGGTTGTACTGTGAAGTCATTAAGCTCTTAGAAGGCTCCAGCCTGAGAGAGTCCAGTATTATTGACATTCCTTTCCTTCCTCAAGGCCTGGTGACCTGTGTCCTTTCGCTCTGGGCAGGGCCCAGGTAGATGGGCCGTCATCCGGGCCTGTAAGCCGTACTTGATTTCTGCATTGATTTACATATTTTTTACTGTGATCTTGGTTCCAAACACAGAATTGTCATCCCATTATCCTTGAATGTGCCGAATCCTTGTAAATTCTCATTTACCTACTTGTTCTTAGTGTTGTGTGTGTGTGTGAAACTTTATGTTCAAGGAAGAAATCGTACAAAGAGTAAGAACATGTTTGTGCCATTGAAGAAATGGTTTTTTGATTTCTAATAAATATTTATTTTGCCTTGTTATGGCCATGTTTTATCCATGCCTAGGTGTGCCAATGTGCAGACTGACTGGAAACCCTAGAGTGTTGGTAACAGGAGTGGGTAAAGGGAAGGCCAGTTTTTGGACCTGAAGTATTATCATTGGTTCCGGCTTAGGAACAGAGCCAGCAAGCCATCAGACATGTCACCTTTGTATGTATTTGCATCTCAAAGCACATTCACATCAGGTAGCCAATTGGAAGCATTCAGCAGCTGTGGAAGCAGTTTGAGTTAAAGGAGACTCAGGGGGTTGAAGCCATGTGCCCCAGGATGCACAGCCAGATAATGTCAGTCGTTCAGGCCATGAAACCTCTCAGAGTGGTGTGTCCGCGTCTGCACAGCGAAACAAACTACCATCAGAGTGAACAGGCAACCTACAGAATAGGAGAAAATTTTTGCAATCTACCCATCTGACAAAGGTCTAATATCCAGAATTTACAAGTAACTTAAACATATTTACAAGAAAAAAACAACCCCATCAAAAAGTGGGCAAAGGATATGAACAGACACTTCTCAAAAGAAGACATTTATGTGGCCAACAAACATATGAAAAAAAGCTCATCATCACTGATCATTAGAGAAATGCAAATCAAAACAACAGAGAGATACCATCTCACGCCAGTCAGAATGGCGATTATTAGAAAGTCAGGAAACAATAGATGCTGGAGAGGCTGTGGAGAAATAGGAATACTTTTACACTGTTGGTGGGAATGCAAATTAGTTCAACCATTGTGGAAAACAGTGTGGTGATTCCTCAAAGATCCAGAACCAGAAATACCATTTGACCCATCAATCCCATTACTGAGTATACACCCAAAGGAATGTAAATCATTCTACTAGAAAGACACATGCACACGTATGTTTATTGCAGCACTATTCACCATAGCAAAGACATGGAACCAACCCAAATGCCCATCAATGATAGACTGGATAGAGAAAATGTGGTACGTGTACACCATGGAATACTATGCAGCCATAAAAAGGAATGAGATCATGTCCTTTGCAGGAACATGGATGAAGCTAGAAGCCATCATCCTCAGCAAACTAACACAGGAACAGAAAACCAGACACCACTTGTTCTCACTCGTAAGTGGAGTTGAACATTGAGAACATACAGACACAGAGAGGGGAACAACACACACCAGGGCCTGTTGGGGGTTGGGGGGTGAGGGGAGGGAACTTAGAGGATGGATCAATAGGTACAGCAAAGCACCATGGCACACATATACCTGTGTAACAAACCTGCGTGTTCTGCACCTGTATCCTTTTGGGTTTTTTTTAGAAGAAATAAAAAAAAAAAATAAGAGGGCTCTATCCATTATGCCTGTTGGCTGTCAAATTATTTTGAGTGAATAGAAACCCATGGTTCCACCTGGAGAACAGAAGGTATAAATCCCTCCTGTCCACCATACACGATTTTTATGAGGAAGCAATGAGAGAATGGATAGGAAAGAGCTGACGTTGTTACTATCATTATTGCCGACCAGCCTAATTCATAGGTATATGCAGTTCTTCATTCCTTTGAGTTATTTCATAAGGATGGCAGTTCTCAACTTGAATGCCAAGTCTTGAATGCTTCTCTTGATGGGTTGTGGAACTTGCAACTAATTTGTTAATAAGTGAAATATTGCATTTGGTGAATTACTTAATTCAGATGATTCCCAGAATGACTTCCTTCACTGGGCTGTATCTTGTTGAGTGGCAACAAAACAGGGATCGTACGTGATTCACATCCTCGCTTAATAGGCGTTAGTCCAAAACCTAGGAATGTGCCATCTGTGGGGATGTGTTGGGTGGATGGATAGGAAAAGGGTGGAAACCCTTGTCGTAGGATGTATTTCTGGGAAGGAGATGCCTAGGTCAATAGGTTTCAACATTTTTATGGTTCTTGATACAGTGAAAAATTGCCTCCCCAAAGGATTCCATCAATGTGTTCAGCCTTTGAGATTGTATATTACACTGTTTACAAAGCTCTTTCGGTCATGTTGGTTATCGTTTTGTAGGTTTGGCGAGTGTCGTATCCCAGTTTAATAGGTAGGGAAATTGAAACTTGGAGACAGACGGAATGACATGCGAAGTTCACAATCCTTTTTCCTGGCTGGAGAATCCAGGTTCTCTGAAGTTTAGTTAGTCTAGTATCAAGAGCTACCATTTTTCTCAGTGCACCAGCAACCCCTCTGACAGTAATAGCCAAGTTCTGCCGAAAGGATTCAGTCCAACTCGAAAAATGTATCTCACCTACTATGTGTGAAGATTTAGAACCAATTCAACAAAAATTGAACATGAAATATGGGCAATGATAGATGATGCAAATATAAGACAGTTTCTTCCATTTAAGATGGTGGTAGGAGGGGAGAAGGACATGAATATTTATAAAGTGCCATGCACTTTACATACATGTCTCATTTAATGTTCATAGCAACCCCTGTTACTGTCCAGCTGTTCTATTTCTTTCATCGGTTTTCTGTTTGATTTTTTAAAACCATCATATTTTGTTATTTCAAAACCATCATACTTCTTAAACCTGTGACCCCATGGCTTCCATATCCATAGCTGTACTTGGTTTTATTCCCTATTTTACAGTGAAAATGGAAGCTGTAAGTTGGAAACACCTTCAACTTCTGACCACCAAACCTGTGAATTTATTTGCACCCACATTCCTAAGCTTTGGTTGCCTTGCCCTCCCCTCCCCTCCCCTCCCCTCCCCTCCCCTCCCCTCCCCTCCCCTCCCCTCCTCTCCCCTCCCCTCCTCTCCCCTCCCCTCCCCTCCTCTCCCCTCCCTTCCCCTCCTCTCCCCTCCCCTCCTCTTTCCTTCTCCTTCCTTCCTTCCTTCCTTCCTTCCTTCCTTCCTTCCTTCCTTCCTTCCCTCCCTCCCTCCCTCCCTCCCTCCCTCCCTCCCTCCCTCCTTCCCTCCTTCCTTCCTTCCTTCCTTCCTTCCTTCCTTCCTTCCTTCCTTCCTTCCTTCCTTCCTTCCTTCCTTCCTTCCTTCTCTCTTTCTCTCTCTCTCTGTCTTTCTGACAGAGTCTTGCCCTGTCGCCCAGGCTGGAGTGCAATGGCATGATCTCAGCTCACTGCAACCTCCACCTCCCGGCTTCAAGCAATTCTCCTGCCTCAGCTTCACAAGTAGCTGGGACTACAGGCACCTGCCACCACGTCGGGCTAATTTTTTGTATTTTTAGTAGAGATGGGGTTTCACCATGTTGGCCAGGCTGGTCTCAAACTCCTGACCTCAGGTGATCCACCTGCCTCAGCCTCCCAAAGTGCTGGGATTACAGGCGTGAGTCCCTGCGCGCGGCCCTGCCTTTCACTCAGAGCAAGAAAACTCCTGTCTTGGGACCTCTCTGTATGCTCTTGAGCTTTATGTTTCAAGACTGTGAAAATTATTCCATCCCTTAATATGTAGTTTCTGAAAATGAACTTTTTCTGTTAAGCATTTAATTTATCTGTAGCTAATGGGGCTCTAGTATTTTTTCCCTTTAATTATACTGCATTAATCGCCTACAGACCTCAGTTTTTGGGTTGACTTTGTTTTCTAGTCAAGTTCCCATTCTTTTTCTTGGCAGAATGGAGGAAACTTGAGTGCTGTTTTTGCTTTGATGGGATGTAAGCTTCTGGGCTGTGCCATTGACTTTGATTTTGTGGAGTATGCAGGGACCTCCCTCGAGTCTTACACTGAGCAACCCACCAAGCCTGATGGGGCAGCCCTGGGCGAAGTCCTCTCTGAGTGAGCCTCTCAATCATTGGCTTGGTAGGTGTTCAGGAACTACTGTCTGCCAAGTACTAGACTAGGGTTTTTGGTGTGTCTGCTTTGGGAACAGGCATACAAAGGTCTCTACAGGTAGATCACAAGCCTCTTGAAGGCGGTATGTGTGGGAAGTATAGAGATATTAAAAAAGCAGCTGGGCATGGTGGCTCACGCCTGTAATCCCAGCACTTCGGGAGGCCGAGGTGGGTGGATCACCTGAGGTCAGGTGTTCGAGACCAGCCTGGCCAACAGGACGGAACCCCGTCTCTACTAAAAATACAAAAATTAGCCAGGCTTGGTGGCGCATGCCTGTAATCCCAGCTGCCGGGGAGGTTGAGGCAGGAGAATAGCTGGAACCTGGGAGGTGGAGGCTGCGGTGAGCTGAGATCATGCCACTGCACTGCAGCCTGGATGACAGAGTGAGACCCCGTCCCAAACAGACAAACACCCCTAAGCAGCTATTTCCCTTCAGACTCTGTTTTTGTTGGATATGCAAATACAGGCCTTTTGTTGGATATGCAGATATGCAAATGTTGGATATGCAAATATGGATCTTTTGTTGGATATGCAAATATGCAAATACAGGCCCTGTTCCTGCTGCCCTGGAACATGCATGACCTTTATAGGCCTCTCTCCCAGCATCATGGCCCTGGTCACCCCCATGGGACTCTCAGGCTTCAGAGTTTCCCCAGCTGCCACTTATCATTTGCTTCTCCTATTGGAGCACTGACTGTACGTGGTTCACCATTCCCACCCTCTGTGGTCTCCAGTGGCTATCTTGGGGTCACCCTTGTGAAGGAAGTGACACCCCACTCTTCCAAATAAGCCCTTCCAGATAGCTTTACACTCAGCAGATCAACTCTCATTTATCCAGCAAAATGTACTGAGCTCCTTCTATGCATTAAGTGCTGTGGGTATGACAAAGAGTAAGACAAATGCTATCACTGCTCTCTTGGAGCTTTTGCAGTTTAATCAAAGAGACCAACAGTAACTTTCCCTGCCCTAGTGTCATAACGCATTACGGTTGCAATTTGGGTAAGGGCCAGTCTAGTACTGTCAATAAACTTGTGTGACAGAGTGGCCTCACCTAGCCTGAGTCATAAAGAGTAAGCGTCATTTAGCTAATGGGAGTGTGGAGAAGGGGAAGGGTTTCAGTAAGTGGGAAAATGTGGGCAAAGACCCAAAGGTAGTAGGGAACTTCGTGCATCTGAGGACTGGAAAAGTCTTATGTGGCCAAATTGCTGGGAGCAAGGGGCCAAGTGACATGAAATAAGGCTAGAGGGGTGGGCAGAGGCCAGTGCATGTAGGACTTGGACAGCTGTGGTGAGGCTTTGAGATCTCATAACAAGGGTAAGAAGCCACCAAAGGATTTTAAACAGGGGAATTGTTGAGTGTGAACATTTCCTTGTTTTGGCCTGGCATGGTGGCTCACACCTGTTATCCCAGCACTCTGGGAAGCCAAGGTGGGCAGATCATCTGAGGTCAGGGGTTCGAGACCAGCCTGACCAACATGAAGAAACCCTGTCTCTACTGGAAAAATACAAAATTAGCTGGGCGTGGTGGTGCATGCCTATAATCCCAGCTACTCCAGAGGCTGAGGCAGGAGACTCGCTTGAACCCAGAAGGCGGACGTTGCAGTGAGCCAAGATCATGCCATTGCATTCCAGCCTGGGCAACAAGAGCCTGGGCAAAAGGAAAAAAAAATTCCTTTTTTTTTTTTCCCATGGATTTGCAGACTTAAATGGGTGTGTTTTCCTTCCACTGTCCTTTGGGACATGGTAACAGTCTGGATGGTGTAGAACGAAGTGTTTCACTTGGGAGTGATGGGGACAATTCTCAGGAAGTGACTGGGAAGGGAAGATAAAAAGAAGGCAGGGCCATTGGTGGAAGACGAAGATGTTTCAGTAGAGAAAGGGGTGTTTGAGCATGCTCATTTATTCAACTCACCTCTATTGATCACTTACTAGATTGTAGACATTTGAAAAAGACACTGCTAATGCCCTCAAGATGGGATAGAAAGAGGGGCAAAGTGGCAACGAAGTCAGGTAGACAAAGACCAAGAAGATGTTGGCTATGAAATGAAAGTTGGGTTGCATTTTGAAGGAGAAACAGGCATTATTAGTTGGAGCACAGTCTGAGTGGGGTGGAAGGTGCAGGACAGTGGGGGTAAATTCTAGGTAGGGGAGTCAGTCTATGTGAAGGCCTAGAGGAATAAACGGTGGGAAGGACACCACAGCGGAGATGGTCCAAAGGGAGACAAGTGTAGGGAGGTCTCGGGAAGGGAGGGCAGATCAGGAAGGGCCTTTCATGCTAGGAATTTGAACTTCAATGGTTTGTTAAGTAAGTATTCTGCTCTAGGTACTGGGCTAAGTGCTTATATGTCTTAGCCCACTTAATCCTCATAGTAACCCCATGAAAGGGGCACTATTATTATGATCATTCCCATTTTATAAATGAGAAAAAATACAACTGTAGATGGTTAGAAATAATCAAAGTAAAATAAAACTCAAAGTGGCTAAAACCACAGAGCAATATATTATAGATTAAAAAAACCAAACCAACCACACATCTAATTAGAAACTTTAAAGACTGTAAAAGGGAAAATTAGACTTGATAGGAATAATCAATCCTGAAACTGACTGAAATCACAGTGATATAAATTGTATGTTGTAAATTTTACAAATCACTAAAATTTGAGGGAAGAATAAAGTATTCTTGTCAAAATTTACATCTGGAAAAAGCTGACCTAGAAAAATTGGACTCAGAAATAAAACAATGGAACATTCACAGTGGGGGAAGGAAACTTGGTAAAACTTAGCTACAGAAGCTGATGCATCACATTTTTACTACAGAATTCAGAAGGAAGGGAGTTTGTTCCAATGCAAATAATTTCGGTAAAGTACAAAAATAGAAAAAAACGTTGAAAAATTTAGAAACAATATGTGCTTTCCAGAACACTGAATGTGGAGTAAAATTGGCTTAGTGGGGTTCATTTTGGAAGAATGAAAACGTATAAATATGTAATATTTATTTATTCATTCATTCATTCCAGATAATGTTAGTATGTTTGGGAAATACATTTGAAACTATGATTATGGATTCATTGGGGGTACAGATCATGGAATAAAAATGCTGTTTATTGGCTGCTGTGGACTAAGAGGATGGCGGGGAGGGCCCTTGTGGAGCTGGAGAGGGACGGGGCAGCATCCGGTAGAAGGTCCTTTGAGGAGAAGAATCATGGGAGGCAAGGGATTTGGGCATTTAGGATGTGGCAGGATTTCTTGAAAGACTGTATTTGCAAACCAGAGCTGTGGGTCACATTTCTATGCGTGTCCACTGCCCTGTTACTGACTTTCACCACCTCTGCTGGCAACATCTGGAGCCCAAAGACCTCCTCACACCTTGCTTGGAATAAGGTGGGCATATTCTTTCAAAATGAGAAGTGACAGCTGTGAAGAATAGGCCTCTTACAAATTTTTCATGTTGGGAAGAAACATTAGCTCCTCAGGGGGTGCGTGAGGTGTCTGAAGGAGGCTCTCTGCTCCATGAGGTCAGTGCAGAGCCGGGGGCATGCCGCAGTAGCAATGCTGTGTGGGTTACTGTGTGTTTGTGGACAAAGGGCCATTCAGTTTCTTAATATAGTCATATGTCATCTTTACCATTAAGCCCTCGTTTCTCTTTCATATTTCATCCACAAAACAGCACTTGAAAGTCTCCTCTGGATTTTGCAACGAATGCTGAAGTTTATAGGCTGGACACTTAGTATATTACTATTAGCCCAAATATAAAAATTGAAAAAAATAGCAAGCCTGCACAACTTGTTTCTACTAGCACTTACACATTACAGGCATACCTCAGAGATATTTCAGCCTTGGCTCCAGATCACCACAATAAAACAAATACTACAACAGATGAGCCACACACATTTTTTTATTTTCCAGTATATGTAAAAGTTATGCTCGCACTATACGTAGTATGTTAAATGTGTAATAGCATTATGTTTAAAACATGTACATTCCGTCATTAAAAATACTTTATTGCTAAAAAGGCTAATGATCATTTGAGCTTTCAGCAATTCATGATCTTTTTGTTGGTGGAGGGCCTTGCCTTGATGACAGCTGTCTGATCAGGGCGGTGGGCACTGAGGGTTGGGATGGCTGTGACAATTTCTTAAAATAAAACAACAGTGGAGTTTGCTTCATTGATTGACTCTTCCTTTCATGAAAGATTTCCCTGTAGCATGAAATGCTGTTTAATAACATTTTACTCACAGTATAACTCATTTCTTTCTTTCTTTTTTTTTTTTTTTTTTTGAGATGGAAGCTCGCTGTGTCCACCAGGCTGGAGTGCAGTGATGCAGTCTTGGCTCACTGCAACCTCTGCCTCATGGGTTCAAGTGATCCTACTGCCTCAGCCTCCCAAGTAGCTGGGACTATAGGCATGCGCCACACACCTGGCTAATATTTGTGTATTTTTAGTAGAGAGGGGGTTTCACCATGTTGGACAGATTGGTCTCGAACTCCTGACTTCAGGTGATCTGTCTGCCTCGGCCTCCCAAAGTGCTGGGATGACAGGCATGAGCCACTTCACCCAACTGAACTCATTAGGAGGAGTCAGCCCTCTCAAACCCTGCTGTTGCTTTATCAACTACGTTTATGTAATATTCTAAATCCTTTGTCATTTCAACAATGTTCACAGCATCTGCAACGAGAGTAGATTCCATCTCAAGAAACCACTTTTTTGCTTATTTGTAAGAGGCAACTCCTCATCCATTCAAGTGCGATCATGAGATTGCAGCAATTCAGTTACATCTTCAGGCACCACTTCTCATTCTCTTGCTGTCACATCTGCATGGCTTCCTTCACTGAAGTCTTGAACTCCTCAGAGTCATCCAAGAGGGTTGGAATTCACTTTTTCCAAACTCCTGTTAATGTTGATATTTTGATCTCCTCCCACGGATCCTGAATGTTCTTAATGGCATCTAGAATGCTGAATCCTTTCCAGAAGGTTCTCTGTTTACTTTGCCCGGCTCCCTCAGAGGGATCACTATCTATGGCAGCTATAGCTTTATGAAATGTTTTTTTTTCTTCCTTTCTTTTTCTTCTTTTTTCTCCCCTCCCCCAGCCTGAAATGTATTTCTTAAATAGTTAGATTTGAAAGTCACAATGACACCTTGATCCACGGGCTTCGGCCGGATGTCGTGTTAGCAGGCATGAGAACGACGCTAATCTCTTTGCATATCTCCAGCAGAGCTCTTGGGTAACCTGGTATATTGTCAATCGGCAGTAATGTTTTGAAAGGAATCTTTTTTTTTCTTTTTCCAAGCAGTAGCTCTCAACAATGGGCTTAAAATATACAGTAAACCATGCCACAAACAGATGTGCTGCCAGCGGTGCTTTGTTCTTCCATTTATAGAGCTCAGGCACAGCAGTTTAGCATGAGTCTTCAGAGTCCTAGGATTTTTGGGCCAGGTGCGGTGGCTCACGCTTGTAATCCCAGCACTTTGGGAGGCCGAGGTGGGTGGATCACGAGGTCAGGAGATCGAGACCATACTGGTTAACACAGTGAAACCCTGTCTCTACTAAAAGAATACAAAAAGTTATCTGGGCATGGTGGCAGGCGCCTGTCGTCCCAGCTACTCGGGAGGCTGAGGCAGGAGAGTGGTGTGAACCCAGGAGGCAGAGCTTGCAGAGAGCCAAGATGGCACCACTGCACTCCAGCCTGGGCGACAGAGCGAGACTCCATCTCAAAAAAACAAAACAAAAACAAAAACAAAACAGAGTTCTAGGGTTTTTGAAACAGTTAATGAGCATTGGCTTTAACTGGAAGTCACCAGCTGTATTAGCTCTTAAGAGAGTCTGCCTGTCCTTTGAAGCTTTGAAGCTAGGCATTCATTTCTCTTTTCTAGCTAGGAAAGTTCTAGATAGCATCTTCTTTCAATAGAAGGCTGTTTGAACTACACTGAAGATCTGTTTAGTGTGGCTACCTTTGTCAATGATTTTAGTTACATCTTCTGGATAACTTGCTTCCACATCAGCAACTTGCTGGTTCAGTTTCCACTTGTAGGCTTTGGAGCTGGCTTCTTTCCTTAAACCTGGTGAACCAACCTCTGCCAGCTTCCTGCAGCTTCCTCACCTCTCTCAGCCTTCACAGAATTGAAGAGAGTTAGGGCCTTGCTCTGGGTCATGCTTTGGTTTAAAGTTGTGACTGGTTTGATCTTCTATCCAGGCCACTAAAACTGTCTCCACATCAGCAATAAGGTTGTTTTGCTTTCTTATCATTTATGTGTGTGCAGTGGAGTAGAATTTTTAATTTTCTTCAAGATCTTTTTCTTTGAATTCACAACTTGGCTAACTGGTGCAAGAGGCCTAGCTTTCCGCCTGTCTTAGCTTTTGACATGCCTTCCTCACTAAGCTTAATTTTTACAAGTATGACCTTTTCTTTCACTTGAACACATAGAGGCTGTTGTAGAGTTATTAATTATTGTGTCTTAAGGAATAGGGAGGCCGGAGGACAGGGAGAGAGACAAGGAAATGGCCGGTCAGTAGAGCAGTTAGAACACACACAACCTTCACTAAGTTCACAGTCTCACATGGGCACAATTCATGGTGCCCCCAAAACACTTAACAACAGTAACATCAAAGGCCACCGATCACAGATCACCATAGCAGATATAAGAAATCATAAAAAAAGCTTGAAATATCAAGCTATTATCAAGGAGACAAGGAGTGAGTACATGCTGTTGGAAACATGGCACTGTTAGACTTTCTAGACACAGGGTTGCCCAAAACCTTCAATTTGTAAAAAAAAAAATACAGTTATCTGTGAAGTGCAATAAAGCAAAGCACAATAAAATAACTTTATATATATATCTATTTCAATTTTATATTCTGAATACAAAGGCTGTTGATTAAGAATGTTGAGCTACCCAAGTATAATGTATAATAAACTCTACAGAAATAGGAAACACTTCTTTGAATAAGCTACATACATAAAATATGGTACCTTTAAGATATATTAATTAATTTAAGAAATTTGCTTGGATGCCTACCGAATAAGGCACTGTGCTAGGAGCTATGAATGCAGTTGAATAAGGCACAACCCTGCTCTTGAGGAGCTTACAAACTAGCAGAATTTGTAAGACACTGTGTAAGATGTGAGCTAGAAGTGATTTCTAATGTACAGAGCAGCGAATACTTTTTGCATTGAGCATTAGTTTAGTTGTCTTTGCAAAGGCTTCTTTCTTTTCGTAATATGCGGCCTCGTTCACAAACACGGGGTACACGGTACAGTCTCCGCCCAATGGCATCATCTTCCCATCGAGAGTTAAAAACATGGGATCCCCAGGATGCAGTGGTTTCCAGTCTTGATCCTCTCAGGAAACAATCAAAATACACATTACATTTGGTTTTTCTCCTCTAAAAATTTATGTCAGACTCTAGACAACTAACACATTACAGTATTCTGTTGTTTTAAAAGAGATACTTGAGCGAGGCATCGAGATGCAGGCAAGTGATCTGACTGCGCTGAAATTGGGTCATGAAATTTGGCAGTAGTTTGAAGAGTTCCCCTTTGATTTTGTATAACTGACACATGTAATTAACATTTGCTTCAGCCAGGTGCAGTGGCTCTCGCCTGTAATCCCAGCACTTGGGGAGGCCGATGTGGGCGGATCGCTTGAGCCTAGGAGTTCAAGACCAGCCTGGGCAACATAGAGATCCTAGCTCTAGAAAAAATACAAAAAATTAACTGTGTGTGGTGGTGCATGCCCGTAGTCCCAGACACTCAGGAGGCTGAGGTGGGAGGAATGCTCAAGCCCCCAGAGGGCGAGGCTGCAGTGAGCTGTGTTCACACCACTGCACTCCAGCCTGGGCGACAGAGCGAGACCCTGCATCTGAAAAAAATAAAAAGTAGTTTGCTTCAATACCAGGGTTACCTTGAATGTAGCCAAAGAGATTTATAATATTAAAAGGCAAAATGAAATGCATGTCTACCTAAGTGCATAGTCTGCCTGTTGCCAGCTCAAGTTAAATTCTGTTCAGCAAAATGTAGGAAATATCCATTAAGAGTCTTCTGTGTGCAAGATGTTCTACTGTTGGGAAATATAAAGATGAGCCATGTCGTACCTGCATGCAAGGAGATTCTATTCTGATAGGGATTGGTGAGAGAAGGTGGTGCTGGGCTGGGGAGAGTCTGAGACAAGGTGGGTGTATTCCAAATGTGTCCTGCATTAGAGTCACGTCTGAGTTCCCTGAACGGTCCTGCACCAGGCATTTGGACCTCTGCACCCTCAAGCACCGTGGCCGTCACACCACAGGAACCCCAGAACAGTTCTTCTCAAACTTTGAGGTGCTTGCACATCATCTGGGGATTGTGTTAAGATGAAGATTCTGATTCTATAGGTCGGGGGTGGGGGGCCTGGGATTCTGCATTTCCAACATTTCCCAGCAGCATCCGCATCACCCCGGAGCTTGTTAGAAAGGCAGGATTTCGTTAGGCGCAGCAGACCTGCCCAATCGAAATCTTCAGGTTAACAGGTCCCCGACATTCACGTGTACAACGTTAACGTTCGAGAAGTGCCGCATCACAGCAGTTTTCTCCATCCTGGTGGCACATTATCATCGCCTGGGATGTTAAATACATATATACAGGGAGAGGGGCCGGCCCATTTCAGATAAATCAACTCAGAATCTCTGAGGAGGGCCTAGGCAGCATTCTTTTTAAATTTTATTTTAAAATTTACATACAGTGAAATTCACTCATTCTTGTGTACAGATCTGTGAGTTTGGACATATGCAGAGCATGGAGTCATACAACCTGCAACCATGCCATCCGGATACGGACTTCTTTCACCCGCCTCCTTGAATCCGTCATGCTACCCATTCATAGTTCACTGTTTTCTGTGTTTATTGTATTGAGGCCCCAGATGATTTACAGGGTGGCTCGGCTGAGAACTGTTTCTCTGAACTGGTGGTTTTCAGGCAGAGACTTGCCCCAGAGTCACTAACGGAACTTCTTCAACACACGTCTGGCTAGCTCCACCTGCGGAGATCCTGATGTCGTGCAGTGCTACCCAGACCTGAGCCACATGAAAATCATCTGGTGAACTCAACTGATTCCCTGTCTACACCCTGATGAATTAGATCAGAGCTGGGAATAGGACTCAGGAATCAGCATTTTTTTTTTTTTTTTCCAGACGTAGTCTCAACTCTGTCCAGGCTGGAGTGCAGTGGCACAATCTCGGCTCACTGCAACCTTCGCCTCTCGAGTTCAAGCAATTCTCCTGCCTCAGGCTCCCGAGTAGCTGGGACTACAGGCGCCCGCCACCACGCCCAGTTTATTTTTTATATTTTTAGTAGAGATGGGGTGTCACTGTGTTAACCAGGATGGTCTCGATCTCCTGACCTCATGATCTGCCCACCTTGGCCTCCCAAAGCGCTGGGATTACAGGCACGAGCCACTGCTCCTGGCCAGGAATCAGCATTTTAAAAAAGCTCCCCAGGTAATTGTCACGTGGCTCGAGTTTGAGAAGTGCTACATTAGTAGTTTGTGGTGGGTTCTAGGCATTGGGAGGGGGTCCCCTACGTGATTCCGATGAGCATCCCTTAGTAAGAACTATCAGTCTTAGGACAAAATCTAGACTCATAACCGGGTCTCGGACTGTGTGTTTTCTCCAGGCTCTACCATCCTCTGCTCACTCCTACTCTCCAGGGACATGGGTCTTCTTGCTGTTCCTGAAGTGCTCCAAGTTTGTTCCAGCCTCAGGCCCTTTCACTAGCCTTCCACATGGCTGGCTTCTCATCTTGTAGGTTCCAACTTCAGTGCCACCATCTCTGAGATGGCACTTTGTGACCACTCCGTCTAACTGGAACTCTTTGTTATAACCTCTGCTATATTATTATTTTATATTATTTCTTTTATATCACTTATTACAGTTTGAAATGATTTGGTTTACATATTGTTTATTACTCATGGTCAGTTCTCCTCACCCATTGGGATGGAAGCTCCATGAGGAACCTTCCCTATCTTGAATCTCAGGGCGCAGAATGAGCTTAGCTGTCATTCAAAAATACTTGTTGGAAGAATTAACCAATCAATCCCTCCTGTAGAATACTGAGCCATTCCTTATTGTCTGTCAAATCAAAACCATCCTTCCTAACTTTCAAGACCTACCACTAGCCCAGTCTGCTACTGATCTCATTCATCTCACTTCTCCATCTGCCCGGGATTATTTTTGTACTCCTCAAGAGTATCCTAAAACCTGAAAAATCCTGTTTTAGCCTGCCATGACATCATCACCCTGGCCTCTGTTTCTTGTACTTGATATTTTTGTCACCAATAGTGCTTTCTTCCTTTCTCTCCCCCAGTCTTTACCTTTCCTTTAAAACATTGCCTAAGGCCGGGCGCGGTGGCTGACGCCCGTAATCCCAGCACTTTGGGAGGCCAAGGCGGGTGGATCACGAGGTCAGGAGATCGAGACCATCCTGGCCAACATGATGAAACCCCATCTCTACTAAAAATACAAAACTTAGCTGGTTGTGGTGACCTGAGCCTGTAATCCCAGCTACTCGGGAGGCTGAAGCAGGAGAATCACTTGAACCCAGGAGGCGGAGCTTTCAGTGAGCCGAGATGGCGCTACTGCACTCCAGCCTGGGTGACAGAGTGAGACTCCGTCTCAAAAAACAAAAACAAACGCTGCCTAAGGCTCCTTCTTCAGGTTTCCACCTGGGTCCCATTAAGCCACAAAGCAGGATTTGCTTCACTCGTCTGTATTACTGGGCAGAGGCCACTCCATTCAGTTGCAAGTCTGGATGACTATTGGAGTCACTAAACAGGGATAGGAACTGGATCAATCAGTGCTTTTCAACCCTGATTATCCAAGCCAGAAAGATCAGAGTATCTCAAAGTGGAGTCCTGCCATTGCTATTATTATGTTTTTTAAACGCTCTCTACGTAAAGGTTAGTGAGGGTTGAAAGCCCCAGACTGGATAATCCACCAGGTTCTCCTCCATCTCTGAGGTCTGGGAGTGTGCAGGGCACTCGCACTGGGGAGTGGATTCTTCGGCTTTGGAAATCTGTTCTTCTCTCCTTTTCCCTTTGCCTTTTCTGGATTTAAACCTCCTACATTCTTGGCCGGGCGCGGTGGCTCAAGCCTGTAATCCCAGCACTTTGGGAGGCCGAGACGGGCGGAACACGAGGTCAGGAGATCGAGACCATCCTGGCTAACACGTGAAACCCCGTCTCTACTAAAAAATACAAAAAAAATAGCCAGGCGAGGTGGCGGGCGCCTGTAGTCCCAGCTACTCGGGAGGCTGAGGCAGGAGAATGGCGCAAACCCGGGAGGCGGAGCTTGCAGTGAGCTGAGATCCAGCCACTGCACTCCAGCCTGGGCGACAGAGCCAGACTCCATCACAAAAAAAAAAAACAAAAAAAAAAAACAAAAAAAAAAAACCTCCTACATTCTCTCAAGAGCCTTTTTTTTTTCCCCCCTTCTTCACTATGTCATTATTGATAAAACTAGGCAAGGAGTAGATTCTGGGGTTCTGAGGAGAGTCGGGGAATGGTGGCAGAAGAAAGAGGTTACAGTTGTTTAACTTATTCTGTCACAGGGAGGTAGCAAGCAATGTGGCCAACTGCAAAGAGCACTAACTCGGGATCTGTCCTTGATAGCTAAATGGCTATGGGAAGGATCTAACTTCCGGCCCTGTATTTCCTTCTATTAACATAGACATCATAATTCCTACCCGTTGAATGTGAGTAGGAATTTCACTTTCTCTAAGCAGCCTTGTCTGAGCAATCCTCTTCTACCTCATTATTCTGTCATTGCATCTGGCTATCTTCATTTCTAGACTGCAACTTAGACTTTCGTGTACCTACACTAGAAATTCCATTGCGAGTGTAGACCGTACCTACACTGATGTGTCCACACAGCCAGCACAGGTTACACTTCATAAGTATTTATTGAACGACTGTCCGAACATCTTCCCTGCCTACGCTCGGTGTCTTTTGAGACATCAAATGGGTGAATGTGCGCGAAGTGCTGTGTAAGCTGTAAACTTCCGTTCAAAGGTACAGCATTGTTACTTTCAACACTTTAAAGAAAGAACAAATGTTACCTGCAGATTGGGATGGATGACAGCAGCAATTTCTCCATTTTCATCCCTGGGATAATCAACTTTCTCTATAATTTTGTAGACCTCAATGGCACAGGGAGGAAATTCTTTTCCTATGACAAAAGCAATATGTATCAATGGCAACTAAAAAAAATCTCTGGGCCGGCCGCGGTGGCTCACACCTGTAATCCCAGCACTTTGGGGGACCAAGGCGGGTGGATCACCTGAGGTCGGGAGTTCGAGCCCAGCCTGACCAACATGGTGAAACCTCGTCTTTACTAAAAATACCTGGGTTGGGATTATCCTAGCTACTCGGGAGGCTGAGGCAGGAGAATCTCTTGAACCTGGGAGGTGGAGGTTGCAGTGAGCCATTGCACTCCATCCTGGGCAACAAGAGCGAAACTCTGTCTCAAAAAAAAAAAAAAAAAAAAAAATTCTGGAAAAAGGGAAGTTGATAATGTAAGGAAGAAACAATAATAACAACAACAACAGTAACAAAATGAAGACAGCGATGAGGAGAACAGATAACGTTTAGTTAAGGATGTTCATAAATGGTACCAGGCCAAAAGATGTCCTTGAATGATTCCTGTGAGCACCCTGTCCACAAACACGCCGAAGACAGAGGCAGAAAACAGAACTGAAAAAGCCAGTTGGGGAGAAAAAGAATCTGGGTCTGGGGGTCAGGAGACCTGGGCTCTAATCCCCTGGCTATGTGGCCTTGAACAAGATGCTTAACTTCTTGAGGCTCCCTTTCTTGACCTATCAAATGAAGGTCTTGGATTAGTTTATCTTGGAGGACCCTTCCAGCTATGATGTTTTATGACTGCATATTTTCAGGAGGAGTTCCAGAAGCTAAGGTGCTTCAGTCTTTTTTTTTTTTTTTTTTTTTTTTGTGACGGAGTCTCACGCTGTTGCCCAGGCTGGAGTGCAGTGGCGCGATCTCGGCTCACTGCAAGCTCCGCCTCCCGGGTTCCCGCCAT